>NC_133617.1:463464005-463801505 GCF_048593235.1 Sminthopsis crassicaudata
TGTTCCTTCCTCCCAGGAAGTAACAGAATTAAATTTTTAAAGAGCACTTCTTCCACTGAGAAAAGCTTTTTCCAAAATCGATTTTTTCTTTCTTTCACTGAGTCAATCTAACATATTCTCACTTCTATCAAAGAAGGTGAGTCAAGTATCAATATGAAATATACATCAATCTAACAAACTAGGACCCAGATACACAACAAAATCCCGGCTTCAAAAAG
The DNA here is from genome assembly GCF_048593235.1 of Sminthopsis crassicaudata. Lineage (NCBI taxonomy): Eukaryota > Metazoa > Chordata > Mammalia > Dasyuromorphia > Dasyuridae > Sminthopsis > Sminthopsis crassicaudata. Next base: position 463,464,224 of record NC_133617.1, read on the forward strand.
ATGGGTTTTTAGAGGTAGAATGAATGATATGCTGAATTGCCATTCATGGTGCCATTCACTTAGAAACATTGTTTAGAACTCTATGTACCAAAGTAAAAATTCACATCAAAGGATTTAAGCACTATGTTAATGGGGATCTATCAGGGCAGGCAGTACCAAAGAGAGACAAAGATGCAGCTAGAAAAAAAAAATTCTCCCATGATTTCTTAAGGAAAATAAAGACTAGACACATCAAAACAGGCCCAAACATAACAAGTAGTTTAACTGATGAACCAACAACATCAATTTTAAGCTTATCTGATACACAAATATGGCAGACAACCATTCTGGAGTGGTTTTGAACCTAAATCAACTGCTTTAAATGTTACCTGGTAAATGTTGACCAGTACTTTAAATGTTAATTTCTGTTTACAAAGTGATATTTTAGAGCAACTAGCTCCTGAAAATTCTGTAGCTAACTTGAAGCCTATCTTGAATTTCATAAGGACAAAGCCACAGATGAGAAAAAACATACACATTCATTAGAGGAATAAGGGAAGAAAAGTATATGGTTTGCAAAGATATACAAGTCTGGAAAAAGGAAATATTTTTCTTAAGAAAGGGAACTTCTCATTTTTTGTTTTGTTGTTTTTTAAAGTTAATCTTGGAACGAATACTTAGGACTGGTTGCTATTGAAGTTATCTAAAGACTAATTTAAACTAGCTTTAAAAAAAAAAAAAAAAAGAGGTTCCATTTTGAGCACATGACCTCAAGAATAGCGCCTTTCCTTACCAAGAAGGAAAGTTGGAGGTCAAATGCTTCTTAGAGAGCACCTACACGATTTTGTTTTTTTGTTTTTATTTTTTACAAATTTAGACTAAGAAAACAAAATCTGTCTCAGACAAGAAACCCTTCAAAAGCTGCATTGACATTTGATTTACATAGTAGAAAATATTAAACTAGTTCTTTAGCTGTGATAAAGGCAAGTTTCACAAAGCAGACATAGGAGGAACATGATGTGTTCCTCAGCCTAAAAGCACTTTGAATATTTCAGGCTTTGGGGCACTGGGTATCCATTATTCACCACCAGTACTCATTTAATTAGGAAAAAAAAAAAGGAAAAGGATGTACAAAGAATGTCAGAGAGCATCAATGGTACCTTCTTTTGATACTCAATTTCAAATCACTGATTCTAATGCCAAAAACATGCCAAAAAAAGGTTCAATTAACAATTTTATAAGGCTATGGTATAAATCTAATCTCCTTGCTGACCCTCTCAGTATACACATGTGTATATACATAATTCAGCTGATTTAAATGGACTTCATATCACCAAAAAAGAACAACATACATGATACTACTCATCACGAGCAGACAGCATGCCACATTCACAGGTAGAGGCCATGCTTGCTTCACGCACTTTAGGTAGAACAAAAACACCACCTAAGACAAGTCAAGACCCACAGAAAATTCCATTCCACATGTGGAAGGAGTGTACAGGAGCTAAGGTCTTCCTCCCAGTCTGGCCTCTCTTCCTGGATCACAAAGCAGCAGCCAGATTCTCTTTTATTACATAAACATAAGGTTGGTAGCACTTTGCCCTTCCTCTGAAATATTCTCAGTATTCCACTGAGTAAGTCCCTTCAAAACATGGAAGTATGCTTCTTTTAATAAGAGATGATGAAATCCATATAGAATCCACCAGGCACTCCGGGTCCCACCAGGAAGTAGGAATATGGAATGGGAGGAAATATTAATATGAAATAAGAATGGGATCAAGGACTGAGGAGGGAAAAAAAAAGAAAGAAAAAAGTCACAAATGTTTCGGTGGGTTGGTTTCCAAATGTCACCTGCCAGGTAGTGTTTTGTCAATTAGTATGTAGCAAGTAGACTTTCTGGTGAGGGACATTGTACACTGGTGCAGACAGAAGGATCTCTTTGTTAGAAAGAGCTTATTTGGCTTCTTGCTTCTCTTGTAGCAGCGGTATAATTGACTCCCACGCCGTAAGGCACTGCAACAAAAAATACATATAGACAGTCAGTGTCGGTACCAAGGGGCAGTTTCTTAATTCTATCCAGACCATAGTTTTCAATCTCAATGTTGCTTTGATCATATCAAAGAGAAATCTAAAGAAAGATGAAAAATTCATGTACACCCACTATCCATCTCTTATCTGGGACTCTGAAAAATTGTTTTGTGCCTGTCAGAAGAGAGTCAAAAGTATTAAGGACATAAAGTATAAAAGGAACCATTCAGAAAGGTGTACTCAAAAAACTTTATGCAAAGCATGTACAGGGGAAAATACCCATGCTTCACACCCACCCAGCCCAATTCTGCAGCAGTTCCTGGACCCAGAATCTAGCTTGGTAAATTACCTCACAAAAACCCACATAAAGACAAACACAATTTCAAGACAAGCGATACCGTCTATTATGTTTGCATTTGAATAGAATTATCTACTCCACTCTGCTTTAGAAATCCCACAGGTAGCATAACGTTGGGAACTTGTGAAATAAATTGACAACCATATACAAGTATACCCAGAAACTCTTGGGCACGGTCTCACCCCCTTTTCAAGCCTGGCAATGATGAAAACATGGGCTTTAGACTTGCTTTGGCATAATTAGGGTCCTTTTTAAGGGTTGGCTAGTATGAAACAACAATGTCTATTATAAAGTCTGTGGAGTCAGAACAACTGGATTCTATTCTCTGCAGTGACAATAAATGAACTGTGTGACCCCAGGGAAGTCATTTAATTTCTCAATGCCTCAGTGCCCTCATTTGTAAAATGAGGGTCATAATAAATTACTGTCTTCTCAAACCCACAGGGCTGTTGTGGAGATTAAATGAGGTAATATATATGAAAGATTTTTTTTTAAAGCTGTATGTAAAATATCACATAAAATGTAATAATAAAATAATTGCCATTAAATGTTAGTAACAATAATATAATAAATAATAAAATAATAAACAATATTTATTATTGTAGCTAGCATTTCTATAGCATTTAAAGGTTTGCAATCCTCACTAGAAGATAGAGGCTATTATTACTATCCCCATTATACAGATGAAGAAATTGAGGCAGACAAAGATTAAGTGACTGGCCAAGGGCCACACAGCTGTTAAATGTCTAAGGTTGAATTATAACTCAGGTCTTCCTGACTCCAATGTTCTACATTTTATGTGCCACCTAGGACTATTTATAAATACATGATAGAAAGAAGAAAAAAGAAGGAAGTACATATAATCTCTACTTCTGTGTTTTTAAGGTTTATGCTGAGAAAAGCCTCATCCACTATTTTAATCTGTCCCAGTACAAATCTTACTAAAAATAGGGTAGAACTAAGCACCATTTCTTGGCCAATCAAATTTGAACATTAATCTTAAATTTTATAGATGGATACACAATTCCAGTGCCTAGCACATGTTAGGAACTTAATAAATACTTGTTGATTATAATATAATATAATATAATATAATATAATATAATATAATATAATATAATATAATATAATATAATATAATATAATATAATATAATATAATATAATATAATATAATATAATTATAATATAATATAATATAATATAATATAATATAACAATATATATTATCTGTTTAAAATGATTGTACATGTATAACATATTAGATTGCTTGTATCTTGGGGTGAGAGGAGGAAAAGGAGGAACGGAAAAAAATTTGGAAATCAAAATCATTACAAAAATGAATATTGAAAACTATCTTTGCATGTAATTTGAATAATAAAATTCTACTGAAAATTAAAATACAAAATTAAATGAATGCTTGTCGACTGAAAGGCAGATACCAGCAATCATATTAGCTTTTGAAATCAAGAGATGCAAATCTCTTGAATTTGTAATGTTTATAGAAGATTCAGTCTTTGTTCAGTATGTTAGAGAGGGGCTCTCTTAAATATGGCAATTCAATTTCAAACCTGTAAGTCATTTGTTTATTTGTGGCTCTTTATAATTCTTACATATTTCACAAGGTGAAGATATAGAAGGATCTCATTTCTGGTCATCTCTGTCTTTTTAGGTAGATTCACTAACTTTTCTTGGCCACAATTTTTAAATCTGTAAAATATGAAGAGAGTAGACTCAGTGACTCCCTTCAAACTCTCAATCTTAAACCTCCAACCAAGTATATTGTATGTGTATATGTTATATATAAGTCGTCCCCTGATAGTTGGCCTATTTTTTGTTGTATTAACCTTTATAATGTCAACCAAGTGAATTTCTTTATCTTCTCTAACCAGAGAGCTTATCCTATGTAACTGACTGTAAGCTAAAATGTTCATGAACAAACCATATGGGGCCTCTCTAGTTCCTCTTTTAGAGGAAAAGGTCTCTGCCACAAATTTTAAAATGCTACTTTAAAAAAACCAGGTCTTTCATGTATAAAAATTAGGCTTGATATGAGATTGTACTATTTGATATTTAAAAGCCATCCCAAAAATGTTATCTAAAGCAATAAAAGAAAAAGAAATGAAAAGAATTAGAATAAAGAACAAAGAAACAAAATTATCATTCTTTGCAGATGATATGATGTTATACTTAAAAAATCCTATAGAATCAATTAAAAAGTTGAAATTATCAACAGCTGTAGCAATGTAGAAACAATGGTTATCTAATTTAGCATGTTTCAGTATGATTGATTTAATCCTACAACAAATAATGGTTTCCTAGTGATATAATGATTGGTTTATACTCTGTGTAGAGCATATATAAGCTGGGAGCCTCAGCCAGGATTCATCCAGAAAGCTTCAGAGGGTAGAGACGACATGCGGAAGTTCAAACTCTCAGAACCAAGGAGAGAGAGAGGCCTCTAAGAAAGCTAACCGGGCCCCAGGAAAGGAGACATGACTTTGAAGGAAAAAATAAAGGATTTGGACTTTAACACTTGGATGTACTTGTGGTGATTACAGAACTGAAAGGAAGGCTGCTCCCAGAGACCCCAGGGAAACTGAACCAACAGGGAATATTATACATCTAAAAGAATAAAAAAAAAAAGCTCAAGGATATCAAAGGAATCAATGTAAAAAATACAAATGAAGATGGTCTAGCTATACTAGATCTCAAACTATATTACAAAGCATTAATTATCAAAACAGTCTGGTACTGGCTAAGAAATTGAGTGGTGGATTGGCAGAATAGCTTAAACACAAATTATATTACAGTAAGTGACTGTAATAATCTAATACATGAGAAACTCAATGATCCAAGTTTTTGGAACAAAAACTCATGATTGGACAAGAACTATTGGGAAAAGTGGAAAATAATAATGGCAGAAACTTTGTATAACCAATATCTCATTCTGTCTTAGATGAAAATGGGTATATGATTTACAAATATAAATGGTCAAAGGATGTGAACAGTTTTTAGACAAAGAAATCAAAGCTATTTATAATCTTGTGAAAAAATGCTCTAAATCACTATTGAACAGAGAAATACAAATTAAAGCAACTCTAAGGTACTACCTCACACCTATCAGAATGGCTAATGTGATGCCAAAAGAAAAAAAAGAAAAAAATGTTGGATGTTAGAAGGAATGTGGGAAAACTGAGACACTGATGCCCTGTTGATGGAGTGTAAACTGATCTAACGGTTGTAGAGAATTTGGAACTGTGACTACTGGGCCTGTATCTAAAGAGATAATAAAAAAAGAGGGGAAAGGACCTACATATGTGAAAATGTTTATAGAAGTTCTTTTTGTGGAAGCAAGGAATTGGAAATTGAGTGGATGCCATTAATTGGGGAATGGCTAAACAAGCTGTGGTATATGATTATAGTGGAGTATTATTGTGCTATAAGAAATGAAAGCAGGCTGACTTAAGAAAAACCTAAAAAGCCTTATATTAATTGAAACATAGTGAAGTGAACAGAACCAGGAGGAAAGTCTATACAGTAACAGCAATATTGTTCGATCTAAGACAATCCCAAAGGACTAAAGATGAAGCAGAGAAAGAATTGATATTGATTAAAAACAGACTGAAACGTTATTTTTTGCCTTCTTTCTTTCATTTTTTTCATTTGAGTCTTCTTGTATAAAATGACTAATAAAATATTTTACATAATTTCACATTATAACCTATGTGAGATTGCTTATCATCTCAGGGAGAGAGGAGAAAAGGAGGAATAGAATTCGGAACTCAAATTTTAACTAAAAATGTTTAAAAATTGGAGGGGGAAAGCCATTCTACTTTAGGAATAATAATAATAATAATAAAAAATAGACATGCAGTTGTTAAGCATTATTGTGTGACAGGACTGCTAAGTCCTGGGGATACAAAGAAAAGTAGACAAAGTCACTGCCCTCAAGGAGCTTACATTCTAATAGCATAGACTACATGTAAATAACTATATATGTATATATATATATATATATATATATATATATATATATATATATATATATATATATATATATACACATACACACACACACACACACATAAAGATATATAAAGAGTAAAGTGGAAGTAACCTCAAAAGGAAGGCATTAGCATTAATGAGAATTGGCTAAAACCTTTTGTAGAATGTAGGACGAAATTTGAAGGAAGCCAGGGAAACATTATGCTTTAAGATTTACAAAGCTCTCTCCTTCTCTCCCTCCCTCTCTCCCTCCCTTCCTCCCTCTCTCTTTCCTTCTCTCCCTCCCTCCCTCTCTCTCTCTTCCTCTCTTTCTCCCTCTCTTCCTCCTTCTTTCTCCCTCTCTGTCTCCCTCTGTCCTTCTCCCTCCCTTCCCTTCCTCTTTCCTCCCCTCTCCTTCCCCACTTTTTCACTCATTTGATCCTCACAACTATCCTAGGGAGTAAGTGCTATTATCATCACCCCCATATTATAGATGGGGGAGCTAAGGCCAACTTGCCCAGGATCATAAAGCTACTAAGTTTCTGAGTCAGGATTCAAACTTGGTTTTGACTGTAAATCCAGCACATTCTACCTCAACTAGATATTGAGGATAGAAAAACCATACACCTCAAAGCAACCTAAAAGCTCCACATGTGATTTGTAAGTTTCCAGACTGACTCTATTTTTTTAAATTAATTTTTTTGGGGAGAGAAGGCAATTGGGGTTAAGTGACTTGCTCAGGGTCACATAGTTAGCAAATGTCGGAGGCTAAATTTGAATTCATGTTCTCCTGACTCCAAGGATGATGCTCAATCCACCTAAGCTGCTCCCCTGACTCTTAAAAAACTGCTTGACCTGTGTGACCTTTATCTGACTTTAACATTCTCTCTACTTCTTTGAACATTATGGGTAAGAGAAGTAAGTGTTAAGAGAAAAGCTTAGGCTACTTAGCTCTGCTCAGCAGCCTCTGGGGAGGGAGCAACCATGATAGAAGAATAAGAGGAGGCAGGAATGTACAGAAGTACGATACAATAGAAAATGCATTTGGATCTGAGTTAGGAGAGACCAGAGTTCAAATTTTGCTTCTAAAACTTATTAAGTGAGCAAGTCACTTATCATCACCTCAGTTTCTCAGTCTGAAATAGAGAGAATACTTATAGCACTAACTTCACAGGATTCTTTTATAGCTCAAATGAGATAATATATATATAATATATAGATATAGATATAATAAGTAACAGATATGTAATATAAATATGAGTATAGCTATAGACAAAGCAAAACTCACAAGTGTCAGCATTATTATTATGTAGGCACCCAGTGCCAACCCAGCTAGGTTGTATAGTGAATAAAGGTCTAATCGTGCAATCAGGAAGACTCAAGTTTACATCTGGCTTCAGACACTTACAAGCTTTGTGACCCTAGGCAAGTCACTCAACTCTGTTTGCCTCAGTTTCCTCATCTGTAAAAGGAAATGGCAAAGTACTCCAGTATCTTTGCCAAAAGAAAACCTGAAGAGTTGTACCTGACTAAAATAACTGAACAACAAAAAGAACTTCAGTTTACTCCAATGATCTTTTTGTGGGTCTAGCACTTCAGAGAGCTGAGGGGTTGAGGATCCAAAAAGGATCTAATCCAATGCTTATTAGAAGGACTAAAGTTATAGGCAGCTTTAGGGTATAATGCAGTAAAGAAGATCCAAATTCAAATCTTGCCTTATATGCTTATGAGGGAAGTCACTTAACTCCTCTTTCTGCCTCATTTTGTTATTGTTTAATCATTTTTCAGTTGTGTATGACTCTTCATTATCCCATACAGATTTTTTTGTCAAAGAATTATTTGCTATTTTCTTCTCCAGTTCATTTTTATAGCTGCCCATATTCTGCCTCAGTTACTTCATCTCTAAGGCTCCTTTTTAAGCTTTAAATTGACGATCTCAATCCTAAGAGTTAATCAGTGTGATAATTACCTTTTCATAATATTGGATATTTTTGTCAGCCATTCCCATGAGTAGCTGCCGAAAGTCCTGCCTCTTGTTGTTCTGCCATCTCTCCATATCTGCCTTGAGGTCAGCATTAAAACATTCCACTCGATCTTGACACTTCTCAACCTCTGCTGGTACCTTGGGGAAAAACATCCAATGGGCATTTTGAGAGACAAGAAGGACAAATATCCAATCTCTCTCTCTCTCTCTCTCTCTCTCTCTCTCTCTCTCTCTCTCTCTCTCTCTCTCTCTCTCTCTCTCTCTCTCTCTCTCTCACACACACACACACACACACACACACACACACACACACACACACACACACGCGGCAAGATTACCTATGACAGCTTATTTCTCGTCATTTAGATTCTTTGGCTCATACATTTTTAAAAGGCTCAAAGTAATAAAGTGTTATTTAAAGCTATCACAGTTAACCTTTTTCTTCATTCCTTACTATACTTCTACTAGCTAAGTCACTTAATGATACACTTTTCAGAAAGTAAAATCTGGGAAGAAGAATAATTTAGTGATTAGCTGAATGAACCCTATCAGAAAAATGTGACTGACACATTTTCTCAGCCCACCATCAGATTTGCCAACCGAAGACAAAATGATTTGTAGGCAGAAATTCCTTAACTTATTAAAAACAGGAAGAAATACTCCAGGGCTGCTGAAAATTACTATTAGTTCCTTTTATTAAAGTTTTTATACTTAGGACTACCAGTAGAGACTCTTACACTTATTTTAGAAATTCCTATTTGAGTGAGGAAGTTGAGTTATTTCACTACTTTGTTGTTCAGTAATTTCAGTAGTGACCCTATTTGGGGTTTTCTTGGCAAAGATGTTGGAGTAGTTTGTCTTTTCCTTCTCCAGCTTATTTTACAGATGAGGAAACTGGGGCAAAGAATGCTAAGCGACTTGTCCAGCTAGTCAGTATCTGGTCCAGATTTGAATTCAGGAAGATGAATCTTCCTGACTCCAGGTCTGCTTTCATTTCACTGCCACAAAATGCTTAGTTCTGTGCTATACAGCCATGCAAAACTCAGTATTTCCCTACCTTTATTATTCTGACAAGCATTCATTATAGTCAGTCTCCTTCTTTCCCATCTTTCCTGCCACTGTCTTCCAGGCCTTTCCATGTGGCATCTGACATATGGGTGAAGCCTAAGCACCCTGAGACTTGCTATTAGTCTTGCTATTGCCCCTTTAGGACTTTCTGGAGTTTCTACCACACTTCAGCTCCTTCTTTGAGGTGCTCTCTCCTCTAATTAAAGTGTAATCTCCTTGAGAGCAGGGATTATCTTACTTTTTCTATTTATATTTTAGGACTTCAAACCATGCACAGCACACAATTTCAGTGCATAATAAACGCTTTTTGATTAATTCATTCATCTGTATTGATGGAGGGAGTTTCTATGGCAAGAGCTCCTACACAGAACCAGAATTAGTTAAAAAGCTATTTAAAAATATGGCAGTTTATTTAAATTCCTCATTTTAATTGTCCCACTACTTTTTTGGAAGTCATTTCTTTGTAAGAGAATTTGAATTCTTAAAATTTTACAAACCTCTTTACTTTAATGACTTTGCTTCTAATATGATTAGAAGGAATTATTCAATGACAAAGTTGGTTTTTGAGGCTGATACTTAACTTTTCTTTATCAGGTGAATGCTTCATTAAACCTCATTGGTCATGGAAGTTCAGACACAAAGATAGATAGGTCAAGGAGGCAGCTTGGATAAGACCCTGAACACCTGAGTTCAAATCTGACCTTAGACACTGACTAGCTGTGTGTTGTTGAGCAAGTCTGTTTATTCCAATTTCCTGATCTTTAAAATGTGCTGGACAAGGAAATAGCAAACTATTCAAATATCTTTGCCAAGAAAACCTGAAATAGGGTCACAAAGATAACTAAACTGACTCAACAAAAATAATAACACCTATTTCTCAGGGTTGTTATAGGGACAAAATGAAATAATGTTTGTAAAATGCTTAGCATAGTGCATTGCACTATATAAATACTAGCTATGAGGATGATGCCCAAATATTTCCCAGACTTATCAAGTTATTTGTCATTTTTCAATCTCTTAGTTACCAAATCCACATTCTTCAGGACTTGCTTTATTAATACCTAATTTCAATACCAGGCATTGGGGGAACATTTGAAATTTTGCTACAGTTTAACTGGGGATGAGGCATTCAGGAAGATCACAGAAGTAGGCCTGAAAGGGACTTTCCTTAGAGCCGGACCTCCTCGTTGAGGAATTTGAAGTTCAGAGGAGTTAAGTAACTTGCCCAGTATCACACAGCTATTGTGTCAGAGAAGGAGGAGGAGGTTGATAGTAATAATTGTAACAATAATTCACCTGTGTATATACTGTGTTTTGCAAAGCTTTTTACATACATTATCTCATTTGATCTTCATGGCCAGGATACAGAAACTCAGAAGTGATTTGCCAAAAGGTCACACAGCTAGGAAATAGCTGAAGGCATCTCAGATGTCAGAGGAGTGGCAAGTCATAGTAATCACAGAACCTGACTCAAACCCAGATTTAGTACTGTCATAAACACACACACACACACACACACACACACACACACACACACACATACACATACAGAATGTGTGACAACCATGGTCAGGACAGTCACTGAATTTTGGTAGTGAAAGATAGAGGGAATAGTGTGAGCAAAAACACGAAGCTGGAAAAATTCAACTAATTTAGGAGTCAGGGAATTCAGGAGTCCCATTAAGTATGGGACACAGAGTGAAATAAGACTGGGAAGGTAGAGTGGTGGCAAATTATGTAGGTTCTTGGATATAGAAGCAATACAGTAGAGAAAAGGTTAAACTGAAACTCAGTTTAAAAAAAATCTACTTTTTCTAAAATGATATATGGATGATTGCTAAGTTCACAATAAGAAGCAAATGAAATGTTAGACATGAAGTCAGGGGGGTCAGTGATTCAGGATCCTAATCTCTCCCACTTCTAACACCAAAATGAACATGGGGCAAGTCACTCAAACTCACTTTCTTGCTCTTAGCTCCAGAGAAGAGATAAAACACCACACCCTCATCCTTGCACTTCTGCTTTGCTAAAATCAGGGCCCATGAATGGGAAACATTGCATATAACATCAGATTTTCTTTTATAAACTCATTAAAACTGCTAAAATTAATTAACCTCTTTTTAAGTTTGCTTTCTTTTAAGTGATAAATCCCTTTTATGGGGCAGCTAGATGGCATAGTGGATAAAGCACTGGCCTTGATGTCAGGAGGAGCCAAGTTCAAATCTGGCCTTAGACACTTAACATTTCCTGTCTGTGTGACTCAGGGCAAATCAATTAACCCCAACTACCTCAGCAAAAAAGAAAAAGAAAAAGAAAGGGAGGTGGTAGGATATGGGGAAATCTAGCAAATGTAAAAATAGAAGTGTGTGATACTGGAAAGTCACTTAAAACTTCAGATCCCCCTCAGATAACTCTATATGCTGATTTTCATTACTAGAGGGAGGTCTTTACTGGAAGCCTACTATGCCAATAAAACCAACAGATCTGGCTCAAATAAATAATTGAGGTTTTGCTTAATCCCATCATAATGAATTTAACATTCTGAAGAACCCAATCATTGTTCCATCACCCACCTAAGGTAAAAAGGGTATTAACACTGACCTTCTCTAAGCAAAGGAATTATGCCCAAAAGGGAGGACTAAACAAATTCATAACCAATTATCTTCAATCCTAATAAACCTCATAGTCCTTCATGAAGCCCTGAAGGCCTGAGAAGTGCCAGGTATATAGACTGAATCTGACCATGTCATTTAGACTGGTCTGCCATCACAGGGATGAGAGATGGGAAGAAGGTACTGGCCTATGCAAAGTGGAACTCAGTGCTGAAATAAGCAAAGCACTGCTGTTCCTTGCAAGAAATAATCTCTCACTCACTTCTTAACTTTACTGTCCCAGTTGCCTTTCCTGTTTTCCTCTGTGGGATAAATGGGAATAAAAGGAGTACCTCAGCATGGATCTCAACTACCATTTCTCCTTGAGATGGCCATCATACTATAGCAACCGTGCTGAGCACACAGAGCACAGGAGTTTCAATGTCATCAGCACAAAATGTATTCTCTGGTTCTTTGACTGTAAAGTTGTTGATCATTTAAATATACTTATGTGATCATACTGTGACCCCAAAAAAGACAAGTTCCTTGGGTCAATTCTTTGGAATTAAGAATACCATAAGAGTTAAGAAGTGTCAGAAATAAATCAAATTCTTAGTGTCATGCTTCAAACCTTTCCCCCATCCCCAGCCCCTCATGGGCTGTCATACCAGCCCTCATACCAATTTTGTTATCCTTGTTCCATTATTCCTACCTTAACAAAAACATGATTATCACTTTTAGTATAATGCTAATTTTCTCAGTTCTAAATCTATAATCTGATCATCCCCTTTCCTCTACTTAAGAACCTTCTCTTCTGCCTGTGAACATACTATTTCCTTCCCGATTCTAATCAAAATTAAACATTTTGCCACATATGCCACCTTCCAAAGATGTGCAGTGCTTAGCATAGTTTTGCATGGAAGCAATTCATTAAATCTGTGTTCATTTTATAGATTTCCTTCTCCCTCTTCCTCTCCTTCTTCCTTGGCATTTCAAGGGCATTTTTTCCCTAATGTATCCTACTTTTCATATCTGAGTTTGATGAAAATATAAACTATTCTTTAATTATTATTATTATTATTAATGACCTATTACCCTACACATTAACTTTTCATTGCCAGTATTGGAGAAGGGATTTGTTGCTGTCATGATTCCAACAGCATCTTAGAATTGAAAAGTACCTCAGATGTCATCTATTTCAACTTGTACCTGACCAAACTTCTGGTAAGTTAATAGACAATTAGCCTCCCCAGGGATGGGGTGTTCACTATTTTACTAAGGCAGCTATTCTATTTTTGGATAGATAGACTTTCTAACACTTACTTCTATACTTCAGGAGTTCTTGACTTTTTTGGGGGGTAGGGGGGACCAGGGACCAACTTTGGCAGTTTGGTGAAGTCTACGTATCCCTTCTCAGAATATTTTTTAAAGAATTCATAAGGAAAATACCAAACTTCAGAAAGAGGTCAGTGAAAATAGAAAAAACATTTTCTCCCATTCAAGTTCAAGATCCCCTAAAATCTATTCATGAACCCTTGGTGAAAAACCTCTTATTTGGAAGTTTGTCTCTGAAATGTACCTCTCCCTAATTCCTATTCAGTGATATGAATTCTGTTTTAGGGGTTAAGTGAAACTAATCAAATGTCTCTTGCTTTAATACTTACAATATTTGAGAAAAGTTCATATGTCCTTTTCACTCTCTTTCAGACTGCAAACCCAATCTGACCAATGCTCGTTTCTATTATCTGGAGGAAATTAATTGATCTTCCTCATTTTTTCTTTTTTGATCCCTTTCCTCAGATAAAAAAAAAAAAAAAGGAAAAGTATCCACTTCACAAGACTGAAAGGGGAAATTCAGGTTAACCCTTAGTTCAAAAAAGGTTTACTACATGTCTCAAAAATCTGAGCTACTTAACCTCAATATTAGAGAATAGGCAGAAGAAATCAAGAGGAGTTTGACTTTAATTTGACTTACAATTTCTTTAATCTCATCAGATAATTCAAACTAGGAAAACTAGCTAAGCAATTCCAATTAGCCTGAAGAGAAATGATTTCAATTATATATGGGTTGTTTTTTTTTTTTTTTTTTTTTTTTTAAGTGTTTTACATCCCTATGGTCTAAAATGAAAATAAGAATACTTTACAAAAATACTTTTCATGCATTTCAAGAGCTCATGAGCACACTTTGTACTGAAATGCAACTATAGGTATATGAAAGTCATAACCATCGACAGAAGCTGATTACTAATTCCCATTGTACAGCGGAAATTCTGGGTGACAGGAGAATTAGTCAGATGTTCATTTCTACACAGGGCACCTGCATAGCAGCTGAGGAATTTGTCTTCCTTTTCCAGTCTGAGGAAAAACGTGGTAGCTTTGACACTGCTTATATCTTCTTTTTCAACAAAAAGGGGGAGGGAGAGAGGGAGAAGAGGGGGGGAAGGGAGGGGAAGGAAGGGGAAGAGGGAAAAGCATATGAGGGGGAAGGGGAGAGGGAGAAGATATGAGATAATATTTCTCAAGTGCTTAGTCTGATATATAGTAAACACTATATAGATGCTAGTTATAGTTATTATTACTCCTCATCCTGGATCACTACTTCATTCCTACTCATGGGCTGTTGAGTGGAAATGGAGGAAGTCATACAACCAAGCTGAATGTGTATGCTACAAATTTATGTTAATTATCTCAACTGGGTCATCCTCACTGCAGCAAGGAAATCCTAAAGTGACTCTCTATAACCTAGTCATCTCAATAGTTCTAAACTTTTCTCCTCCCTTGTCTCTCATACAACCTTCCCTCAAAAGAACAGATGCATTTATGTTGAGTTCCTTCATTTCCCCTTTTCATTTTGCAATCTTAGACACCATCCCCTACTATATCCTCTTTTGTTCTAGTTTCTGATGGAAAGGGGGCCCTTTTCTTCAAGGCTACCCTTTATGTATCTCCTTTCGTTTTCTAATCTTAAAATCTTACCTGTTATCTATAAAAATGCTCAAGTCTTTTTACCATTAAAAACAAATAAACTACAATAACAACAACAAACCCAAATCCCCTCCACTCCTTCATTCTCTGCCAAATTATTCACAAATGCTATCTTTCCTCCATACTTCCACTTCCCCTGTGCTCAATCTTCAAAAATTTAGCAATCTGGCATCTGACTTCTTCACTAAACTGAAACTACTCTGTTGAAAGTTACCAATGACATCTGGATGGCCATATCTAATGGTTCATCTCAATCTTATCCTTCTTGATCTCTAAGCACAGTTCTTGACATCTTTTCATCCTCTATTTCTGGACATCGTCTCTTTCATAGATTTTTGTCACACTGTTCTCTTTTGGTTCTTTTCCTATGTTCTTGATAAATCCTTCTTGGTTTGTTTTGCATTTAAGTCACACACACTAACTGTGACTGTCTCCCAAGACTCTGTCCTGTTCCTCTTTCTCATAAGTGACCTCATGAATTCCCATGGGTTCAATTATTATCTTTATACAGATTGTTCAGGGGCAGCTAGATAGTGTAGCAGTAGGTAGAGTGCCAGGCCTAGAATCAGGATGACATCTTCCTGGGTTTAAATTTGGCCCAAACATTTACTAGCTATGTGAGCCTGAGCATGTTACTTAACTTCATTTGCTTCAGTTTCCTCATCTGTCAAAAGAGCTGGAGAGGGAAATGGCAAACTACTCCAGCATCTGACAAGAAAACCCTAAATAAGATTATGAAAAGTCAGATGTGACCTAAAATATGATTGAAATGCAGATTATTCCCAGATTTGTATATCCAGCTTTACTCTCTCTTCTGAACACCAGTCCCATATCACCAAGTGGGAGGGCAGAAAGGGGAAAGGAGTAAACATTCATATGGCACCTACTACAAATATTAACTTATTTCATCCTCATAACAACTCTGGGAGGTAGGTGCTATTATGATCAATCCTTATTTTACTGATGAGGAAACTGAAGTAAATACAACTTAAGTGATTTGCCCAAAATTAAAAGGGCTAGTAAGTGTCTGAGATTGGATTTAAACTTAGCCTGACTCCAGGGCTCTATCTACCATTCCGCCTGGCTGTCCCAATTGTCATTTAGGCAGTCATACTGGACATTTCAAACTGGACATCCCATGAGCATCTAAAACTCCATGTCCAAAACATTGTAACTGCTTACTCTCACGGACTAGTTGCTAAACCTTGTTGTTTTCTATGTTCACAATATCTTTTGAATGCATCCCCTTCTCACTACTCACACAGCCATAACTTTAGTTTATTTAAGCTTTCATCACCTTATCTGAACCAGTTATCTCAAAAGTATTTCCTATCGGGCCTTTCTAACTCACATTTATGCCAGCTACAATCTATCTTTCACTAAACCACCAAAGGATTTTTCTTAAAACCAAAACAAACAAACAAACAAAAAAATCAACCCATATATGAGCATGTCCTTCTACTTCTCAAAAATAGAATAAAATAAAACTCTAGCTTTTCCTCAGTAAGAATTATATTTCTCTGCTTGGCATTTAACAGGAAGACCTCCTTAGTACTCTTGCATGTTATTTCCTTCCGAAGCATTTCATAGTCTAGCCAAAATGGCCTACTTTTATTCTTTACCCACATCACACAATCCTCATCCTTGTGCTTTGTACTGGCTAACTCTCTCCCCCTGTCTGAAATGCAGCCTCTTTACCTCTGATTTCCTTCCACACTCAGCTCAACCACCACCTTCTTCATGAAATCTTTTCTGAACTCCCCAGATGCTAGGTACTCTCCCTGCTCACCCGTATTATACTAATAAATTTCTATGCCTCCTCATATCTCCTCATAAACTCTTTGAGGGAAGAGACAGAGTACCTGACACACAGCAGGAACTTGAGACTTAATAAATGCCTGGTTTTTGATTACAATAGACAAATTATAGAATTCTGATTTTAGGGTTATTTTCTTTTTAAAACAAGAGTGATAAAACATGTTTGCTTTTAATGTTCCATTTGATAACTGACAATCTGCAGAGCAGTAACCATGAGGGTTTTCAAGGCACTTAAATCAGCTGTTTAAGAAACGGGAGGACACTTCTAACAAGCCAAGAATTGTGCACTTGCTTCTCTGAAGAGTAAGGCTCTGCTCTATCATTAAGTTAGATGGTTCTCAGATTAAAAAAAAATAATAACAACAGGTTATTATGAGGGTTTTACTGACATTTCATTTCATCTCATCTCATAAAAATAGTCTGGGACTTAGGTTTTGACTGACATTGATTTTTACTGATCCTTCATTTATTCTTATAAAGACAATCTCAGGCAATGTTAATTGATAGGAATAGCAAAAAGTTATTGGATAGCATCAAGTCACCTGTAGCATCACAGCGTGACATTCATGATTACATTACCCGAATCAATATTCTTTGTCCTCGTAACTTCATAGCAGGAAAAATACTGATGCTTTAAAACAGATGTTCTTAAAACTTTTTTTTTTTTTTTTTTTTGTAGTATGTTCTGGATTCCTATAGTAGCCTAGTAAAGCCTAAGGACTATGTCTAAGGATGTTTTAAAATTTATAAAATTAAATTCATAGGATTACTAAAGAAACCAATTATACTGAAATAATTATCAACTTTTTAATAGTTCCCTGGCTGAAGATTGGGAATCCCTTACTTAAAATAAACATATTTCCTCATCCACCATTATTCCACAGCACAGGTATTAAATCATATGCAATTCTGCTTAAACTTAGTGAGATTGCTATGGGAATGATAAAAGAACTGTGATGCAAAAATTCAACACCAGGGGATGCTCAAACATTATTATCAAGGCACTCAATAATCACACTAGACTACTCTGCCTCATCTTCCATATATGTATGTGTGTGTGTATTCACATATATTCACACACACACATATATGTACATATATATACACATACACATATTGTGTTTTTAATTTATATGTATACATATATAAAGATTGTGTTGAATTTGCTTGCCTTATAATGGCTTGTGTGATAATCAAGAAGAGATTTAAAAATAAAGCCCTATACAAATGCAAAGTAACACATTTAGAGAAGATCAGGTCTTGTTCCTCTCCTGGTACTATCACTAGAGAGTCACCAGTATGGGAACTGAGGCACAGGAGTGAATTTCTGATGACATTTTTTTTTAGATAGATGGCTACCCAGCTGTCTATGTTTTATAAAAAAGTAAAGTATCCCTCTGCAAACACTTCTGTCAAGCAAAATGTAATGAGCAGATGTTTTTTCTTGACTGAGGAGCAATCCACGCATTCAGTTGAACTTGCCTTCTCTGACTAATACAAATGACATTACTTCCGTGACTAGAGGTAGAACCTAGAGGAGGGACCTGCTGAAAGTAAGGCTGAAGGAGTTGAGAGTTGGACATCGAGAGTGTGGATAAGGGTGGAGAGGGGTAACAACAATCAGGACCAGTTAGAGACTAAGTCCAGCTGTGAGTAACACTCTTGGTATTTCTAGGCAGTTTCTTCTATAGGTAGAAGAAGGATTTCCAAACTGCCACTAAAAATCACAGGGTTTAGAAAAACACTTCCTCTTCAAGCAGGTCTGACTTACCTTGGGACGTTCTTCCTTTTTCAAAGCAACAGCTTCCAATTTTGCTTCATATTCTCCTTGGACTTGGTCTCTCTTCTTTAATACATTCTAGATGGAGGATGGATAGAAGA
Source organism: Sminthopsis crassicaudata (assembly GCF_048593235.1). NCBI lineage: Eukaryota > Metazoa > Chordata > Mammalia > Dasyuromorphia > Dasyuridae > Sminthopsis > Sminthopsis crassicaudata. Next base: position 463,482,902 of record NC_133617.1, read on the forward strand.
GAAAAAAAAAAGACTTTTTTTAAAAAGGACATAAGGACTGGTCACAGCACCAAATCCTCTTCTCTCCTTAGTCCCCTATTAATGTGGTCATTGTCATCTCAGCCTTTGAAAGGTTGAGGGACATCCTAATTCTTCACCAAACAAGTCAATTAATTTTCTTAGCTCTGGGACTAAATACAAAATTATATTATCTGATTCTTTATGGTCTGATGAGGGGTTTTAGATGCTCATGGGATATCATTTGAAATTTCTAATTTGACTGTTTCAATGACATTTGGTGGCAAGGCAGATAGAACACTAGAATCAGGAAGACCTGAATTCAAATCCAGCCTCACAAACTTACTAGCTCTTTGACTCTATTTGCTTTGGTTTCCTCATTTGTAAAATGGGAATAATTTTATTTACCAGTTATTAAGAGGATCAAATGAGATAATATTTATTATAAAGTGCTTAACATAGTGTCTAGCACATAGAAGGTGCTATATAAATGTTTATTTATTCCCTCTTTATAACATCCCATTTGGAGATATGGGACTGGTGGTCAGAAGAGAGAATAGGATTGGTTATACAGATCTGGAAATCATTTGCATTTCAGTCATTTTTCAGTTGGGTCTGACTCTCATGAAAGGTCCTAAAATGACTTCTGGGACACAGTTGTTCTAGGAATTGTGCCAGGCTGGAAAAGCCCCGAGATGGCAAATGTGAGCAGCTGGCCGTGGTACCAGGGGAGAGACTATCAACAAGAAATGGAATATATAAATATTACAGAGCTTCACAGCTACAAAAGGTTTTCATAAATATCATCTAATTGGAACCTTCTTATAGTTCAGTGGGCAGGCAGGGCAGGTATTTGTATAGATGGGAAAAGTACTCAAAAGTAAAATGTCATATAGTCAATACATGAACAAAGCTGGGACAAGAACTTGGATTTCCTGCCATTCAAAAGAGATAATATTTCTAAAGTGCTATGCTAAATGGTACTTAATTAATGCCCTTCCATTTAAAAATCTGGCTTCTATTACACAACACAGCCTGACTGAGGCTATAGCCATCTTTATCCTAACAATGAAGAAAAAGGGATAAGGGGGAGGAGGACCAAATTGAAGGTCAAGTGGTATGACAGGTCCAACTTTAACACAAATTCTCTCAACTCTGGATGGAATTTACCTAGTTTCTTACCACCCCTCACATCAAAATATATAAATCATCCCTGGCTTTTCAAGAATTTTACATGGCAATACATAAACCCCAAAGTATTCTTCATCTAGCCATCTTCCTAGTGAATTCAGGTGCTAAGTTTTGTAGAATGTGGTGGCTAGTGGCAGTAAGGTGGGTGAGAGGAAAAAATTGAACAACTGGAGCAGAAGTTAGATTGATGGATTGATTCGACTCATGGGAAGATAAAGAAATTTAACAGAATTAGGAATTTAATCTCTTTAATAGGCGGGGCAGAAGCTAGATTGATGGATTGATTCAATTCATGGGAATATAAGGAAATTTAACAAAATTAGGAATTTAATCTATTTTTTTCAGGTGCTTCCTTACTCCTACCCTTTATTATAAAATCAAATGGCAAGAAAAGAGGACTAGTACAATCTTTCACAAGGTAAAAAGAAAATCACAAAAGTATAGGCTTTGTACTGAATGATGTGGCTTATAAAGAATAGGATAGGGAAGAGGTATCCTTTGAAAATACAAAGAATTTTATCAGGGAAACATGGGATCTTGAGAGATGAAAACATGTTAAAGACAGGTTCTTTATAAGAATGGGAAAAGTTAAGTTATGTCATAAATGATGGAGACAACCCTTCTAATGGGTAATTACTAACATTATATCTTCAGATATATATATATGTATATATATCTGAATATATATTCAGATATATATATATGATATATATATATATATATAATTATATATCTTCAGAAATGTTGAAATGTGTTAAAAAAAAAAAAGCTGTTTTAAAAGCTGAAAGTATACTCTGAAGCCACTTTAGGTAAGATAAAAAACAAACATTTTTAGACTTTTAAATACAGGTACAATATTCATTTCTCTCCTAAGAGCTTTCAAGTTCTACATACTCTGTTGGATCTTTACTAACTTTCTGACTTTCTAACCTTTAGTAATTTTTAGTAATCTTTTCCATTTGTGACCTCATTTTGCCAAGAAATTTTTAATGTGACCTCAGGCATATAGTTATATAAAATGGGTATGCAAATCAAGCATTTATTGATAACAAATCATAATGCACGAACAGTCATGAACTCTTTTATGTTTAAGAAGCTGGGAAGTTACAAGATCATAGGATTTAGAACCTAAATGGTCCTTGGAAATCATCTAATCCAACATTTTTGATTTATGAATGTCTGAAGTCAGGCCCAGACAGGTAATATAAAATCGTACAAGTAACAGGAAGCAAAGATAAGATTCACACTCTCAAATTTGAGAATGTATAAGATTGTAAATCTCAATCATAGGTGCTTTCCAGAGCTGATAGTGGATGCAGAATAAGCTCTCCTGGTCTTGCACTTTGCACATGAGATTAAGACTGCAGAAGTTGTAGCAGCAATGGCACTTGGCTATTAAGGACTGCCTTGGGTGGGATATGGAGTCTGAAAATTGCTTGCATCGAGTCTTGAAAGATTTATGGTTAAACAAGAAAGATGAGACCAATGGATTAATGCTGCCCTGGAGATGATTAGAGTAACAGCTGTCTACAGCAAATGGAGTCCTGTCACCTTATATTCATACAAACTCATGCACCTAGAGTAAATATACATGAGGTATAAAGAGAGAGCATTAACTAAATAAGTCCCTACTGGATCATGCCATCTAGATCCCTTTGATTTGTTAACAACTATCCACATTTGTGCAGCATTTTTAAATTTGCAAATTCCTCTTCTCATTAATCTATCTATATCTATCTATCTAACAAAACCATCTCTAGTTATATGGACAGAGCACAAAGTTACTGCTGGGACTGAAAATGGGGAAAAGAAACAACTATTAGAAAGCACTAGATCTCTGCCTCAAGAGTCTTACAGCCCTCAATTCAACACCTCAGAAGTCAAAGATTGTTAGAGTGTGGATAATCCTTATACCAACACAGACAATCATCTCTTTATAACTAGGAAGTTGTCCTTCAACAGGCTAAATGGTTGAAAAACTTTAAATGTCCCAAGGCCAAATCTTTTTTTCCTCCCCAAAAAAGTAGACTGATAACTCTCGACATAGTCCCTTTAGTGGGCCCACACTCAAAGTCCTTCTAGCTTGGGCCCACCAAGACTAGAGAGAAGAAGATATCAGGAAGTGATAAACAGGTCAGAGACTGCAAGGAAGTCTAGGAGGAAGCCAAGGACAATGAAAAATGAGAAAGGCTATTAGATTTGGCAGCTAAGATATCAGTAATAATTTTGGAGAGAAGCAGTTTCAAATAAATAAAATAAAGATCTGATAGTGAAATGCTACAGTGGACAGAGCACTGGGCCTGGAAACAGAAAGATCTGAATTCAAATCCAGCTTTAGACAATTAGATGTTTGACCTTGGGCAAGTTATTTAACCCTACTTGCCTCAGTTCCTCATTTATAAAAATAGGAAAACACTCTACTATCTTTGCCAGGAAAATCCCATGAACAAAGTCCATGGGGTCAGCTAGAGTTGAACAAAACTGAATGAGTGAACAAAAGTCTAATATCCAAGATATAAAGAGAAAGCATGGATTAGTGATGGGAAGATCAGCCTTGGAGTCAAAAAGACGAGTTTAAGTTCTAACCCAAACACATCCTCAGTGTGTGATTGTGGGCAAATCATTTAACTTCTCAGTGATTCTTGGTGCTCTAGATCACTCTGAGACTAGCTGCAGAGAAGATACCATCCTCATTGAGATCATAAATATAGTCCCCATGCCAAGACAATTAATGCACATATATGAGAACAAGAACTATTCCCCAATAGGAAACTGATCAAAGAATATGAATGGTTTTCAAAGAAGAAATACAAGATTTCAACAATACATCAGGTGCTGGTTCCTTCTCACCCAGGACCACATATCTATAGCACAGCTGGACCTAGTATTTCCAATCAACTGAGGTTCATTCCATCTTCTAGAATTCAAACCCCAAATCCACAGTTTGGTGATGAAAGTCTTAGTAGTTCCAGTAGAGGCTCCAGCTGTTGAGCCCTCGATAATAAACCATAGCCATCACCTTCCCCCCCTCCCTCATTTCCCTGAAGTTAAGATGGGGAGAACTAAGTTTAAAAAAAGAGCCCAGAGAAAACCTTGAAGCTCCAACTATCTTTATATACTATTGTGTCATAAGCTCCAGATGCATTATTTTGACCCTTGCTAGGATAATTCCATTTCCTTTGAGTATTGCCCCTCACCTCTCCTAGTCCTCAACCTTCTTATCTTGACCTTATCCTGTCAGGATTAAGTTATGATTCTTTCCTGGAATTATGGCTTGTCGGTCCTCCCAATGTCCTGGCTCCCTTTATCTGCCTTTGTTGCCCCTATAAAATTGTATACTCAGTTATGTATTCTGTTTGCAAAACCTAGTTAACCCTATATAAGTTATCTGCCTCAGTTTATCTGTATTGAATGCTTTGGACAAGAGTTCTATATCCAGTTAGCTAGATTAAACTCTCCACATTAAAGATCACATAGCCACACCTAGCTAACCTATTCTACTATCTTCCCAGAATCCTCCATAAAACTTTTCTTTTTTTTTTTTTTTTTTTTAAAGGGAGAGGGGCAGCATTTTGTGTAAGATCCTGAATGCCAGTAAAGACAGATTACTCAGGACATAAAAGGAGACCACTCAAGATTTTTAAATAATCACATAATTGCATAAGAAGAATTATTTTGTGGCGCAGTGGATAGAGCACCAGCCTTGAATTCAGGAGGACCCGAGTTCAAATCTGGTCTCAGACACTTAACACTTCCTAGCTGTGTGACCCTGGGCAAGTCACTTAACCCCAGCCTCAAAAAAAAAAAAAAAAAAAAAAAGAAGAAGAAGAAGAAGAAGAATTATTCTGTTAGATATATAAAGGATGAGATGGCTATAGCCATAGTGGAAGCTGAGAGCTACAATAACTAAGTAATATTAACCAATATAATTCACATTGATGTTAAGGTGGAAGCACTTTGAATAAATGAAAGGGATATTGCAGAGGTGGAAAATAATACCTGTTTGAATGTGTCAGTGTGGGAGAAGGAAGATTCAAAAATAGCCTAACGACAAAGAACAAAAGAAACTGGTGTTTGAAGGCATCTTTTGATCAATAAATACTTATTAAGTACTAAGTGTCCCAAGAGGTACAAGTCAGCTAAGTAAAAAAAAAAAAAAAATACAGACAGACAGACAAAAGGTAATCCATATTCTTAGGGAAGTTACATTCCAAAGGGAGAAACAACCCAAGAAAAGTATGGGAGGAGCAATATTCAGGGATGTAGGAAGGATTCGTGAGTCAGATGGAAAATGAGAGATCTCAGATACCTTTCTTAAATGGAGAATTCCAAGCCACTATCTCCTATCTAATCTCTCTAGTGAGAGGGGAATAGGAGCTCTTAGGGCTATACTGAGGAGATATACATTTCAAGGTTAGCTGGGGCCTTGCAGGATGAAATGCCAGAGAGCCTAGAAGAAGTACAGAGGTGTCACTGGATGAGAAAGGTACCATAAAAAGAAATCAGTAAGGTCAAAGGAAAGAAAATGGAGCTTAGTTTTGAACACACTGAGTTTAAGGTGCCAGTCAATTTAATTAAATTCAAGGGAGCCAAGCACCCCTAAGTAAAAAGCATTAGAGATGCAAAAACAAGAGGAAAAAATAGTCTCTGATCTTAAGAATTTTGCTTTTCCCTAGGGGAGGATACAAAAGTTACACAGAGAAATGAATTAACACAAGGTAATTTGAGGAAGAAAATTTTCTAACAAATAAGGTACTAAGAAAGGCTAGATTGAAGTGGAGATTTTCTATAGGCAGTTGGCTATGTAGGACTGGTGCTCAGTAGAGAGATCAAAAGAAAGACCTAAATATTTGAGGCATTTGCATGAAGGCCAAAAGTAGTAGAAGTTGGAAAAATAAATGGGTTATCAATAGAGAAAGTACAAAGACCTCATCTTGTGGCATGGAAAATGCAATTATTATTATTATACACATTTTACAGATGAGAAAGCTGAGGTTGCAAAAAAAGTCTAAGTAACTGATGAAAAGTCAGGGAATTAAACAAATTTCTGAGGAGAAATTCAAAATCAGATATTCTCTCCAAATTAGGATATGAATTTTCTCCCCACCACCTTGTTATAAGTAAAGCAGCTTTCAGATCCCTGGAACTACAGTGCTGAGGCACTTTGCTAAATAATTTAATCATTACAACTACTCTGTGAAATGAATATGACAGGTATTATTCTTACTGTTAAGGAAATTGAGGCTTACAGATATTACCTAAAACTATGTACACAACAAATTAGTGGCAAAAATGAGATGAAATAATATTTGTAAAGTGCAAACTACAGTGTGTGGCACAAATGAGGCATTTAATAAATGTTTATTCCTATTCCTTTTCGCCAGAGAAATCGGACTAAACCCCAGTTCTCCTGACTCCCAGGGCAGTCAGTGCTCTTCCCATCATAGCTCATGAGAAAGCTCTTTTTTGTACTTGCCCTACTATCCCCTATTATTTTATTTTTTCCTTTTGAAAAATTTGTGTAGTCTTTCTTTTACATCACTTACATTTTCCAATATGACCTTCCTCTCTCCCCATCCCATAGATATAGATGTATGTATCTGTGCATGTAATAAAAAAGGAGGGGAAAACTCAATTCAGAAAAAATTTTTAAATCATCTACCAAGTCTGACATATACCACTCCATACCTATAATACTCTTCTGCAAAGAAGAGTGCATTCTCATATCTCTTCTTTGGCATTAAGTTTAGTCACTCTAATTCCAAAGTATCTAATTTCATTTGTTTCACTGATGCTATTATTTCCACATACACTGCTGTAATCATTGTGAATACCATTTTCCTGTTTCTGCTTACTTTTTTAAGTCTTCTCATGCTTCTCTGTATTTTTCATATGTCTCCTCACAATACAGCAATTTTCCATTATACTCATATAGCAAAACTTGTTTATCCATTCCCCAATTAACAGGTTATCAAGCTTCTTTCTAGTCTTTTGCAACTACAAAAAGGGCTAATATAGAATTTATATATATATATATCACTGGATTTTTTTTTATCTTTGACCTTGGCATATATATTATTTGTAGTGAATCAATTGCTTTTATTGCTGTAGATCAAAGAACATAAACGTTTTAGTCAGTTTGTTAGGATAGCTCCAAATTTCTTTCCAGAATGAATGGACCAATGGATAGATTCAATAGTGCATTTTTTCCCAATATTAACTATTATCTTCTTTTGTCATTTTTGTATATCTGTTGAGTAGAGGTGAAACCTTAAAGCTCTTTTGCTTTGAATTTGTCTTACTATTAGTAATCTTGAGTCATAGTTAATGGCTAATGATAGCTATTAATAGCTGGCTGTTAATAGTTTATAACTGTTCTTGCCTATAGGGTAATTTATCCAATTATTTACTGGGAATGGCTTTCAGTTTTGAATATACATGAGTCCCCTGTATATCTTGGATAGAGTCATCATCAATAATTGATGGTAAGTTGGTTTTTCCCCCTATCAATAATAGAGGACAACTGCTTTTCAATTCCCTGTTCTATCCTGTCACTCTAAAAGCTTTAACAAAAGATTGTTTATAAAAAGCTAAAGTAAAAACAAAAACTAGCCTTTTGCCTATCTGTCCAATTACTCTCTCATGGTTGGGAGCTGCCTCCTATCACAGAAAAACCATCACTGATCTGCATGATTGAAATGATAAAGATCAGGATAATATCATCATTGCATATTCAAAGAATAAGCATTTATTAAGCAGTTGTCATGTGCTTAGCATTATTATACATTGGATAGATGTGTATGAATTGGGCCAACTATGCTAGAAAACAATGTGGAATTCTGTGAGAAAAGTTCCTACAAGGTTTTGTGTCCTCTGACCCAGTGATCTCCCACAATGGGCATGTATCCCAAAGAAGTCTAAAATAGATAACTCTAATATATATCAAAATCACAATTTTTGTGGCAGTAAAAAAAAAAAAAGTAAAAAAGTTAAGTGTCAAAAATTGTGATATATGAATATAACAATGTTTTTACATCATAAAAAACAATAAATATGAGCATAAAATAAGTGTGAAAGCGCCATCAACACAGGAAAAGACAATAAGGAATCCCCAATGGAGGGGATGTGGGAAAACTGGGACATTAATATATTGTTGGTAGAATTGTGAACGGACCCAACCATTCTACAGAGCAATTTGGAATTGTGCCCAAAGTTATCAAACTATGCATACCCTTTGATCCAGCAGTGTTTCTACTGGGCTTATATCCCAAAGAGATTTTAAAGGAGGGAAAGAGACCTGTACGTGCAAAAATGTTTGTGGCAGCTCTTTTTGTAGTGGCCAGAAACTAGAAACTGAGTGGATGTCTGTCAGATGGAAAATGGCTGAATAAATTGTGGTATATGAATATTATGGAATATTGTTCTATAAGAAATGATCAGGAGGATGATTTTAGAAAGGCCTAGTAGAGAGAGAGGCTTACATGAACTGAGACTAAGTGTAATGAGCAGAAACAAGAGTTCATTGAGCATGACAACAGCAATGTTATATGACGATCAGGGCAGCTAGGTGGTGCAGTGGATAGAGCACCAGCCTTGAATTCAGGAGGACCCGAGTTCAAATCGGATCTCAGACACTTAACACTTCCTAGCTGTGTGACCCTGGGCAAGTCACTTAACCCTAGCCTGGGGGGGGGGGGATATTATATGATGATCAATTCTGATGGATGTCACTTTTTAACAATGAGATAATTGAGACCAGTTCCAATGATCTTCTGATGAAGAGAGCCATCTATACTCAGAGAGAGGGTTGTGGGAACTGAGTGTGGATCACAACATAGCATTTTCACTCTTTTTGTTGTGGTTTTCTTGAATTTTATTTTCTTTCTCATTTTTTTTCCTTTTTGATCTGATTTTTCTTATGGAGCAAGACAAATTTTATAAATATGTTTGTCTGCATTGGATTTTATATACATATATATATATATATTTACCATGTTTAACATATATTGGATTACTTGTCATCTAGGGGAGAGAATGGGGGAATAGGGAGAAAAATTAGAAACCAAGTTTTTCAAGGGTCAATGTTGAAAAATCATCCATGCATATGTTTTGAAAATAAAAAAATTCAATAAAAAAAGAAAGAGCCATTTAATAGAGTGAAGAAGTAAAACAAGAGAATATATCCACAACTGTGAGATCTGATTACACAGATGATTAATCTAGGGTTCTTAGAACACATGATGAACTATTTCCTTCTTCATCATAAAAAGGTAGGAGGTAAAAGGCATGGAGTCTTGCATAATCTTTTGGACTGCTTATGAGGGAGAGATGAATTCTTTTAGAGTGTATACTGTCTAATTTTTCTTTTTGTATCATCAGTGCTTATTATCCCCCATTTCTCATCTAGAAGCATATATATAGTTCTTTTTATATCAAAATACAGTTCACTATTTAAATACAGTTCACCTATACTTCCTTGGGAATGCAAACATTCATACCAGTGTTAAAAAAAAAAACAAAAAACAAAAAAAAAAACAGTCCCCTTTATAATGTAAACCATATTCACCAAGAGGCTATAATTATATTATTTACACAAGGGTATTAAGTGGTAAAAAGTAAATATTTACTACAAAACTATTCAATGTTGCATAAAGTCAAATAAATCATTGTGTCAGTAGGTTTTGGTTAGTTGTTTTTCATTTTAAAAAGGCTAAAGAAAAGACCCATGAGGAGTTGGGACAGGAAGGACAGACACAACTGGAAATGGCTGTGATGGGGAAAAAAAGCATTTATTAAAAAATTTTTTTTGAACCATAAAACAAACATCTATTTTCTTCTCAAAAATGACACTGCTTTGGATTTTTTTCCTATTTGCCATTTTTTTTCCTAAAGAAGAATGAATATAAAACCAGAGAAAGCTGACTATATATTTATCCCTGAAAAGAACCAATTAATACCCATAAAAGGGTATCTCTGAATCAAAGAAAGGGCCATAAAGAGGCAAATCTGATCTCATAGATCTCCCTTTGAAGGGACAACATCCATGAATTGTATATGGCTTTGGAAGTATCTAAATCAAAAGGAAAATGATGGGTTAGTTAAAAAAAAAAAAAAAGGTTGGGAGAGAAATGGTGGGTGGAGAAATCAAATTATATAAACTATCCTCCAAATTTTAGTGTAGAGTATCCCAAAAGTCATAGAGTTTCAAGAGTTAAAAACTGCATTAAACTTTTGGAACACCCTATATCTTAAGGAAATCTATTTATACCAGAAAATTCAGAACAAGAAGTATTGCAGAGTATAGTAGAAGACATTTATTTGAGTGAGGATCCACGGAGGTAGAAACAAAAACAATGCTGTCATCAAAGTGTACCTGAGACTACTTAGGAAGGAAGATGAAACAGATGAGATATTTAGGAGACATTCCACGTCTTGCGTGGATCTAAGATATGGCAGAGTTGGGGTATTTCAAATTAGCAAGACATTTACTGGTGCTCTCTCTTGATCAGAAACAGAATAACTAATAAATCTCTAATTGATAATCCTTCAGCCAAACATTTATTAAGTAACTATTGTATGTCAGAAAACAAAACAAAACAAAACCAAAGTTGTATTTTGGATATGAATCTTTACAAAAAGAAACAAATTGGTGCAGGCATAGAAATCATGGAACCCACAAAAAACTAGAAAGTAATCACTACATCATATTTGTGACAGAGAAGGGTGCCAGACATACATAGTCTGATCATGTTTTAGATTTTGGGAGAGTAGATTTCAAATAGTTAAGAATAAGAATAGTTAGGATTCCATGGACTATCATTTTCTGAAATCCTCTCAAGGAGATTCTGAAATCATAAAAAGAAACAAGTTTGATAAAGGAAAAAAAATTATCTAAAAACATACAGAGAATCATCAAGAAATTGATTTTTGTTCCAAATCACTTAACATTAGAGAAATGACATTTACAACAATTGCATTTCATACCTAGCAAAGTTGATACTCACCACCCCCTTCCTGCCAAAAAAAAAAAAAAAAAAGCAAAATGACAAATAATGGAGGAGCCAGGTGAATACTGATACAGTAATGTACTGTTGGTGGAGTTCTGAAATGGTACAGCCATTTCAAAAAGCAATTTGGAACTATGCCCTCAAGGGTAGTCAACTGTGCAAATGCTTTGATCCTAATAATATCACTTTTTAGCCTACACCCCCAAAGAGATCAAAGAAAAACAACAAGTACCCATATGTGCAAAAACATTTGGAATAGCTCTTTTTTATAGTAGCAAAGAAATGGAACTAAGGAGCTGCTCATCAATTGAGAAATTGACTGAAAAAATTATGGTAGATAAATGTGATTTAATACTATTGTGCTTACCTGCCATCTAGGGGAGGGGGTGGGGAGGAGGAGATAATTTGGAACAGAAGGCTTTGCAAGGGTCAGTGTTGAAAAATTACCCATGCATATGTTTTGTAAATAGAAAGCTTTAATAAAAATAAATTAAAAAAAACATTCTGTCCAGAATTAAACAAAAAAAATGCTATAAAAAATGTCTAAAGATGGTTTAGAGAAACCTAAGGAAACTTATAAGAAATGAAGCTGAGTAATGTGAGTAGAATCATATGCTATGCATAATATTATAAAGATAAACAACAGTAAAAGACTTGGGAACTCTAATTATTAACATTATGATCAACCATAATTACTGAAGCAGCAATAATAAGGTATGTTGCTTACCACCTGATACCAGAGATGACAAGAGAAGGGTGGGTAAAAAATGAGAAATATTTCAGTTCTGCTCAATGTGAGGATTAGTTTTGCTTGACTACTCTTATATGTTTTGTTTATTTTTAATGGGGGAAGATAAAAAGAAGAAAAAAATGATTTTAATTGGAAAAACATCTGATTTAAAACCTCGAGTTTTTAGAAGACATCTAGATAATGGAACAATTTTGAGATTGCTAAATGGTCAAAGTGAATTGAGTCTGGCAAGAAGAGTTATGGACAACTAAAAAGTGTTTTTTGCTGCTGTTGTTTTTTAAAACTATACTAGGGAAAAATGGAGGATCAAAACTACAGTGGGACCACAGTTTAGGGTGATACAACTATAATAACTAACTTTCCCATTCCTCTCCAGCCCACCCCCACACTGTGCTAAATGGTCTGAGAAGGAAAAATTACAAAAAGCCCAGGGTATGGGAAGAATATACACTTGCTATTGCTGAGCCTCTTTGCTGTTGGTGCTCTTTGAAAGATCATGGGTAAGGAAGAGCCAGGATGGCAGAATACCAGGAAGCAAAATGATAGACCAAGTTCCCATTCTTAGAACTCCAAAGAGATATAGAAAATGTATCAAACCAAATCCTGATAGAGAAATCAATAAAGGAATCACACAAATCTTTTGTCCAGTCTAGGTTGCCATAGGGAAACAGAAATCTTCGGACACTGGGGAAAGAGATTGTATACTATGATAATAGAAGGTCCAATACTGAGGCCCTGTGACAGGGACAGATTTCAGCTTTATCACCCACTAGCCAGTTTTGGATTATAGATTCAGAGTGGACTAAGAGTACTCCATGGATTCCCAGATAAGAAGGTGCTGGGTGAAGTGTATCAAGAAGCAAGCAGCAATAGTTTGGCTCAGCCATCAAGAGCAGAGAAAGATTTGAGGTCCAGCACCTAAACCAGCTTACCAAGGAAAACCCCACGCCAAAGGAAGTCTTCAGTTCTGTCACTCTGAACCAGTAGAACTGCCTAAATGGCTAATAAGGACCAAATCCAACAGCGGTTTATTGTTGCCAGTGTAGAACATTGTTTTGATTGACTATATATATTTGTGATGAGTTTCTTAAAATAATATTTTACTCTTCCCCAATTACACTTAAAAACAATTTTTAATATTATTTTTTTAAGGTTTAAATTCCAAATGATATCTTCCCCTCTCCCTGAGATGTTAAGCAATCTGACATAGGATATACATATAAAACATTTTCATATTAGTCATTTTGTACAAGAAGATATGAAGAAAGGAAGGAAAAAAGGAGGGGCAGCTAGGTGGCGCAGTGGATAGAGCACCAGCCTTGAATTCAGGAGGACCCAAGTTCAAATCTGGTCTCAGACACTTAACACTTCCTAGCTGCCTGACCCTGGGCAAGTCACTTAATCCCAGCCTCAGGAAAAAAAAAAAAAAAGAAAGAAAGAAAAAAAAAGAAATAATCAAAGGAAGGAAAAAAGGAAGGAAGAAAAGAAAGGAAGAAGGGAGGAAGAGAGGAAGAAAGGGAGGGAGGAGGGAGTTTGTTCTTTGGAAGTGGATATTTGATAATGAAAGATACATTTTGGCCAATTAAAACAAAACACACACATGTATATATTTTAAATAACCTTTTTGGAAAAAAATATACATAAAATATCCTTTTAAATTTAATCTACATAATAATCTAATCTTCATTACTACCATAGTTCTAAACAACCAATAAAACAATTAACTGAAGTCCTTGATTTGTATGTAGCATTTGCTGATTTCTAAGAAGAAAATTCCAGAAGGCTCATTCTGAAAATTTAACCAGAGGCTCTGGTTGGTTCAAGTTGACCTGCTGGCTCACCATGTGTACTTGCAAATCTTCTAGAAGAATCTCAATTTTCAGCAACATTCTTTCATTTGTATTACTTTGTAACCTATCCAAGATTGATATTTCACTTTCAGTTTCTACTCATGCCCACACAGCTGAAGGTAGATCCAGCATGGGTATGGTTAGAATTCCACTTCACTGTGATCTTTTCCACTAATAAGTTGCTTCTGAAATCATAAATCACCTGCAATACTGCTGAATTTGCTCTGATTTGACCACATGTACTCATATTCAATTTCTCTGATAATAATCAGTACAAAGCTGCTAGGGGGCTAACAAGGCTCACAGAGCAGCCTAGGTGTTCATGAATCTGAGCAAAGGCAAATCAGCTGTGATGTGCCACACCATCTTCCCTTCATTACAACAAAGTATTAGGCAGCTGAGCTAACTGACCACAGCAATCTACATATATGTGGAATCAGACTAAACCTAAATATTTCAGATCCCTTGCTCCTCTGTGCTCAATTTGAATGATTGCTCACGTGAGGCACACTGATGTCAAACTGTTGCCACACATCTTGAAACAAAACCAAAACCAAAAGCATATTTATTTCTTATTGCAAATGATGAGCAACTGATATACTAATTCTCACATGATTTATTTTCATGAAATTTAGGAAACTGTTTCTTCCACCTGTCACTTCACCATTGAATATTAAATGCTGTGTATCCTACGAACTTTTAAATGACAAATATTATTTAGAAAAAATTTAATTCCCCTCCATCAATTTAAAGGGATGAAAGAGGAAGAGGCAACATTAAAAAGAGGGGGAATATTTTCAGGAGGAATATTTTTTAAGCAGTGGAACCTACCTGTCTTTATGTCACTACAACTTGTTACCTAGCACATCAGTGGCCCTTTCCACATCCTGTCTCGGTCAATTTCATCATCCCAAAGGTCACTGCATTCTTCCCTAGTCAGAGGCTCTCATGAATGACGATGGATTTGTTTATGGAACAGAGAAGCTGTGGAGAAGCTATTGTCTTTTAATTGGAAAGTTTTTGTTCTTATTTGTAAGGCTTTCATGCTCAGCATGCAGTAAGTTCATGTTTCAGAATTTCCCAGGGCTCACAAAGTAATAGTTTCCTGGTTGAACGACACTGAACCAGAAACCCCTGTGAGGAATTACCCTTCTCACAGCATGATTAACTTATATTTTTCCATGCTCTGTTTGTTAAACAAGAAACCTAATATATGTGCCTTGTGGGACTAGAGATGGGGAAAAGACCCAAAGTTCATGTCTTATAGAGACATTTCTATTAAATTATTATACAAACTTGGGGTACACTAATATTTTCATCAGAGTAGTGTTAATTAGAGCTCCCCTACACTGACATAGGTTTTTTTAAAAAAAATTATTCACTGAAAAATATACACTGTTTTCCTGTGAGATTGTATGAGCATGGGAGATGGCATGGGATATGGTATGTCAAATTCTGACATTAACTAGGAATCATTCTAGGCCATAAGGTAAAGTTGGAAAAAACTCATTAAGTACAAAGTTCAAAGGCCAGGCTATGGAGTTAAGCAACATGAAGCTATTAAAAGTTTGTGAGCAGGGTATGGACATGGTCAGATAGGTGACTTATGAAAATTATTCTAAGCAGTAATGTGTAAAAGAAACTGCAGAAAAGAGAAGTGAGAACCAGGAGACCCCAAAAGGAGACCATTACAACAGCTCAAGTGAAAGGTGCTATGGTCCCAAAATTAGAGTGATGGCTGGAGAGAAAAAGGCTGATTGAAAAAGTTGTGGTGGGGAAAAGTCTTTTATCTAGAGAGTATGGCCAAGTGGTGCAATGGTTAGAGTGCCAGGCCTAGAGTTAAGAGGACTCATTTTTGTGAATTCAAATCTGACTTCAATCACATCCTTCTTATGTGATCCTGAGCAAATCATCTAATTCTATTTGCCTCAGTTTCCTCATCTGTAAAAGGAGCTGAAGAAGGAAACAGCACGCCACTCTAGTATCTTTGCCAAGAAAACCCCAAATGGGGTCATGAAGAGTTGGAAAAATAGTGGAAGAGAGATGGAACAATCAAATCTAAGAAATGCAAGAATTGCAAAATGACTATATGGATAGAGTAGAGATAGATGGTAGAGAGTTTTAGAAGCCATGCTATAGGATTTGCATTTACCTATAGTTTATGGGGAGCCATAGAAAGTACACTATCAAATATGACTGGAAATTCTCAGGTCTGTGGGAAAGAGGTGACAGCAACAACAAAAATAAAAAAGGGGTAGGTATGACATGAGAGATGGGTTCAATTTTGGATCTGTAAAGTTGGCAGGGATGATGGAACATCCAGGAAGTGTTCAATAGGTAGTTAGAGATATACAAGATATGCAAATTTAGGACAGAGATTAGAGATATATAGACTGACAGAGAGAGAAAAAAGCTATCTATGCAGAGCTAAGTGAATCCATGGGAGTAAATGAGCTTACAACGGTCAATAGAGAAAGACAGGAGAAAAAGACTCAGGACAGGGCTTTGAAGGATGCTTACTTTTAGGGGTCAGGAGCGGGAATCAGCAAAGGAGGTTCAGAAAAATTGGTCAGACAGGTAGGAATAGAACCAGGAAAGGGCAGTCACAAAAGCTAAGGAAAGAGAAAATTTCTAGCAAAAAGAAGTTAATGATGTCAAAAATTTCTTAAGTCAAAGAGATTGATCCAACCATTTTGGAGAGCAATATGGAATTATTCCCAAAGAGTTATTGAACTGCCTATACTCTTTGATCCAGCAATACCACTACTAGGTCTATGTCCAATGATTAGGGGAAAAGGAAAAGATCCCTAGGGCCTAAAATTTTATGTTGGGATTTCTGGCCAAGATGGCGGCGTGGAGGCAGACAGCTTCTTGAGCTCCGTGTTTTCTCTCAGGACTTACTTCATGACAAGCCTCGGAGTTAATGCTTGACCGGAAAAGACACCCACAAATAGTCACCAACAGAAGACATCCTTGAAATTCGCCAGAGAAGGTCTGTTTGCTTGAGGGAGGGTCGAACAGACTGGGCGCAGATTGAGGGCAGGCAAGTCAGAGCGAGACAGGCAGCTCACACAGTTCAGACCTGAGGGGGGAGAGGTATGATCTCTGCCGTTTCTGTGAAAAGACTTTTACCCCAGTGTGGATACTCTGTCTTGGCAGCAAGCCAGGAGCAGTGGAGAGGGTGTAAACACCAGAGGTGAAGATTAAAACCCAGGAAAGCCAGCGTCTAGCCACCCCCAACCCCCACCTGGACTGACTTCGCATTCTCAGAGCCTCAGAGTGCAGACTCAGCTCAGCCATCACTGTCCTGTTAGTGGCTCTCTGCTACCCTACCCCCAGTCTGTAGAGCCCATTAACACCATCTAGCACCATCCCCCCAAAAACAGACCAATTGTTTCTCTTGTCAATTTGTTTTCTTCCATTCTGCTCTTGACAAAATGAACAAAAAATTCAAAAGGGCTCTAACCATTGACAGCTTCTGTATGGAGAGAGAGCAGACTTCAAATAATGAGGAGACTAAAAACAGACTGTCCCCAGAGGAATCCCCTAAGGGGGATAGGATCTGCTCCTCAATACATAAGACTCTCATAGAGGAAATCAAAAAGGTTCTCACAAGAGAGCTAGAAGAGAAATGGGAAAAGGAAAGGGAAGCTTGGAAAGAGAGTCTGGAGAAGTCATCCAGAGTGGATAAAGAGGTCAAATCATTGAGAAACAAAATTAGTGAATTGGAAAAGGTAAACAACTCCAAGGAAAACAGGATTAGTGAGCTGGATAAAGAAATCAGCTCTCTAAAACATAAAGTGGATAAAATGGAAAAAAATTCCATAGAAGAAAAAAACTCACTTAAAAACACAATTGGACAATTACAAAAAGATATAAAAAAAGTGAGTGAAGTAAATACATCATTGAAAATTAGACTCGAACAAGTAGACATGAATGACTCAAGGAGAAACCAAGAGGTAGTCAAGCAAAACCAGAGAAATAAAACAATTGAAAAGAATGTCAAGTACCTTACTAGAAAGACAACAGACCTGGAAAACAGATCCAGGAGAGACAATTTGAGAATAATCGGACTCCCTGAAAAATGTGAGAAAAAAAGAGCTTGGACACTATTTTCGAGGAAATTATCAAAGAGAACTGCCCAGATGTTTTGGAAACAGAGGGTAAAATAGATATTGAAAAAATTCATCAATCACCTACTAAAAGGGACCCTAAAATCAAAATGCCAAGAAATATAATGGCCAAGTTCAAGGACCATCAGACAAAGGATAAAATATTGGAAGCTGCTAGAAAAAAGCAATTCAGATATGGAGGAGCCACAATAAGGATAACCCAGGATCTAGCAGCGTCCACATTAAAAGAACGAAGGGCCTGGAACATGATATTCCAAAAGGCTAAGGAACTTGGTATGCAGCCAAGAATAACTTACCCAACAAGAATGAGCATCGTTTTCCAGGGAAGAAGATGGACATTTAACGAAATAAATGAATTCCATCTATTCTTGATGAAAAAACCAGACCTACATAAAAAATTTGATCTTCAAATACAGAACTCAAGAGATTTCTAAAAAGGTAAAAAGAAATCTTGAGAACTATACTTCTGCCATTTAAATATGTAAAGAACATATGTATAATTTGTCCTAGAAACTGGAGGTGGAAAGGAAATTATATCATAAAAAAGTGTAAAGTACTACATCTCATGAAGAGGCAAAGGTAACCTATTATATCTGACAGAAAGAAAGGAGGGAGATGAACATAGTTGTATCAATAGAAATATTCGATTTATGGTGAAACTTCTTCCACTTCATTGAAAAGTGAGAGGGAAGGAGTAAGCTAAGGGGAAGGCAATACAGATATTGTGAGGAAAGGGGTAAAATAAGGGGAGGAACTTTAAGGTGGGGGAGGGATACTAAAAAGGGAGGGCTGTGAAAAGCAAGTGGTGTTCACAAGTTTAATACTGGGTAGGGGGGTAAGAGGGAAGGAAAGGGGAAAAGCATAAGCAGGGGTTAATAGGATGGCAAGCAATATAGAATTAGTAATTCTAACCATAAATGTGAATGGGGCAACCTGCCTCATAAAGAGGAAGCAATTAGCAGACAGGATTAAAAGTCAGAATCCTACAATATATTGTTTACAGGAAACACACCTAAAACAGGGTGATACATTCAAACTAAAAGTAAAAGGGTGGAGCAGAATCTACTATGCTTCAGGCAAAGCCAAAAAAGCAGGGGTAGCCATACTCATCTCAGATCAAGCAAAAACAAAAATTGATCTAATTAAGAGATAAGGAAGGGCATTATATCCTGCTAAAGGGTAGCATCAATAATGAAGCAGTATCAATATTAAACATATATGCACCAAGTGGTGCAGCATCCAAATTCTTAAAAGAGAAATTAAGAGAGCTGCAAGAAGAAATAGACAGCAAAACTATAATAGTGGGACATCTCAACCTTGCACTCTCAGAATTAGATAAATCAAACCACAAAATAAATAAGAAAGAAGTCAAAAAGGTAAATAGAATACTAGAAAAGTTTGATATGATAGATCTCTGGCGAAAGCTAAATGGAGACAGAAAGGAGTACACTTTCTTCTCAGCAATTCATGGAACCTATACAAAAATTGGTCATATACTAGGGCATAAAAACTTCAAAATCAAATGTAGTAAGGCAGAAATAGTAACTGCATCCTTTTCAGACCACAGTGCAATCAAAATTATATTTAATAAAAAGCCAGGGGAAAAGAGACCAAAAAATAATTGGAAACTAAATAATCTTATACTAAAGAATGATTGGGTAAAACAGCAAATCATAGACATAATTAATGACTTCACCCAAGAAAATGACAATAATGAGACATCATACCAAAATGTGTGGGATACAGCCAAAGCAGTAATAAGGGGAAGTTTTATATCTCTACAGGCCTACTTGCATAAAATAGAGAAAGAGAGGGCCAACGAATTGGGCTTACAACTAAAATTGCTAGAAAAGGAACAAATTAAAAACCCCCAGACAAACACAAAACTTGAAATTCAAAAAATAAAAGATGAGATTAATAAAATTGAAAGTAAAAAACCTATTGAATTAATTAATAAAACTAAGAATTGGTTCTATGAAAAAACCAACAAAATAGACAAACCCTTAGTAAACCTGATTAAAAAAAGGAAAGAGAAAAAGCAAATTGTTAGTCTTGAAAATGAAAAGGGAGAACTCACCACTAATGAAGAGGAAATTAGAACAATAGTTAGGAGCTACTTTGCTCAACGTTATGCCAATAAATTAGATAACTTAAATGAAATGGAAGAATACCTTCAAAAATATAGCTTGCCCAGATTATCAGAGGAAGAAGTAAGTAGTCTAAATAGTCCCATCTCAGAAAAAGAAATAGAACAAGCTATTAACCAACTTCCTAAGAAAAAATCCCCAGGACCAGATGGATTTACATGTGAATTCTACTAAACATTTAAAGAACAACTAACTCCAATGCTATATAAACTATTTGAAAAAATAGGGATTGAAGGAGTCCTACCAAATTCCTTCTATGACACAGACATGGTACTGATACCTAAACCAGGTAGATCGAAAACTGAGAAAGAAAATTATAGACCAATCTCCCTAATGAATATTGATGCTAAAATCTTAAATAAAATATTAGCAAAAAGACTTCAGAAAATCAACCCCAGGATAATACACTATGACCAAGTGGGATTTATACCAGGAATGCAGGGCTGGTTTAATATTAGGAAAACTATTAGTATAATTGACCATATTAATAATCAAATTAATAAAAACCACATGACCATCTCAATAGATGCAGAAAAAGCATTTGATAAAATCCAACATCCATTCCTACTAAAAACGCTTGAGAATATAGGAATAAATGGACTATTCCTTAAAATAATAAAGATCATATATTTAAAACATTCAGTAAACATCATGTGTAATGGCAATAAACTAGAACCTTTCCCTGTAAGATCAGGAGTGAAACAAGGTTGCCCACTATCACCATTACTATTCAATATAGTACTAGAAACTCTAGCCTCGGCAATAAGAGCCAACATGATGGTATAATTAGAGAACCCCAAAGACTCTCCTAAAAAGCTATTAGAAATAATTCAGAATTTTAGCCAAGTTGCAGGATACAAAATAAATCCACATAAATGCTCAGCATTTTTATACATTACCAACACAATCCAATAGCAAGAGATACAAAGAGAAATTCCATTCAAAATAATAGTCGATAGTATAAAATATTTGGGAATATATCTACCAAAGGAAAGTCAGGAATTATATGAGCAAAATTATGAAACACTTGCCACAAAAATAAAGTCAGATTTAAATAATTGGAAAGACATTCAGTGCTCTTGGATAGGCCGAGCAAATATAATTAAGATGACAATACTTCCTAAACTAATCTATTTATTTAGTGCTATACCAATCAGACTCCAAGAAACTATTTTAATGACCTAGAAAAAATAACAACAGAATTCATATGGAACAACAAAAGGTTGAGAATTTCAAGGGAAGTAATGAAAAAAAAAATTAAATGAACGTGGTCTAGCTTTACCTGATCTAGAACTATATTATAAAGCAACAGTCACCAAAACCATTTGGTATTGTCTAAGAAATAGACTAGTTGATCAGTGGCATAGTTTAGGTTCACAGAGCAAGATGGTGAATAAAAATAGCAATCTAGTGTTTGACAAACCCAATGATCCCAAATTTTGGGATAAGAATTCATTATTTGACAAAAACTGCTGGGAAAACTGGAAGTTAGCATGGCAGAAACTAGGCATGGACCCACATTTAACACCACATACTAAGATTAGATCAAAATGGGTCCAAGATTTAGGCATAAAGAACGAAATATAAATAAATTGGAGGAACAGGGGATGGTTTACCTCTCGGACTTGTGGAGGAGGAAGGAGTTTGTGTCCAAGGGGGAACTAGAGACCATTATTGATCACAAAATAGAACATTTTGATTACACCAAATTAAAAAGTTTCTTCACAAACAAAACTAATGCAAGCAAGATTAGAAGGGAAGTAACAAATTGGGAAAACATTTTTACAGTTAAAGGTTCTGATAAAGGCCTCATTTCCAAAATATATAGAGAATTGACTCTAATTTATAAGAAATCAAGCCATTCTCCAATTGATAAATGGTCAAAGGACATGAACAGACAATTTTCAGATGATGAAATTAAAACTATTTTCACTCATATGAAAGAGTGTTCCAAATCACTATTGAGCAGAGAAATGCAAATTAAGACAACTCTGAGATACCACTACACACCTGTCAGATTGGCTAAGATGACAGGAACAAATAATGATGAATGTTGGAGGGGATGTGGGAAAACTGGGACACTGATGCATTGTTGGTGGAGTTGTGACTGGATTCAACCATTCTGGAGAGCAATCTGGAATTATGCCCAAAAAGTTATCAAAATGTGCATACTCTTTTGACCCAGCAGTGCTACTACTGGACTTATATCCCAAGGAAATACTAAAGAAGGAAAAGGGACCTGTATGTGCCAAAATGTTTGTGGCAGCCCTTTTCATAGTGGCTAGAAACTGGAAAATGAATGGATGTCCATCAATTGGAGAATGGTTGGGTAAATTATGGTATATGAATGTTATGGAATATTATTGTTCTGTAAGAAATGACCAACAGGAGGAATACAGAGAGGCTTGGAGAGACTTACATCAACTGATGCTGAGTGAAATGAGCAGAACTAGGAGATCATTATACACTTCAACAATGATACTGTATGAGGATGTATTCTGATGGAAGTGGATATCTTCAACATAGAGAAGAGCTAATCCAATTCCAATTGATCAATGATGGACAGAATCAGCTACATCCAGAAAAGGAACACTGAGAAATGAGTGTAAATTATGAGCATTGTTTTTTTTTTGTTTTGTTTCTCTTCCCAGATTATTTTTACCTTGCGAATACAATCCTTCCTTTGCAACAACAACAACAACAACAACAACAACAACAAAATTCGGTTCTGCACATATATATTGTACCTAGGATATACTATAAGATATTTAATATGTATGGGAATGCCTGCCATCTAGGGGAGGGAGTGGAGGGAAGGAGGGAAAAAACTCGGAACAGAAGGGAGTACAAGGGATAATGTAAAAAAAATAAAATTACCTATGCATATGTACTGTCAAAAAATGTTATAATTATAAAAATTAATAAAAAATAAAATTAAAAAAAATTATGTCAATTCTCTTTGTGGTGGCAAAGAACAGGAAATTGTAGAGATCCCCATCAGTTGAGGAATGGCTGAATAAGTTGTGATATATGAGTGTTAAGACTTGAATAAAATAATGAAGAGTGAAATGAGCAGAACCAAGAAAACACTGTATACAGAAATAGCAATGTTATTTTAAGAACATCATTGAGAGACTTAAATCATTTTGGCTATTGACAGGAATTATGAAGGAAGACACTATCTGAATCCAGAGGAAAAAAAAACTGATAAATAGAAATTATATATAGAATGATTTTACACGCACATGTGTAAAATGGTAGTTATCTACCATTAGAGCAGAAGGAAGGAATGGAAAAAAGAAATTTACATGATTATTATATATTTAAAAAGAATAGCAAGTTGTACATAACAGATTTGCAGCTCATATGCAACCATTTTTCTTTTAAATTCTACCATGATTGCTTTATTTCATGAATTAAAATGAAATAAAATTTTTAGAAAAGAGTCAGAGGAGGAAAACTGATAAGGTCAATAGAGATTTGGTTATTAACAACTAACTAATAATCTGTGAGAGAAATTAAATGAACAAAATAGATCAAGTACCTGTATTTAAGTTTATAATCTATTAGTACAGAATTTTTACTTTAAACTTTTAAGGTTAGGGTACAGGAGGAGAGGGTACAGTAGTAGTAATGATGTCAGTATTTATATATATAGTGCTTTAAGATTTACAAAACCCTTTACTTATGTCAAGTCATTTGATCCTCATAATAATCCTACTATTATAATTCCTATTTTACAAATGAGGAAAAAGAGGCTGAGAAAGATTAAGTAATTTGCCTTAAGATCATAAAGGTCTTCCTAACTCTAAGTCCTAGGTTTTCTGCACTGTGATAATTAGTTGCTTCAAAAGCTAGTTTAAAAAAAATGAGATCCATTATTTGGAGGCCTTAGATTCAAGCCACCTGGCTATCTGATGGTGAGTAAATCAATTACTCTTCTAATGTCTCCTGACAATTTCCTAGGACTTAAAGCTCTAGGAAATTATAGCCCTGATAAAGGGAACTTTCAGATGCTCCTTACATAAGTGACATCCAGGATCTGGACCCAAAAGTTGATGTGCCTAGTTCATCATTATTGTAAAGGAAAACAAAATATAAGCAGCACATTTAGGGGAAAATCTTCTTGTGAAAATTGTTTTCACTGATAGCCACAGACAGTATCAATTTTTCTTGCAAAAACACAAACTTGGCTTCTTCCTGTTGTAACACCAGGGTATTTTCCTTCATGTGTGAGACACCAAAATTCAGGATTACTGTGCCAAGAATGGGCTTCTCTATTTTTTTGAAATGTTGAGAATTAGCTAACTGTTAAAGCCACAGGAGGTGGATTTTTGGGAATAGCTTTCTCCTCCTTGCCCTTTCCAGCACATATTATATAATCACAGAGCTCTGGTGAACAGATTTGGGGTTTCCACAGTAAACTGAAATGAATTCTTTTCTTGTCCCAAATATATGTTAGACTGAGGAATAATTTTTTCCAAATTGGAGAAGACAGACTGGCAGCAAACATATTCTTGGATAACAGTTGGTTAGGAGTTTTTTTTGCCAAAAAAATAAAGTTGGAGAAGGGAGGCTTTCAATTTTGTTCTCCAAGTTGAACTCAAGCCACAAACTTCT
This sequence comes from Sminthopsis crassicaudata, assembly GCF_048593235.1. Taxonomy (NCBI): domain Eukaryota; kingdom Metazoa; phylum Chordata; class Mammalia; order Dasyuromorphia; family Dasyuridae; genus Sminthopsis; species Sminthopsis crassicaudata. Next base: position 463,507,598 of record NC_133617.1, read on the forward strand.
CTACCCTCAGTCAAGTTACCCAATTATCTGACTCCTGTTAGAGGTTTTGAGACACAAAACTAAGATTCCTGGATCACCAATTTAGAGACAGAATTTAAAGGTTACTTAAATTCCCTTGTTCTACAGATGAAGAAGGGAAAATACATAGAACCGACTGAAGTGTTACTGGAACCTAGGACTTCCTAGAGCCAAGTCAATGTCCTGTTCATTACACCATGCTGCCTCCTTATGACAGTACTGATGATCCTTGAAAACCACATGCCTTTCACAAGATATCATCCTGAAAATACATTTTCCCCTTGTTGAACTTTCTCAGTTTTATTCCACATCATATCTCAGACAAGATTTTCTTCTCTTTCCTTACCAGATTCCCCACTCCCAATGACCCCCCACTGTTGTAGATATCACTAAAAATTATAATTAAAAATAAACAATCCAATATCACAATACTTTAAAAATTTACTCTGGAGCTCTTTTCCATTAATTCTATTTCATTCTATATAAATGTAATCAAATGCCACCATAGGATTTTTACGTAGGATTTGAAGTCAGGAAGAATCTTAGAAGTTATCATTTTAGAGCTAAAGAAGCTAAAACATAGAGGGGGGCAAGTAACTCACTCAAGAGTCACACAATTAAAAAGATAGAATTTAAATCCAGCACTTCTCTGCATTTAGCTTTTAAAGCCCTTCATAACTTGTCCCTTTCCTATCTTTTTCTAGGGTTCTTACATCTTACTCTTCTGAAAGTACTTTGTGATTCAGAGATTCCACCTCCCAGCTAGGTACATTTTACGAGCTAACTTCCATGCCTGGAATTCTTCCCTGCTCATCTCCACTTCCAGGCTCCCCTGCCTTCCTTTAAGTTTCAAATAAAATCCCACCCTTTTCAAGATACCTTTTCCTAGTCCCCTTTAAAGCAGATATCTTCCCACAGTTAATTATTTCCAATTTATCCTTGCTTTATCTTGCATGTAGGTTGTTTGCCTATTGTCTCCCCTTCATTCAAACTATTAATACCCTGAGATGATTTTGCCTTTTTTTTTTCCTGGCACTTGGCACAGTACTTAATAAATGCTTGTTATCTTCTAGCTTTTTCTTCAAACTCCAGCAAGATAAACTTATACAAGATGACTGTGGTCTAACATCATCAATAACTTAAACTCTACCCATGAAATTCCTCTGCACACTAACTGCAACAATCTAACTTATCTTAGAAGTCTTCTCAGTGTCCCAGGGCATGGGATATCTGTTTCTGCATTAAGTATTGGCACTTCTAATTTCACCTTTGATTTGTGCACTAAATTAGGTATTTGTTGTCACCTTGCCTGTGTTTCCATATTGCTTGCTACTGAATCACAAAGCTCTGAATACTATCACATGTAGACAAATATGTAAATGTCTATAGGAATGATGAACAAGAATATAATAAACTGACCTTCATGGACTCAGAGTACAAAATGTACTCCCTGAGCACTGGCAAAAAGTCTTCTGTCATATCATCAGTCAGATCTTCCAGAGCAGTGCAACAGTTGCCAATACAAGCTGAAACTCCCTCCAGGGGCTCCTCCAGCTCCACTTCTAGTCCACCCCACGTGGAGTACACAGGCCCATATTCTCTGAGTTCTACAAGATATTCTAAAAGAGGAAAAAAAATCATTAGGTCTGGCTGGAAAGTAATGACCATATTTACATAAGTAGGAACCCTAGGCCTAGATACAGTTGTCCCTGGCAGATTTCCCCATAAGAATTAACCATAAAATGAGACACCATGATGCTTTTTCTTGTTTGTTTTGTTTTTGGAAAGAAGAGTAAATGGTAGTAGAAAACTACATCCAGCTTATAAATTCTAAGGCTCCTAGGTCAAAATCTAAGTTTTTGATATCTTGAAACTTGTGTTCTTAAAAAAATAAAACAAAATATTTTGACAAGTACATTGCAACATGGTCCTCTTGCATTTAAAACATCATTCTGAGAAGGGTTCCACAGGTTTCATCCCGGGCAAAGAGGCTCAGGACATAAAACAGATTAAGAAAGCTTGCTTTATGAGGCCCTATTATAATTGGGTAGTTATATTAATAGGTATACAGTAAGTTCCTTGAGGGAATGTATTATACTTTGATAGTGTTTAAGAAATGCATGTTGAAATATATTGAATCTATTTTATTTGTTGAATGAAAAAAATATATATGTATTTTGCAATATATTCTTATATATACATATATTTGTATTTACACACGCACATACAAATATAAATAAAATTATGGCAGGAATTTCCTCAATTAAGAATTCTTTGAAACAGCCACACACTTGTGAACTGGCCTACCCATTCTGGAGAGGAATTTGGAACTAGGCCCAAAGGACTATAAAATTGTGCATACTGAGCAATACTACTATTAGATCTGTATTCCAAAGACATCAAAGAAAAACGAAAAGGATCTATGGACAAAAATATTTATAGGAGCTCTTTTTTTAGTAGCAAAGAATTGGCACCTGAGAGAATGCCCATCAACTGGGAAACAACTTGTGGTATATGAATGTGATGGAATATTATTGTGGTCTAACAAATGATGAGCAGGATGGTTTCAGAAAAATCCAGGAAGACTTAAGTGAACTAATACAAAGTGGACTAAGCAGAACCAGGAGAAAATTATACACAGTAACAGCAATATTGTATGATAATCAACTGTTAATGATATAAGTATTGTGAGCAATACAATTATTCAAGACAATTCCAAAGGACTCACTATGAAAAATACTAACCATCTCCAGATAAAGAAAAGAGAGAATCTGAATACAGATTGAAGCACACTTTTTAAACTTTCTTTTTTTGGGGGTGAGGGGGGCAAAATGGAAATATGTTTTGTAGGGCTTTACATGTATGTTCTATATCAAATTGCTTTCCTTCTCATGGAAGGGAAGAAAGGAAGAGAAGGCAGAGAGCAATACTTTGGAATTCAAAACTTTAAAAAAATTAATGTTAGGAAATATTTTTACATGTCATTGAGAAAAATAAAGTAAAATAGAGAGAGAGAAAAAAGAAAAGTCATGCCTAATATTTATCTATGACCTATTCAGAACGGGTAAGAAAACTTTCCTTTTTTTTTTTTTTTTTTTTAAAATCACACACACACACATTTCTCTAATCATAGAATGTTAGAAGTTTTGGAGATTTTTAGAAAGCATCTTGTCTACCCACCTCATTTTTGCAAATGAAAAAAATTAAGAAGTAAATTGGGTTTCCCCAAGGAACACAGAACCACAGCACCAACATAAGACAATATGTCTTGACCTGAAGTTTAGTTGACTTTGCTTCCTTACCAATTTTTTAGTGGGGTATGAGACCCTGAATTACAAGTTTGCATAAGTGACTGCTAAAAGCCTATACCAAAGTCACACTATGGCCAGATCATTCATTTCATGTTAATGGAAAAATGGGAAAATTGCCAGTAGACCTATTCTAGTAGCTATAGTTGCTTAATCAAGGGGAAATTCCCCCATTGTCTGCTGTGGGAAAAGTTATCAAAATGAAGCATGTATGTGATGGTCCTTTAGGATCAGGTTTCACCAATTAAGTCTTTGATCCCTCTCTCCTTTTTAATAATAAATAAAACATTTAATTCTTTTTTTTTTTTAACATGAAGTAAATGTCAAGGTGAGCTTTTTTTTAAGCAAAAGAACACATATGCATTGTTTAATTTTAGCTCACATACAACCTACTCATGCAATTATAGTACCTGGGATGTTGATCTAGAGGGAGCACAGCTTACCTACTTCTTCCTTGATGATCCTTTGAGCTATTCGATCAATAGTTCCAAGTTTTAGGGCAAATGTATCTAAATAATCACCCATTGCTGCAAATTCTAGTGGTCGACTTCTTAGCTTATAGCCTCCAGTGACATACTTGACAGACTCCCCAACCTTGGAGAGTAATGCCATCCCTTGCTTTTTGTAGGCATTCAGATCCTGACAAGAGAAAACAGCACAGTTTAATGATTTGAGAAAAGGAGGGAGTCATTCAAATCCAGAAAAACAAATAGGCATTTTAGAAGTAAGTTGGAAGCAAAAACTGCAACTAAAACACTTTCACTGTTACATTTGTGTCACAACTTCTAATGAACACACTCTTAGGAAGTGGGGACACTTGATTTGAAGAAAAGGAGTCTTTTCAAGTGAATGCTGCTGAATTTCTTAAGAGTTCTCATATATCAATATAGCAATCAACCAAAATTATTTATTAATCATTTACTACATGTCAAGCATGTAGTTGTTGTCCATCCATTTTTCTCAAAGAAGACCAATGACATCAGGAGGGTGACATCTTGACTTGCAAGAAAACTGGATTAGAGTGAGACAGAGTTATGCAAGGTCAACAGTCTCACTTTTTCTTCCAGAATCATTGGCAAAACATAGGTCAGGATAACTGGTAATGGCCCAGAAAAAACTTAACTCTTTTTAAGTTAAAGTCTTTCAAAGTTTTTCCCAGGTCTCAGTTTGTCTGTAACACTCATTTAGTGATTAAGGCTAGGTAATGAAGCAAAAGATGGCCTAGTTTACCCTTTACAAAAGAATCAATAAGGGTGAAGACCCTCAGTTTCTGAGCAGAACAGAAATGACTGCTATTTACCCTGAGCCATCAAAACCAAACAATGAGCAAATGAGGGCTGCAACCTATTGCCCAAAAACCTAATACTGTTCAGAGCCAGAGTAATTTGGGTTTAAAGGCATAGCCAAATAGTTCCAGTTGACTCCCAGTGGTTAAGCTGTCTTAAAAAAAAAGAGAGGAACTCTGTGAAGAACACAAAAGGAGAGACTGGGTTCAGGGTAAGGGGGAGACATTTAATTGTGAGAAACAGAAAAGAGGACAATTGGGCTAGGTCAAAAATGTGGGAAGGAGAATAATAGCCAATGAGAATGAAAGATAGGTTGGATAGAAAAAGATGAGCCTTTATGTTCTATCCCAAAAAGACAGAACTGAGACCAAAGGCCTAAAAGTTTAAAAGGGGTATATTTTATTTCAATACAAGGAAAAACTTCCTATTTAGAGGTACTGAAGAATGGGTCCTTAGAATTCATGCAAAACTTTGGTTCAGGATGTTTCTTGAGAAGGTTTGTGCTTTAGTCAGGAGGTGAAGTAGATGAGGTCCTCTCCTACTCAAAAATTAAGTGAAACAGGTATAATAGGGATCATGTTGCTTGCCTTATGAATGGCTGGGGGAGGAAGAACATTTGGAACTCAAAATTTAAAAAATATGAATGTTTTTCAATTGGCAAACAATAAAGGAAATGGAAAAAAAAAGACAAACAAGTAGTATTCATTGTTATTGCTGGGATGTGCCAATAAAAATACCACTTAAAAAGAAAAAAAGATTATGTGAAGCTTGAAAAGTTGTATGTATTTCCTAGACAATGCACAGAAGGACTAGATTTCCATTGAAATCAGGGCCCCTAGACACAGCAGTCCAATATAAGAAACTTAACATTCTCTCTTTCACATTTAACAAAGTTTCTAAAATATTTCACTTTCATGTGCAACATAATTTTATCATTAATCCTTAAATTATCATTAAATTGCTAATAAGTAAAACATGACAGTGAATTCTTTAGGAACAAGGGCTCAAAAAACTGGAAATAAAATTCCTCTATAATCCTTGTGAAAGTATTAGATGAGCAAATAAATTTGATAAAGATACAAGGCTTGATGCCAGCTAACAAAAAGGCTAATACTAAACTATAGAGTCATCCAGTTGTGGTTTCAAGTCAGAGTGGGAAACACTCTCTCTGAAACCACTAAAATCAATAGAAGCAAATAGTTCTGTCTGGCATTCTATGGGGAAAGCTAGAAAGGAAATTCCCTTGACAACTGTAGGATTGTCAACATGGAATCATTAGCTTTCTGGCCTTATTCAGAGAGCAGAGTATGAAATCTATACCCCCCCCCCTCCAAAACAAACAAACAAACAAAAAAAAAAACCCAGACTGGTCTAAAGGAAAATTGGCAGAATTGGACATATGCTGGAAATCCTGGGCACAAGTTACACCATTTCTATGGACTCAAAAGAATGAGACTGTGCAACAAAGATGTCTAATACACAGATAATTCCCTGACACCCAATGCTTCAGGCCAATTCTGAAACTGGTGGGGACAGTGAAAACCATTAGAATTATTTGAGCTCCAAACTCCAGGTTGGAAATGACATTGCATCTCTATACAATTTTTTTTCTGGCATTAGTCTAGGAAACAAATATTTGAGTTCCATAAGGTTACTGTATACAGCTGGATCCAAGTAGCTTTGTGCATTTCTTTCTTTTTCTTTTCTTTTTTTGAGGCTGGGGTTAAGTGACTTGCCCAGGGTCACACAGCTAAGAAGTGTTAAGTATCTGAGATCACATTTGAACTCGGGTCCTCCTGAATTCAAGGCTGGTGTCTATCCACTGAGCCACCTAGCTGCCCCCTGTGCATTTCTTGAAACAACACCATATATCATGTGGTACACAGGAGTACACAAGCTTTAGGAAGTGTGACCATCATATCTTCTATGTACATCATTCTTTTAAAAAACATGCTAATCCCTGCTGTTGGGAAATGTGGATCTCTCTTCTTCTTATATAAGAAATATTTTTTGTGGACCTGTAATTTATAAGCACTTCTAAGAGAAATTAAAATGCCAAAGTTAAAATGCAAATCTGGTGGGTCACTTAGGAGGCCAGTCATCAATAATGTTCTATCAAATATTTGAGCATGAATTTGGAAAAATGGGAGGAAAAACAAAAAATTTGACATTACCTTGGCTGTAAGGAAAACATTAAAGTGTTCATTGAAGGAAAGTACTGGATGATCTGCAATTCTTTTTAAGAATTTATCCAGAGCTTTTCTTCTAGTCTCGACAAACTCTTCAGAAAACCGATCTACAACTCCTTTTACCACAAATTTCTCTGGAAGAGGCTATGAAAACAGACAAAGGAAAAGCACTCAGATTAATTGAGAGAAATGGGGGAAGAGGAAGAAATAGGTCTAAGCCATGCATTTTCCATTGTTCTTCTTTTTTTAAAAAAATAATATTTTTTCAATTACATGTAAAGATAATTTTAACATTCATTTTTTAAGATTTTGAGTTTCATTTTTTTCCCTTCTGTGAATCCTCCTCCTCCCTAATATCTGAGATATCTATCTATCAGTCTGTGTATCTGATATGGTTTGTACAAGTGCAATCATATAAACATATTTCTACATTAGTCATGCTGTGAAAGAAGAAATAGAACAAAAGGGAAAAAACACACACAAAGTGAAAATAGTATGCTTCAAACTGCATTCAAATTCCATAATTATTTCTCAGAATGTGAATATCATTTTCCATTATGACTCTCTTGGACTTGTCTTGGATCACTGGATTGCTGAGAAAAGCTAAAGGTCTATCATCCGCACAATATTGCTGTTACTGTATACAATGTTCTTTTGGTTCTCCTCACTTCACTCAGCATCAGTTTATGTAAAACTTTCTAGATTTTCCTGATATGTGTCTGCTCATCATTTCTTATAACACAATATTATTCTATTACATTCATATACCATAACTTATTTATCCATTCCTCAAATGATGGGCATTCCCTCAATTTCCAGTTCTTTGATGCCACAAAAAGAGTTGCCATAAATGTTTTTGTGTATGTGGGTCCTTTACTCTTTTTTATGATCTCTTTGGATACAAACTTAATTGGGATACTACTGGATCAAAGAATATACAATGTTTGATTACCCTTTGGGCATAGTTCCAAGTTGTTCCTTAGAATTGTTGAATCAAGTTACTGCACCAAAAATGCATTAGCATCCCAATTTTCTCACATATCCTCCAAAATTTATCATTTTCCTTTTCTGTCTTATTAGCCAACTTGATAGATGTGAGGTGATAACAGTTGTTTTAATTTGTATTTTTAAAATGTTTTAAAACATTTTTTCATAACTTTAGATAGCTTTAATTTCTTCATCTGAAAACTTGCTGTCCTTAAACCATTTATCAATTGGGATATGACTTGTAGTCTTTTGAATTTGATTCAGTTCTCTATATATTTGAGAAATGAGATCTGTAAAAATGTTGTAAAAAATGTTCCCCATCTTTCTGCTTTTTCTCGTAATATTGATTGCATTGGGTTTCTTTGTGCAAAACATTTTAAATTTAATGTAAACAAAATTATTCATTTTGTACTTTATAATGTTCTCTATATCTTATTTGGTCGTAAATTCTTCCCTTTTCCATAGATCTGACAGATAAACTATTCCTTGCTCTCCTAATTTGCTGATGGCATTACTCTTTATGCCTAAAACATACAACCATTTTGACTTTGTCTTGGGATAGAGTGTGAAAGGGTGGTCTATGTCTAGTTTCTGCCATCCTATTTTCAAATTTTTTCCCAGAGTTTTTGTCAAATAGTGAATTCTTATTCCCAAAACAGGAGTTTAACAAAACAGTAGATTTCTATCATCATTTATGCTGCTATTTTCAGAGCCAATTCTAATAATCTGTAAGTTTTTGAAACTTCCAAGGTAGTGTGATCCTGGGAGAGGTATAGTCACTGCTCTCCTGGTCTGCACTCTAATTTTTACCTAGGAAGGGTCCCTGGTCCTCTGCAGCTACAAACACTCATGATATACTTTGTTTTGGATTGTAAGGCCCCCTTGCTTCCCAGTGATTCCTCTCTATACTGGCCCTGAAATTCAGAACTGTGAATGGGCATTGCTCATCAGCTCCGACTATACTCAGTGTCTACAATGGGTGCCTTGTAATCACTTCCTAGACAGTTTATCAAACCCCTTACTACTCTAGGCTAAGAGTTCCTGAAACTGCTGCTGCTGCCTCTATAGAATGTATGGCCTATAAACAGGACTTCAGCACAGTCACAGACTTCTCTAGCCAACCTCTTAAATTTTCTTGGACCAGGAAAAAAGTCTTATCCAGGCATTTTCTTGGCTCTGTTGCTCCAAAATTTTACTTGGAGGTATTATTTTAAAGTTATCTGAAGGAAAATGTTGGGAGAGTTCAGCTGGGTAACGGCCCCTAATCTGCCATCTTAGTTCTACATCCATTTTTTTTTTTTAAATAATTTCACAAGATACAGTATCCCACTTGCAGGTTTAAGTCAGTATTTCTCTCACAAAAGTTCTCATCTAATTTATTTAAACCACACAATACCCAGGTATTTACTGTAAAAAAAAAATGAGGTTTTATATATATATATATATATATATATGAGAAAAATAACTGTTTCTGTGACATATATGAAAAAATGTTTATATTCATGAAATATATTTTATATTCAATATAAATAAACATATAAATATATTCAAATATATATATATATATATATATATATATATATGACAATAATTCTTCATTTACCTCTCAGAGAACTAGAACATCTCCTTGGGACATATAAAACAAATTCTGACTATTGTTTGCTTTTTCCTGAAGTACCAGTACATGAAAGATGCCAGACAATGATGAATTCCAAGTTTTTGGCTGGCCAATTTCTCACAAGAGTTTTCCAGACTGCCCATGACAATGTGGTCTTAAACAGGGGTGGAGAACATCTGGCCTGCAGGCCAAATAAGGCCAGTGAAATCACTTGCTAAGGCAACTGCAGGTAAGAGCCAAGAATGATATTATAAATATCCAAATGACTTTTGGCAGAAAAAAGGTGCCCAATTCTTAAACAAAGGGAAAAAGGGAAGTAGCATGAAAGATAGAAAACTAGAAAGTCAGAAGATAAGGGATTGTCTTGACTAGACAATTTACTACATTTGTGATCTTAGAGAAAATTACAAAATATCTCTGAGCTACAGTCTACTCACTTACCCCACAGGTCTATCATGAGAATCAAAATGTGATAAAACGTAAATGGTCAAAGGATATAAACAGACAATTTTCGGATGAAGAAATGGAAACTATTTCTAGCCATATGAAAAGATGCTCCAAATCATTATTAATCAGAGAAATGCAAATTAAGATAACTCTGAGATACCACTACACACCTATCAGATTAGCTAGGATGACAGGAAAAGATAATGCTGAATTTTGGAGGGAATGTGGGAAAACAGGGACACTGATACATTGTTGGTGGAATTGTGAACGCACCAACCATTCTAGAGAGCAATTTGGAACTATGCTCAACAAGTTATCAAACTGTTCATATCCTTTGATCCAACAGTATTTCTACTGGGCTTATATCCCAAAGAGATCTTAAAGAAGGGAAAGGGACATGTATGTATTGAATGTTTGTGGCAGCCCTTTTTGTAGTAGATAGAAACTGGAAATTGAATGGATACCCATCAATTGGAGAATGACTGAATTAATTGTGGTATACGAATGTTATGGAATATTATTGTTCTGTAAGAAATGACCAACAGGATGATTTCAGAAAGGCCTGGAGAGACTTACATGAACTGATGCTGAGTGAAATGAGCAGAACCAGGAGTTCATTATACACTTCAACAACAATACTGTATGAAGATGCATTCTGATGGACATGTCTTTCTTCAACAATGAGATGAACCAAATCAGTTCCATCTACTCAATAATGAAGGGAACCAGCTACACCCAGTGAAAGAATTGTGGGAAATGAGTGTGAACCACAACATAGCATTTCCATTCCTTCTAATTTTGTCCGCTTGCATTTTTTAATTTTCTTCTCAGGTTATTTTTACCTTATTTCTAAGGCTGATTTTTCTTGTGCAGGAAAATAACTGTATGGATATGTATACATATATTGTGTTTAACACATACTTTAACATATTTAACACATATTGGTCTACCTGCCATCTAGGAGAGGGGATGGGGGGAAGGATGGGAAAAGTCAGAACAGAACATTTTGCAAGAGTCAATGCTGAAAAATTACCCATGCATATATCTTGTAAATAAAAAGGTATAATAAAATTTTTTTTTAAAATGTGATCAAATGTCAAAGGTTTCTTAAATTATATATTTTATACAAATAAGAAGCATTAATATCATGACAAGAATAGGGATTAGATCTATAATTTAATTAATATGAAGAATTCCCAAATGAGGTAATTCATTTAGTCAAAAAAGGTTACACTTTGTTTGTTTTAAAGAAAAAGAAACAATACTATCTTAGTCTGCCAGAAGCAATTTTGTTGATTTAGCATTATAGTAAATCTAAACATCTCTAGTTTAGAGAGAGAAGAGAATCAACTGGCATGAGCATCTATACCTTTGGGCATCTCTCTATCCTGGAAAACAATTAGAATTAACATTTGTAGGAATCTTGAATAAGGAAATGAAGCAACATTCTTTTTTTTTTTTTTTTTTTTTTTTAGTGTGTATCTCTATCATTCTCTCCATACCAATCTTTTTTTTTTTTTAATTTTTTTTATTATATATATATATATATATATATATGAAGCAACATTCTAAATTGATCTTTTAATTTTCTATTAAAACTGCCCCAATTACGCAATTCCTTCTTTGACCTTTCAACTCAAAGGCTGAAAGAATTTGCTCCTTGTGATTATTATTCTAAGCCTTTCCAAATGGAAAAAAGGGTATTGCCCCCAGTAAATCCAATGTAAGTCCATGGAACCAATCATTACAGAGAATTGGGGAAAGAAAGAAAAGATCTGAATTAGAAAAAGATATTTTTGGTTCTAAACTAGTTGCTTTCCTCAATTCACTTTCCTGAGGTCTTAGTTTTTTTTATTCCTAAAGGGAAAAGTCTAAAAACAGGTTTAAGGTGAAGAAATACTTAATTCTTAATCTCAGTTTAACTAAAAGGGTTTTTTCCCCCCCTGAGGCAATTGGGAGTTAAGTGACTTGCCTGGAGTTGAATAGCTAGGAAGTGTTAAGTGTCAGAGGTCAAATTTGAACTCAGGTCTGACTTCAGAGCTGGTGCTCTATCCTCCGAAATGACTACCTGCCCTCTAAAAAGGTTTTTGATAAACTTGCAGGTCTGCAACTGATAGACTTATGGAGATGCCTGAGGCAATAAAAGTTAAAGTGGTTTTCCCAGTCACACCAGCCAGTTGGTAAAACAAGTGAAATTTTTTTTATTTTTGTTTTTGTTTTTTGCAAGTATAATCAGGACTAAGTCACTTGCCAAGGGTCATAAAGCTACTAAGTGGCAAGTGTTTGAGGCTCCATTTGAACTTAGGTCCTCTTAACACCAGGGCCTGTGCCTGGTGTTACTTTATTGCCCCCAGAAGTGGAATTTGACCCCAAGTCTGCCTATCTATCTATCTGAGATATTAATCACTGATGGGCAGCACTGAGACCTGTAAATAGTCCCAAATGTCTCCTGTAATTAGTAAATATTTAATCAAGTGATATAATACAATAAAACATAGCATATTTGAATTTTCTAAATCTAGAAGTATCCTTCAGTACATTTTGGTGACCTCCATTTCTATATGAGTTTGACACTACTGTATTAAATAAAAATATTATGATGCTGGGTCCAACAAATGGCCCAATGTTGAATGTCCAACAATGGCATTTTGTAGGAGGAGGCCTCATTGTTCTTCACAAAATTAACCTTTCAAATACTATTTGATTTGAAGGGTTTGTTTATTTGTTTTTAAGTTTTTTGGCTTTTTTTTAAAGCACAGACACAGGTTCAGAATTTATTTTTATGAAGCAAAAATATAAGTAAAAGTGAAGAATTTTCTAATACTAAGAAAATGCAATAAATAAATAGCAACTAATGACTAATCTGGGTTAATTCTAGGCAAAATAGCAAGTTAAGCAGTTGGCTTTCCTGACACCTTTCTCATATATTAGTTTTTTAGTTCCTGGACTCAAATGAAAACTTTCACCTTTGCAGCATCCTGAACTATAAAAAGGAATGAATTCATGATGGGGGTGATAGCCCCTTTAAGATTCCTTGTCTGATCTACAACTTCCTTTGGGACTGACCTTTGATTTACGAGATCTGGTCAAAAGCATCTTTTTGTATTCCGAGTGGAGAGATCAGTATCTGAGCCAGTTTGGGCTTGTACCCAGCCCCCCCCCCCCCCCCATCTGAGCTGGCTTGGATTTTTCTCAAACCCCCACTATCTGCTCAGGTTTCCCCGAAACAGTTTCTTCCTTATCTGAAAAGCCCGCCAAGAATTTGCCCACTGCCCTAGGCTTCTTGAAGCAAATAGAAGAGCCTAGGTAGAATCATCCCTTGGCAGAGAGTAGAAAGACACCAGCAAACATGCCTAGCATCACAGACTCTCTGTCCCGCCATTTATGGTGTATTTCTTCCTCTATCTAATGCCTTTTACTAACCATACTTTAACCTTGCTTCCAAACTCTATAATAAACCTCATTTTATCAATCTAGGTTTTCAGGCCTGTAAATTCATTTACAGGGGACTCTTGCTGCCACTAGACCTGATTTAACTTTGTATCCTTGCGCCGAATGCAAAGGGGATGCAGGGGAGCTCCATTTGACTCCCTGTACCCCAATCCTGCCACTAAACCTTAATTAATCCTAATTTTAATGAGGTATAGATCTCACCATTAGGTATTTACCTCATCATTCATTACCACGACATGAATATTTACAGGGGTATTAACTCTACAAGGAATCTGAGTATTTGGATTTTATAAAAAGTTGGCTCACAGGGCAATCAAATAGGACTCAATAAACCAACAAAGCACCCTTGTGGCAAGAAGGATGCAGTAAGTAACATACAAGTCAAATCACTACCGCCATCACTACCCTATTTATCCCCTGACCTTGGGCTGAACACAAGAAACCTTGGAAAACCCCAAATCTCCAGACCCGTTTCCAGCCTAATACCCACAGCCGTCATTGAGAGGAGAAACTGTTGTAGAGATGGACTCCACCTTCTTCCTCACCACTGTCAACAGCTGCTAACCAACCACTAACAGGAGATGGGGATGAAAACCATTCTCCTTCCCCAAAACTTGCTACTTCTAGTCCAGCATTCACTCACAGCTATCACCCAAGGAAGCAACTCCTATGGAGGAAGAGTCCAGCTATTCCTACGGACTACCACCCATAGGACAGAAGAACTAGCCTAGAGGGAGCAGCAGGGTTTTCTAATAGATAAGCTGAATGAAAACTGATAAACAATTATGTTCTGCCCAAAAAGGCAGAGATCAGACCAAAGGACTAAATGTCAAAGGGAGGTATATTCATTCTATCTTGACACAAGAAAGAACTTATTGGGGCTACTCACTAGAGTTCTGCTAAAATGCAAAATGTTTTTCTGCTTTCTTTTTAATTCTGTTAATGGTCAGGAAAAAGATATATTTAGAAATGAAGGTGCTATTAAAAAACCCCAAAAGATATAGATAAAAATGAAAATATGAAAGCAGAAATTTAGGCCTCAGAGGATATCTATTTCAACCTCCTATTTTACACAAATTCCTCCCACAACATTGCTAGCATTAACAAGTATCTATAATTTGAGTTGCTGGCAGGTAATGGCTATTTGGAAAAATCGAGATTTTGAATGACACCATTTGTAACTGTAAATCCAATTTTGATTTGAATTTGTGCTAAAATTATATTATGATGTAGTCTCATTTAAAATGAGATGTATTCTCCTTTTAGGATAATTGTGATGGTTTATATAAATCACATTAATGCAAAATACACTTAATGTTTGTCATTGTGATATACTTAGAAACTGCATGAATAAAAATTAAAAGTGTAATTGCTTTCAAATTATTCCACACTTCTTTCTAAACACAATACCGAATCCCAAATTGATAGATGAAATAATTTTTATGTAAGGTAATTCAGTTTTATTTTATGATTTTAAATTTGTAATATTATTTGGGTTATTGGTGGGCTGCTAATTTTTATTATATTGTGATTGTGAGAAAATCAAGTATATAAGAAATGCTATGAATTTAAAAAATTATACCTAGAAAGTGATTCGATTATATTTTAGAAAATTTAACTTCTCTTTTAATCTGGATGCTATTAGAATATGAATTGAATTGTTAAAGGATGTGGTTACAATGTTTAAAAACAGCTAATAATTTAAATGGGCATATTTTGATTTAAAATGAATAATAATAATATTTATTGTTAGTGAAAAGTACAAGAGACTTTGTAAATTCTTCTCTGTGAAACTTTTTGAGGACTTATCAGTCTCTTAAGACCTTCTATTTGAGCAAGGTCATCAAATCTTGTCTGTTTTGGTAAAAAGCATGTTGTGAAATTCTAAAGTAATGAAGTGGTTTTATGATAGGATTTCTCATAGCTAAAGTGAAAGAGTTTGTAAATTTGTTTTATAAAAAGTGATTTTTATCTGACCATAAAAATAATGATTTTGTACCAGGAATAATATGTACTAAAGTTACACCTTTAATCCAACTTTGTCACAACAGACCTCAGATTTTAAATATTTCATTACTGTCTTAAGGATAATATGCCTTAAAATATGGATTCCTGTTATCAACTATGATGAATTTGGCTCTTTTCAACAATGAGGTGATTCAGGCCAATTAAGAGAGCCATCTGCACCCAGAGAGAGTACTGTGGGAACTGAATGTGGATCACAGCATAGTTTTTTCACTTTTTGTTGTTGTTATTGTTTCCTTGCTTTTTTCCTTCATTTTTTAATCTGATTTTTCTTGTGCAGCATGATAAATGTAGAAATATGTTTAGAAGAATTGCAAATGTTAAACTATATTGGATTACTTGCTGCCTAAGGAAGGGGCAAAGGAGGAAGAGAAACATAGAACACAACTTTTAACAAGGGTGAATGTTGAAAACTACCTTTGCATGTTTTTTGAAAGTAAATGGTTATTAATTTTAAAAAAAGATATAGATTTTTTGTCGGCATGGAAACCAGTGTTTTTCTAACTTTTGCATAAACTATTCTCTATTCACTATTCTTTATTTCTAATGATTGATTTCTGTTCCAGCTTGGATTTGAATTAGAAAAAAAGAGTAAGATAAATTCTAGTATGTATTTAATATTAACTTACTATAATTGTAACAACATAAGAAGCATAATGATAAGAAATACACTTTGCTTTAAGCTGTAAGTTGTAGTGAAACCAGTTTATATGTGATCAAAGAGATATTGTAGACCTTTCTACAATCAAAAAAGCGGACTGAGATAATTTTTAAATTTTCTTTTGTTAATTTTAATTATGCTATTCCTTTTTGAATCTTCTGGCTAACAAATGGGTTTTAATATTTATTTATATTTAATATAATAATACTTGATATTAATATCACTTAATTTTAGCAATATTAATTTTAATATAATTATATAATAATGCTTATTATAATAAGGAAATATTAATGTTTGATATTAGCCTCACCTAGCTAAAACCTGACTCATGGAATAATATTATTTTTGATATTTTGATTATAAATAATAATACATTTTTATATTTCTCCAGTAAAAGGCTAAAGGGAAGTTTGAGCATCCCAAAATGATTTAGCTATTGTGTGGAAGGATTCCCCTGTCAAATACTCTGAAGTATGTAAATCTCCCCTTTTAATAAACAATGGGTTTATTAAACCCTCTAAATGCAGTTTAATCTGCAACAGACTTAGTTCACCTACAAAATCTATATGAGATTATGATTCTGTTTTATGTTTTTTCAATTTCTATGGCCTAAGTTTGCTAGATTGCTGGATGTGAAAAATTACTTGTTTCTATGACAATTTTTTTCTATAAGAAATCTTATCAGAATCCTAATCTTTATCCAGGATTATTATTCTACCTACAGAACTTGTGTTTATGCATAATAAAACCCAAACTTTTACCTCTATAATTTCTGTATTATGTTATGTCTATTTAGCAGCAATAACGTACTACATTAACTCAAAAAGGAGATATATTTTCCATAACAATAGAATCCCTTGATCTGAATAATTTCTATTTCCAAAATCCCTTTTTCCAGCCTAACAGTTAACATTTCTTATAGTGTCTTAAGGTTCACAAAGCAATAATGAAAAGCTGGGAAGCCCATAAAGCAGGAATATGTAATCTTTTGTGTGTCACAACCCCCTTTGGAAGTCTGATGAAACCTATCCACCCCTTTTTTAGAATAATGTTTTAAAATGCATTAAAATAAAAACATAAAGTTATAAAGAAAATCAAGGGTCAATGAAAATAAACGTCTTTTTTTTTCCAGTCTCAAAGATTCCCTGAAATTTTATCCATAGAGCTCACACTGTTAAAAACGTTTGTCCTAAAAAGAATGTGTGTGCATGTGTGCATGTACGTGTGTGTGTTAGTTTAGATTTAATACAAAATAACTGATATACTGATAGGTAACATAGCAAAATAACTTCTAGAGATATCTATTTGGAAAGAAAAGATTTTTACACAGACACAAGTAAATATTGACTCTCTCTCTCCATATATATATATATACACATACATATAATATACATAAAATTCTACATCTAGCTAGAAAGGTGGACTAGGATAACAGAGGAATGCTACAAAAAACACCAAAATCTCTCCTTAGAAGCTAGGCAGAATAGGAAAATTAAGAGAGAAATAAAGAGTCCTGTAAAGAAACAATTAGTTTTTTTTCTCTATAAAGTTATTAAAGGTTGTTTCTGAAAAAGAAAGTATCTTTGAAGGCTTTTTGAGATCCCTAACTAATGTGGTCCTGGAATGTTTCAACTGAACCAGAAAGCTGCTGATCATCAACTCCAGTAGAAATAAACAACACTAAGTTAAGCAAAGAATTACAATTTAGCTTTAACAAGAACGGTGTTACATTTGTTAACTGGTATCTGAACTCTTATTGTAATGATCATATCATTACACATTTTTGCTATTTACAATAGGATTAAAGGCTTGGAAGGAAAAAACAAAGACTCTCTAGGGACATTTTCAATCTCAAACATACTGTAATTGTACACTCAGTGTTAATACTAAGTTTATTTAGGACATGGACAGCTTAGTCATAAACAATTTTTATGGAGACAGTTCAGATGAATAAACATCCAAAAGGACTTCACACTGAGTCTTCCCAAATCAGCAACAAAAAACTAAGGGCATAAGATAATGATAAATGTGTGGTGTCCATAAGTAGAAATGTATCTATGATGTGGGTCAAATAAATTTAGAATATAAGTCCTCCCAAGGCATTGTGTGAATGTTCTTTATAGCCTTTAGCTTAATGAAAGATTCAATTCACATTCTAAATAAGCGGGATGCAGACAAGTTGAGTAGCGAGCTACAAGGGCTTACTACCTACGGGAATGAGATGGGTAGGCTGGGATTCTTCCAGTTTGTTCCTCAGCCAATCGAAATCCTGGTATCTTCGACGAACTGAATATTCTGGCAAGTCAAATTCTATCCGACTGGTCTACAAAAAAAGAAAGAGGAGAGAAAATTAAACAGAGACTGGAGGAGGCAGATGAAAAAAAAACATGTGTATGCTTTCTCAGAATAAATCAAGCTTACAGAAACAATGTATCCAAGTGCCTCCACCCCTCTCCACGCTACTGAAGCCAAGTGGCAAAGACTTTCAATTTTGGATGACAAATCATCTTGGCTCTACAAACTTAAAACTCAGAAACTGGAATCATGATGTTTGGTTTGGTTCCCTCCCCACCCCCCCACCCCCAGCTTGCAGAAATGGAAATAGAGTTGGCCCTCAGAAGTAACTGTATTTAGAAATGGTGGTTTAGTGCTCCAATGAATATCCTCCAAGACTTCTGAAGCCCCCTATTTTCTCCTGGGGAAGGGTGAGAAAGCAGAGATTTGTACTGGACCAAGACAGGCTGTGTACCTGGAAGAAGAAAAGGTTAAATCATTTCCTTCTGCCAAACTGTTTGTGGTGAGGGATTTTGGGGGTAGAGGATTAACAGAGCTTTAAAATTTATATTCCGGGAGACCACAAGTGGTTACACATTCCTTTATTTTCTTCTTTCCTTCTAGAGGCAGCTCAAATACCACCTTCTATATGAAACTTTTTGTGATCTTTTCCATCTGCTATTACCCTTCCTCAAACTACCTTGTATTTAACCACTTGCTATTTAGTCTTCTTATACTGTTCTATTTATACATGCATATGACCTTGTGGTCTCTCACCATCCCTCACCCTCCACCATGAGACTGAAACTCCATGTATCTAAGGATTGTGTCATTCATTAGATTTACATCCCCAGCATTTACCATATTATGGTACATAATAGGTATTTAATAAGTGATTTGAATTTAAATAGGTGGAATTCTTTTCTGTATTTAAATAAACATTGGGCATTTTAGATGACTGTTATAGTTATCAAATGAGATGTTTGTAAAGCTTTTTGTAAATGCTACATATTGTTATTATCCCAAATTTTCACCTCCATTAAGGCATTTCTCTAAGGCAAAGTACAAGAGGGCCAACTCAAACTAAAATTGTCAGGCTTACCTTCCAGAATTGACATTCAAGAATGACTTCATGGCTAATACTAATGACAATAGGAGTCAAAAAACTGGGCATTAAAATGACTACTCTGATAAAATCTCTAGAACTTGGCTCCTCAAAATCATATATAACTGGGTCAATCAATCAAATCAATCATCAGTAAACACTAAGTCCCTACTATTAAATGCTGGGCACTATGTCAAGGGTTGGGGAAACAAAAAAAGGAGAAAAGACAGTCCCTGCCAATCCTAGCTTACAATCTAATGGAGCAGACAACATGCAAATATATATAAATGCATGTATGTATACACACACACACACACACACACACACACACACACACACACACACACAAAACAAGCTACGAACTGGATAAATAGCAAATAATAACAGAGGGAAAACACTAAAATTAAAATAGCCTAGAGAAGACTCTCTATAGAAACTAAGAAAAGCCAGGAAGGTCAATAGAGCATTCCAGGCATGGGGACAACCACAGAAAATGCTTGAAGCCAAAAGATAAATTGTCTTGTTCATGGAACAGTCAGAAGGTCAGAGTTACTGGATGGAAGAACACATGTTGGGGAGGAAGATATAATAAATAACATCCCTTTTTTCCTCTTCCCCCTTCAAAGTTCTCTTCTCCTGAATGCCCATGCTGTCACATTTCTCAGAAGGGATCAATAAACTTATATTGCTTTTCATATCTGAAGTCTAATTATGTCTTTTCTTATTATATGTTTAAGGATATAACTGTTTCTAAGAATTCTCTAACTATAAATCTTTCTAAGAGAAATGTAAATAATTGAAATTTCTTGTTTTGGAATATAGATACATACACAGACCTATTTATACATAACTATATTATTCAGTTAGTCAATAATTAAGCTTATATTTAACCAAGAGAAACATGTACACATAACAGGGTGTCCCAAAAGTTTTAGTGTGATTTTTAAGCTAATAAAGTTTAAAACCACACTAAGACTTTTTGGTTATATTATAAGATAGAAAATAGTAAATACAAAGCAATTTCAGAGTATAAAAGAAACCACACTGGCAGGGTGGGGAATAGTACAAGGTCTCATATAGTAGCTTTTTTTTTTTTTGCTGAGGTAATTAAGTGACTTGCCCAGGATCACATAACTAAGAAGTATTAAGTGTCTGAGGCCACATTTGAACTCAGCTCCTCCTGACTTCAGGGCTGGTGCTGTATCCACTGCATCACCTAGCTGCCCCAAGTATGATCTAGCTTTGAAGGGAGGTAGGGTTTCTGAGATGGAACTTTCATAAATATAACACAATAGAGTAGACTCTGTGGTTTTAATGAATTCTATTATTTCAAATTCATTATAGTAATTTTTACATAGTTTTTCTGTTCTATTTTAAAGTAAATAATACTTAATAAAGAAAAATAAATAGTAAGTTCTCCCTACAAATGAAAATCAGACTTAACGATTGTCACTGGGCCTAAGAAAAACATCACTTATCTCATTCTTAAATGACTGATATTGTTTTTCAGGTTTTCAGGTTTATGGGACCACATGTGTTAAATTAATACTCTAGAAAATAATAATAAAGATATCTAATATTTGTTTAGCTTTTTCACTATCGTCAACTACTTTATAAATGTTATTTCATTTTATCTTCATAATAGCCCTGGGAGATAGGTGCTATGCTATCCTCATTTTTAATATAAGAGTAACCTTAAAGAGATAATGGTTAAATGACTTACTATAGATCACACAGTTAGATATCTAAAGCAAGATTTGAATTCAGCTCTGAGTCTGGTTCTTTCTCCTGACTCCACCACCTAGCTGCCAATATGATTTTTTTCTTTAAAAGATTTTATTCATCTTTTAAAAAATATCATTTTCATTTTCCAATATATCCCACACTCCTTCCCAAACAAAAAGAATTCTTTATAATAAATGCAGGAAATGTACTTTAAAAAATAGCATTCCAGCAAAACTAATCAACTCATCAACTAAGTTTGACATTATATGCAATGTTGCATACTTACAATCTCTCTCTTCTGCCAAGAAGGGAGATCTATTTTTTTCATCTCTTCCTCAAAAATAAAACTAGTTGCCATAATTATACAACACTCAGGTTCTCTTTTTTATTATTTACATTGCTATAGTCACTATATATCTTCTCCTGTAAACACACCATTTCAAAACCAAACTTAATTAATTTAATTATGTACTCTCAGGAAAAGAAACTGCAAAGTAGCTCTAGAGTAAATAAAAACTTTGATGTACCTAAAACATGACCTGAGTGGACCCAAAATAAGCACTGGGTGAGATTTCTCCCTCACTCCAAAATGCTAAATGGAGACATTCTTGCTGGAATGAAACAGCAGCATCAACATAAATAAAGATATTTCCCAATCCAAGGCAACATCCTGGGCTAGTGAGATACATGGGCTACAGTTTCCTGGAGCCTAGTTTTATTCAAAAGATCTCTCCTCAATAGAACAGATATTAGCCCAGTACCGTCTGGCTTAGCCTTTCCCTTAAAGATACCCTTCTAAATTCCTTTCTTTGGCACTTCAAGATCCTCCTCTTCAGCTCTCTATAAGGCATCTTCCTTTGTATATTTGCCAGTATTTCTAACTAAACATAGTCAAAATATTTTATTTTCTCTTCCTTCAACCTGCTCTTCCTTCACTGTTTTTCTCTGTGGAATCATCCTGGCTTCCTTGTTTGTAACCTAGAGGATCAGTTGATTACTTGTCCTTGGTTCTCAAAGAGCATCAAAATGACATCACTATGTTAGAGTTACAGTGTGTCTTACAGTGTGTCCAACTATGGCTGATCAGACCAATACAAGCTCAGAGTGCTGTGCCACAGGTTAGACACAAATAGTCCCTGTGAACATTGGGGATGGACTCTTAACTCTGTGCATCTCATGTTTCTTTTGGGCTAATTCAATTTTGCTTTGCTCATAGAGCATGGCACCTTCTTGGATGACAGCAAGCCATACTGGGTGGTCCTGTGCCACTGTTTCCCATGTCACACAATCAGTTCTAAAGTTCTTAAGAAAGACATTGAGAGTATCCTTGCATTGCTTTTTCTGACCACCTTGTGAGCACTTGCCCTGTATTGAGTTCTCCATAAAATAATCTTTTGGGTAAATGTTTGAGAGTATTGGTGCGTGATTTTTTTTAACCTAGAGGCCAGGCAAAAGTAAAAGATAACCTCCAAGTCTAATA
Source organism: Sminthopsis crassicaudata (assembly GCF_048593235.1). Lineage (NCBI taxonomy): Eukaryota > Metazoa > Chordata > Mammalia > Dasyuromorphia > Dasyuridae > Sminthopsis > Sminthopsis crassicaudata. The sequence continues at coordinate 463,530,174 of NC_133617.1, forward strand.
TTCAATTGGTTACCACTTCCTGTTGCAAGATCATCAACTTAGACTTAGAAGGGGCATTGGAGACTACAACTATCTTGAGGATGTTCTTTACTTTGCAAATGAAAAAAACTGTAGTCCAGAGAGATAAGTGACTCATCCAAGCTCCTCTTTATAGTAAGTGGAGATGAAGTTTTCACATCTATATCAACCATCTGTTCCCTTTGTCTCTGTCTCCAAAACTACCACGCTAGCACAGGTTCTCTTTACCATCCATATAAACCAATGGCAACAATGGAAATGAATCCCTGAAGACTGAATAGTGATTTAAAGTGCTACAAATTAATATTATACTATAATGTATTTTATTTCTTTTGTTAAATATTTTCCAATTGAATTGTAATCCAGTTTGGGGCAACTAGAGAGTGAATTTGACATTTTTGACCAAGATGACTGCTATAGTCTAACAGTGTTTGCCATTTCCATTCTGCCAAAATAATTGTCAGAATTTCCAGCTACCAGAATAATATTTCTTCTGCACAGAGTTAGGCATATTAGGCAACAGGGTAATGCTGAAATTTTTTGAGTAGAAGGATGACAGAGTTGATATTACTTTTGCTGGCATCCTAAAATCCCCTATACAGATGATATTCCAAAAGCAAACTATCTTCAGTCCCCTCAAACACAATCTTTACTCTCCTGATATTGACTAATCTGGAATGAATTCCCCCATTTACCTGTTGAAAAATATATATTTTGTCTATATATTGTCTAGTACCCAGCACAGCACCTAGAACACAGAAGATGTTTAATAAATGCTTGCTGCTTGCAGTTACCAAAACCATTTGGTATTGGCTAAGAAATAGATTAGTTGATCAATGGAATAGGTTAGGTTCACAAGACGTAATAGACAATAACTATAGCAATCTAGTGTTTGACAAACCCAAGGATACTAACTTTTGGGATAAGAATTCATTATTTGACAAAAACTGCTGGGAAAATTGGAAATTAATATGGCAGAAACTAGGCATGGACCCACATTTAACACCACATACAAAGATAAGATCAAAATGTGTCCAAGATTTAGGCATAAAGAACGAGATCATAAGTAAATTAGAGGAACATAGGATAGTTTACCTCTCAGACTTGTGGAGGAGGAAGGAATTTGTGACCAAAGAAGAACTAGAGATCATTATTGATCACAAAATAGAAAATTTTGATTACATCAAGAAGCCTTTGTACAAACAAAACTAATACAAACAAAATTAGAAGGGAAGCAACAAACTGGGAAAATAGTTTTACAGTTAAAAGTTCTGATAAAGGCCTCATCTCCAAAATATACAGAGAATTGACTCTCATTTATAGGAAATCAAGCCATTCTCCAATTGATAAATGATCAAAGAATATGAAGAGACAATTTTCAAATCATGAAGTTGAAACCATTTCCACTCATATGAAAGTGTTCCAAATCACTACTGATCAGAGAAATGCAAATTAAGACAACTCTGAGATACCACTACACACCTGTCAGATTGGCTAAGATGACAGGAACAAATAATGACGAATGTTGGAGGGGATGCAGGAAAACTGGGACATTGATACAGTCTGGTGGAGTTGCGAACAAATCCAACCATTCTGGGGAGCAATCTGGAATTATGCCCCAAAAGTTATCAAACTGTGCATTCCCTTTGATCCAGCAGTGCTACTACTGGGCTTATATCCCAAAGAAATACTAAAGAAGGGAAAGGGACCTGTATGTGCCAAAATGTTTGTGGCAGCTCTTTTCGTAGTAGCTAGAAAATGGAAAACAGTGGTCCTCAAACTTTTAAAATAGGGGGCCAGTTCACTATCCCTCAAGACTGTTGGAGGGCCAGACTATAGTAAAAACAAAAACTCACACTCTGTCTCTGCCCCTCAGCCCATTTGCCATAACCCCGCGGGCTGCATAAATGTCTTCAGCAGGCCACATCTGGCCCGAGGGCCGTAGTTTGAGAACTCCTGCTGGAAAATGAACCAATGTTTATCAATTGGAGAATGGTTGGGTAAATTGTGGTATATGGATGTTATGGAATATTATTGTTCTGTAAGAAATGACCAGCAGGATAAATACTGAGAGGCTTGGAGAGACTTACATCAACTGATGCTGAGTGAAATGAGCAGAACCAGGAGATCATTATACACTTCAACAACAATACTGTATGAGGATGTATTCTGATGGAAGTGGATATCTTCCACAAAGAGAAGATCTAATTCAGTTCCAATTGATCAATGATGGACAGAATCAGCCATACCCAGAAAAGGAACACTGGGAAATGAATGTAAACTGTTTGCACTTTTGTTTTTCTTCCCAGGTTATTTTTACCTTCTAAATCCAATTCTCCCTGTGCAACAAGAGAACTGTTTGGTTCTGCACACATAGATTGTATCTAGGATATACTATAACATAATTAACATGTATAAGACTGCTTGCCATCTAGGGAAGGGAGTGGAGGAAGGGAAAAGTCACAACAAAAGTGAGTGCGAAGGATAATGTTGTAAAAAATTATCCAGGCATATGTTCTGCCAATAAAAAGTTATAATTAAAAAAATGCTTGCTGCTTGATTGTATGCCTATGTAACCTTTAAAATCCCATTCAAATGTCAATCCTTCCTTTTTTCACATCCAATGAATAATAATCCTTCCCCTTTGATTCTTTCCAGTCTTCTGTGTATTTACCATAAAATGTGCATTACAACAATGATTGTCTCTTCTCCATTGTTAGGACAGAATATAATAAACTCTAATATATAAATTACTTTGGGATAGGAACGCTATCAAAACTTTGTGACCCTAGCACATAGTAGTCACAGAACAAATGTTTAACTAAATTCTATTATTGCCTTTTTTTTATCCTCCCGATGATCACTTCATTTTTAGTTTTTTAAAACAGCTCAGTAGTAGCATTTTATATCTCCTCTTAAGTATCTCTTTACATAAAGGAAAGTTACAAGGGACAGAAAGGGAGAAGTTTGCATTTTTCAGCCACATTCCTAATTAGCAATGTGCTCTTATCACTCCTAACTTTAGAAACTCCTAAAGTGATCTTTAGGAGGTCCAGAACATTTCTTTTATCTGATTGAATCTAAGGGATACAAGCAGCTGCTTACTTGATTCAGAGAATAGTTAAGAGGATCAATTGGGAGCAAAAAAACAAGTTGATATTGACCTATTAAGTAAGAAAATACTACTAAAGGGAGTCGTCTTTTTTTTTTTTTCCTGTTGCTCATAATATTTACAACATGACAAAATGCTCTCAGGAAAGGACAAAGGAGGAGAAAAAAGGAAGGAAGTGGAGGAGGGAGAAAGGGAAGGAGAGAGAAGATATGAAGGTACCTCCTACTTTATCTATATAGGTCCCAGTTGCAGAAGCAGTTTTTGACAGGGAGTAAAACTGTGTTCCCTTTAATCTGTAAAATTACCACTTTAAAACTGTGTCCCCTTTTGATCTGCAAAAAGAGTCCTAGTCTCCCAGACTCCAGAGAGTCTATGAGAGAGAGCATATCCTCCTGGCTGACCTTTTCTAAAGCAAATCACTTCTCCCCTCCCCAGTTGATAACCAGATCCCTATTCAAATTCAGGCTGAAAAAGCCTTCAAAGTAATTTCATTCAATTGGGAGATCCTGGTCTGATTAGCTCAAACTGCCCCCCCCCCCAACTCTCTGCCAAGATCTGCTCATAAAATAGGCTTCTGCTCACCCATTCTTTGCAGAACGTCCAAAGTAGTAAGTATGCTTTGCCTCTTTGGCATAGCTGCCAATTCTTTTGCTCTCTGTGAAGGCATTCTCTTCTCAGTGCCAGCCTCCATTTCCCTAATAGGACTTTGCCACTTGGAAGCCAGTCTCCTAGCAAAAGCTGACTTCTGCAACAATAAACTTCCTTTTGCCAGTCTAATATTTCAAGTTTGTAAATTCTTTCACATTGGACCTAGGCTGACTAAAGAGAGGTTCCCACAACTCTTTAAACTGCCACTAACCACATCATTTGGTTCTCTGACTGGGAAATCCCCCAAAACCTGAATGAGGTAAAGCCTTTTCTTGTTGTCTATTCTATAGCTGGATACTCAAATACCTGGGAAGATTTGAATCGTCGGAGCCCCAGGCTTGAACAGAATTCTCTCAGGGATGCCTGGTTGAGAATACCTGCATTCTCTGACAAAAAGGCCCCCTTACTCAGGAAGCATTTCTAGAGATGTCTAGAGCTGGATGAGGAGCTATAGAATTGGGGAAACTAAGGCTTCTTTTTTTTTTTTTTTCTTTTTGGAAAAAATGTGGTAAAACACCTCTGCTTCTACAAATACGGCTGGAAAGATTTCAAAACTGGAAAGCTTAAATTAAAACAGCATTATAGGATGTTGCTTAAATTTGCTGGAAGGAAATCAAACTCCCTCCTTCCAGCTCCTCTAGGGACAGGGGAGCCTCCCTCTGCATCCCTATGTAGTTTTAAATCCCTTTCAGAACAGGACCACACCCATCCCAGACAGGTTGTCTATGTCTTAAGGGAACTGGAGCTGCTAACCCTTTCAGAAAGCATGCTTATCCCATACATTTTAAAATTGAACTGGGTTTCCCTGGTGTGGCCATCCTGCCTTAGACTAGTAGCTGCCAATGCCCTTTTAATTAAAGAAGCCTCAAAACTAACTTTGGGACAGCCATTAGAGGTTTTAACTCCCCACCAGATTTAGAGCATTTTAGAAGCCAAAGGACATCAGTGGCTTGGTGGAAGACCCAATAGATATCAGGGTCTCCTACCTGATCTGACTTTCTGGGTGTGCCACAATCTTCCTGCTACCCTGCTCCCTGAAAATGGGGAAAGAAAGGCAGGTTATTCTGTGGTGACTCCCACTGGCACCATAGAAGCTAAACCATTACTTCCTGGGGCCTCTGCCCTAACTAGAGCTTTTGAACTGGGGAAGGGAATGAGAGTGAACACTTAAACTGACTCCAAATATGCTTTTCATATTTTGCATGCTCACGGGGCTGTCTGGAAAGAAAGGGGGTATGTCCTTTCTCTCTCTGGCTAGATTCAAACACCCTCAGATCAAGCACTATTGGTCTTGCACTTTAGGCTACAATGCCAGTACTTCAAATACAGCCCCCACCCCTTCAAGGAGACAAAAGCGGGGATTTTGGAGAAATGTTCTTTGGTTCTTAAAGGCATAGCAATGCTAGCCCCCTGGGTGGGAAACTTAGAACATGAAAACATTCTCTCAACCTTATTGCCACAATCAACCAGCTGGACAACAAAACTGCACATTCTCTCCGGGAGATCCAAGAATCCTTGGACTCGCTTGCTAACATGGTTTTAGATAACCAAATAGTCTTAGATTATCTCCTTACCTCACAGAGGTGTTTGCACCCTGGTCAACACCTCTTGCTGCATATACATTAACAATTCAAGGGAGGTTGGGCTTCACACTGAGAGAATCATAGAGAAAGCTGGATGGATACAAGATATTCATGAGAAACTCCTTACACCCCCCCCCCCAATCTTCCTCTGGGTGGGCTTCCTGGCTATGGTCTCTACTAACCCCTATATTAACTCCACTTCTAATTATCTTTTTACTCCTGCATTTTCAAACTGCTCGTGAGATTTGTCTCCTCTAGGTTCTAAGCTGCTTCTCCTGCCTGCAGACTGATTGGGACATACAATTAGATGCCCTCCTGTGGTTTTCAGATCTCACTCCACTCCTTCTGGCTTGCACCCCTCCCAGTGAACTTAGGGATATCTCTATGACCCTTGTCAGCTTGAAGCAGTTACAGAAGTCTGATATCTTTGCCCCTTTTTCCCCAAATGAATTTGAAGACATTCTCTTCTCAGTGTTAATACCTCTGTTTATCTCTCTGCCAGGATTTCTCTGCGAGAACCTTTATCTCTTTGCCAGGACTTAGTCACTCAGAAGTCAGTCTTTCTAGCAAAAGCTGTCAACAATAAACTTCCTTTTGCCTGGCTAATATTTCAGGTTTGTGAATTCTTTCACATTGGACCTGCACCTACCAAAGAGGGGTTCCCACAGCTCTCTAAGCTGCCATTAACCTCATCAGTTTCTCAGTCTAGGACAGACTGACAAGAGCCTGTCTTGACTTCCAAGGACACATAGTGAATCCAATTTCAAATGCAAACAATTAACTATGTCAATTGGCAGGGGAGGGGCCTGGTGGAAGTCCATCCTTGACATATTCAGAGTCACCTGCATACTCAGGGCCCATTGTTTCAACTTCAAGGAAAGAAAAAAAGGAAGGAAAGAGGGAAGGAGAAAGGGAGGGAAGACAGGAAGGAGAGGGGAAAGCAAAGTGGGAAGAAGAAAAGGAGGAAGGGAGAGAAGGAGGAAGGGATAGAGAGAGGAAGGAGAAGTAGAGAGGGAGGGAGAGAGAAGAGAGGGAGGAAAAAGGGAGGGAGGAAAAAAGGAGGGAGGGGAAGAGGAAAGAAAAGATTATCAAGTGCCAACCATACCGGGTGCTAAGCTTAGCATTTTACAAATATTATTTCATTTAAACTTCTCAACTACCCTGGGAGGTAGGTGCTATTTATCTTATTTTACAGAGGAGGAACATGAGGCAGACAGAGGTTAAGGGACTTGCCCAGGGATCATGCACTCTCAAATCTGAGACCATATTGAAACTGAGTTTTTCAGACTCTTGGGTTCAGCACTCCTCTTTATCAACTGTGTAATCTAGCTGCCTTAGTTACTGGATGGGGCATTTACATCTGGACAGTAACATCAGAAACTGGAAAGAAAAAGGAGACCATTAGCCCATCTATATCTACAATTTGTAATATGTATATCACAAAGGTTTTGATTTTCACAGGGCTAAACTCTCACAAAAGTACTTTTAAAAATATATTTTCTCTGATTTAGAGTTACATGAGAAAAGAGTGACTTTCTTTTTTATTATAGCTTTTTTATTTACAAGATATATGCATGGGTAATTTTACAGCATTGACAATTGCCAAGCCTTTTGTTCCAATTTTTCCCCTCCTTTCCCCCACCCTCTTCCTCAGATGTCAGACCAATACATGTTATATATGTTAAAGTATAAATTATATACAATATAGGTATACATATCCAAACAGTTATTTTGTTGTACAAAAAGAGTCAGACTTTGAAACAGTGTACAATTAGCCTGTGAAGAAAATAAAAAATGCAGGCAGAAAAACATAGGGGGATTGGGAATTCTATGTAGTGATTCATAGTCATCTCCCAGAGTTCTTTCGCTAGGTGTAACTGGTTCAGTTCATTACTGGTCTATTGGAATTGATTTGGTTGAAGAGGGCCAAAGGCCACGTCCATTAAAATTGATCAGACTTGATACTCTTTCAATGTACTATTGGACATGAAAGTTGAGAGAAAGAAAGAGAAGTAAAATCATATTAAAATATTCATAGCAGAATTTTCTATGCTAATCAAAAACTGGAATTCAAGCCAGAGGGCAGTCATTCATTAAGAAATGAATGGTTGAATAAAGTGGCATATGAATGTAATGGAATATTATTATGTCATAAGAATTCAGGACTTCAGAAAGACATATGTGGAACTGATAAGCAATGAAAGCCAAATTATTAGAACAAAGTGTGGGTTGCTACCCCATATGAGCTCATGCAACTGAATATGAAGGTTATAAAATTATGGATTTATTATAGTAAATGTTTGGTTTGTATACCTATTTTAGATACCTATATGCCCAGAGTTGCAAAAAACTTCATAGGTGAAAAGGGATCATGAGTGGGAAGAATTTAAGAAGTTCTGTATTAGTATATATATGATAACCAGATTGGAAAGGAAAACAATATTCAAAGGCAGCTGAATGCTTATTATATTCTACAACTAGTATAGGTTCCAAAAGACAGATTATGAAACACTAGTCCCTATACTTGGTGAGCAAGGAGAATACAGGAGCTGAATACTGCACATGAAGATGTAGTTATTGTGTTGGCTGATTTTGCATAATTTTGATGTAAGAGAAAGTCTGGATTCAGGGAAAAACTCTCTGGAAGTGATTAAAAATGTATCAAGTGAACTTTAAAAAAATCTTTTCTAAGCTCAATTAGTCACTCTTAGAGAAAGCATTAAACCAGAGCAGAGACAGAAGTACAAAAGTAATTGAGGGAACCTCATCAATTCAGTTCTCAACTATCTCTGCCTTAGAATAGTCTCCAAAATTTTAAAATCATATATTTCAATTAAAGACGCATACATACAATGCCAATAAATATGTGTTTACTCATTCATAAATTATATAATGTTCTGCCATACTAATAATTATGGGCATCATAAAATATGTTAAAAAAAAAAACAAAATATGAGAAAAAATAAAACATTTGATTCTAAATCTATAAGGAGCCACTAGAGTTTTTTGAATAGGCAAATAACACGTCCAAACATCTATTTTTGGAAAGTCACTTTGGTAGCAGTACATAGGATGAAATAGAGAAGGCAAAGACTGAAAGCAGAAAGATCAATAAGTTTATTCAGTAGTCCAAACAAGAAGTGATAAAATCACAACAGTGACCGTGAGTGGAAGGATGAGGGAAGGATGGTGAAGATGTTGTGGTAATAGAAATGATTAAGACCTAGTAACTGATTAGCTACAAGGGGAGAGGGAAAGTGAGAAGTCAAGGAAAATACCAAAGTTGGGTGCCCAAGTGACTTGATGCATGTGACTTGATCACTGCTCTGTCCATTGCCACCAGATGTGCTAATTTGAGATCAGGGCTCAGATCACTAAGAAATCCCAAGGAAACACCACTGCAGTGCTGCAAAGGAGAAAAGAAAATGCAGCTCATATATTAAATTAATCCTGAGCCACTTGCACTGACTTTTCAAATATACACTGAACAGCCTAACTTCCATTGAAAATTTCTTTCCTTTTATGACCAGAGGAGAACTAGAGATCATTATTGATCACAAAATAGAAGATTTTGATTACATCAAACTAAAAAGTTTCTGTACAAATAATACTAATGCAAACAAGATTAGAAGGGAAGTAACAAATTGGGAAAATATTTTTAAAAACAAAGGTTCTGACAAAGGTCTCATTTCCAAAATATATAGAGAACTGACCCTAATTTATAAGAAACCGAACCATTCTCCAATTGATAAATGGTCAAAGGATATGAACAGACAATTCTCAGATGAAGAAATTGAAACTATATCCACTCACATGAAAGAGTGTTCCAAATCACTACTGATCAGAGAAATGCAAATTAAGACAACTCTGAGATACCACTACACACCTGTCAGATTGGCTAAGATGACAGGAACAAATAATGATGAATGTTGGAGGGGATATGGGGAAACTGGGACACTAATACATTGCTGGTGGAGTTGTGAAAGAATCCGGCCATTCTGGAGAGTAATCTGGAATTATGCCCAAAAAGCTATCAAACTGTGCATACCCTTTGACCCAGCAGTACTACTACTGGGCTTAAAAAGAAATACTAAAAAGCGGAAAGAGGCCCATGTGTGCCAAAATGTTTGTGGCAGCTCTTTTTGTTGTAGCTAGAAACTGGAAGATGAATGGATGTCCATCAGTTGGAAAATGGTTGGGTAAATTATGGTATATGAAGGTTATGGAATATTATTGCTCTGTAAGAAATGACCAGCAGGAGGAATACAGAGAGGCCTGGAGAGACTTAAATCAACTGATGCTGAGTGAAATGAGCAGAACCAGAAGATCACTATACACTTCAACAACAATACTGTATGAGGATGTATTCTGATGGAAGTGGAAATCTTCAACATAAAGAAAAGCCAACTCACTTCCAGTTGATCAATGATGGACAGAGGTAGCTACACCCAGAGAAGAAACACTGGGAAGTGAATGTAAATTGTTAGCACTAATATCTGTCTGCCCAGGTTGCATGTACCTTCGGATTCTAATGTTTATTGTGCAACAAGAAAATGATATTCACACACATGTATTGTACCTAGACTATATTGTAACACATGTAAAATGTATGGGATTGCCTGTCATCGGGGGGAGGGAATAGAGGGGGGGCGATAATTTGGAAAAATGAATACAAAGGATAATATTATAAAAATATATATATAATAAAAAATTATTAATTAAAAAAAAAAGAAAAGAAAATTTCTTTCCTGGTTATTACTCTTAAGAATCCTAAGGACAAGAATGGTCACACTGTCAACCAACTCTCCTCTTGGACTAAATCTTCTTTAATTAAAACAAAGCTTTCTTTTGGAAGTGGTTTCTACATGCATTGTTTTCCTTCTCAAGAGGCTAAGATAAACCTTGAATGGTCTTTTGAATACTGAAGGACTGTGTGGCCCTCACACTGCTTTTCACAGTTTGACTGACAGCAAAGGTGTCAAATGATCAAACTTACGAAGCTGTAGAACCAAAATATAAAGGATTTGTGTATATGTTTCACTGGACAAAATGTAGGTTCCAAGAGGGTAAATAATGTATTTATTTGTGTTTATATCTCCAGTATCTAACATTGTGCTTATCAAAGACTAGATACTAAATGAAATTCTACCTCTGCTGCAGATTACCTGGGTGACCTTTGCTAGTCATTTAATTCATTATTAGTCATTAAATCCCTTCTCATTTTAGATGAGGGCTTTTTAACTTTTTTTGTATTATGGATCCCTTTGATTATCTGGTAAAGCCTACAGAGTCCTTCTCGGAATAACATTTTTAAATGAATAAAATAAAATGCACAGGAAAGCAATTACAATGAAATAGCTATCCAATAAATTTCTTTAAAAAAAAGTTCATAGATTCTAGGATAAAAAACCCATATCTAGATCCATGGGCCTGTGATATAATGATTGATGCACAGAGCAAGGAAACAGATCAGAGGATCTGAGGATTTCAATTCTAAGAGTCACAGAATTTGTGTGCAAAATTTAATGCAAAGCATTAAAACATTAAAATAAAACATTGCTCTCATAGGATTAGGGTATATATTTTGACACAAGAAAATACATAGAGAAAAGGATTTCTTGATTCTAATGTATTTATAAACACTATTTGTTTATTACTAGCTGATTGAGGGTTGCAGAACCAGCTTAAAATTCAGGCAGCAGAAAAGGTTAAGAAGTATAAATAAGCTTCCTTTTAAAATGCTGTGTGCATGTTTGAACACTTGGAATTCCTTAACAGGGATCTAATTATGGGAAAGTAGACAGAAACAGATCAGTGAGTCAAATGTCACATTTGCCATCAAGGAAGCTACTTGCAGTAGGCTCGTATATTCAATGGAAATATCTGAGCAAAGAACAGAAAGAAAATGTTAACTCAAACAGGAAAAGAACCTCACAACCCTCCCATCTTTGTCTGTTATCTTTTAGCCAACTAAGATCAATAATTCAAGCTCAAAACATACACAGAGTAGAGAAAATATTTTCCCTTCAGATTCTGCACAGCCTATATACTCTCTGAAGCTGGCAAGTATCCTATTAGCACATCACTTTTGACTTTACTAACTTCAAATTCTCTGATGGTTCAATATAAAATTTATCCTGAATTAAAGTTTCTACCTCTTCATCTGAAGTTTTTTTTTTTTTGAGTTTTAATAATTAAGGCACTTCCAACATTTAAAACTCAGTAGTTTAATATCAAACCCTAAGTTTAAAAACCCAAGTCATGTATCCTTAACTTCTCAAAATACTTGGAAATTTTAATATATTAAAGTATATTGATTACAATTTATTATGTAAATTAGGCCTTTAATTTTTTCAATCAATTCATCTTTATAATTAGTTATCTATATTTTATTTTAGAATATCATTTCTGAATGTATGATATTAAACTTTTTATGTATATATACACAGATATATTTAAATGGATGGGTCAAACAAAATACTCACAGTAGAAATACAAATCAGAAGCAACATTAAGACACTGTTTTTATAAGGTCTCTCCAAGAAGGAAAAGATATCATAAAGACAGACAAAGTTCAACAGCTAAGTAGCACTGGGGATAGAGAAGGAGATTCCGTCCTAAAGGGAGAACACAACAATTAGGAAAATACAGAATACCTATAAAGGAAATAGAAAGTAATTTCAATGGAAATGTGCTTACTTACAGATGGGGACCCTGGGGAAAACCTCTTTAAACAATGTGGGATTTGAGCTTTTTTGAAAGAAGCCAGGTGAGTTAGGACATTAGGAGATAAAGCATTTCAAGCACAGGATGCAGCTGGCACAAAAGCACACAATTGGGAGATGGGAGCATTGTGTGAGCAGAAAGGCAAGTATGAAGACCAATGTACCTGGATCACACAGTGGGTTAGTGTAAGGAAAGATAGGAAGAAGCCAAGTTCAGAAGAGTTTTAAATTCTAAACAATATCTTATACTTGATTCTAGTGGTAATAGGAAGCCACTGGAACTACCTGAGCAGAAAACTAGCATAGTGTTCACTGTTATTCAGTGGTACATGATTCTTTGTGACTCCATTTAGAGTTTTCTTGGCAGAGATACTTCATTTTCCTTCTCCAGGACCATTTCACAGGTGAGGAATTGAGGCAAGCAAGGTTGAGTGACTAGCCTAGGATCATATGGTTGTCAAGTGTCTGAGGCTGGAGTTGAACTCATAAAGATGAGTCTTCTGACTCTGCTCTCTATCCATTACACCACCTAGCTGTACTTCAGAAATTCATTTTCAGTTGAGCAGAAGATGGATTAGAATGGGGAGAGACTTCAATCAGGAAGACCAAGTAGTAGGTTATTGCAATAACAGGGCAAGAAGTGGTGAGGGTTTGTGTTGGAAACTGAATCTACAGGAGCTGATGATGATAAGTCAAAAAGAGATAGCCCAAGATACAAATAACTAACAGGAAATTCTTGTCTTAGGAGAGATTAAAGGAGATAACTTGAGACAAATGATTAATAGAATTTTATATCCTTAAGAGAAATTCTTGTCTTATTTACAAACATCTCCGGAACCTCTTGGATAACATCTCTATACATACTTTGTTTTTATGACCCTGATTATGTATAAAAAGAATTTCTAAAATTGTATTCCTCACACTCACTATCCTTGCCTTGTGCCCACCAACTGGCATCCCCTTGCCAGGCACTTTGGCCTTTCTAGAAGCCAAATGCCTGTCTATCCCTTTACTATCAATAAAGACTTTGTTTTAACACAACACTGAGTAGCGAATTCATTCGCTAACACGATCCGGCCTTTGGTTCCTTTGGGGAAGGAGAGAGAGGTAATCAGACAACCAGAAAAGGAGCTGATCCATCTCGGCTTAGAGCCTCAGTTTCTCGTCATCAATGATGCCAGCAAGAAAATATATAGAATGAGGGAAGAGGAACAGAGACAAGAGTCATAGGATATATAGAATGAGGGAAGAGGAACAGAGACAAGAGTCATAGGATGTGCCCATAACTGATGGGTATGACATGTATGAAAAATTTGCAAAGAAGACTGAGAATGATTTAGAAAGAATAGGTCTTCTGTGGAGAGATCATTTTGTTCTCAGAAACATTTTTCAGTCTAGAAGAAATTACTCAAAATTTTTCTTGTAAGCCAGCAGCTTTGGGAAGGAAAGAGGAAATGGTGCTTAAGATACTTTTTTTTTTCCCCTTATCTCTTCCCCATTTTCTAACAAAAACAATCATATTAGATATTAGCAAAGAGAGGAAAGGGATTGCTGGGAGCTCTCAGTGATTAACTTCCTGTGCCATTGAACATCACACTCTGCTCTGCAACTTATCTTACACAGCTATTGGGGACACTAAGAGTTAAATAACTACCCCAGGGCACAGATGCTGGACTCTAACCTGGGTATTTCTGACTTCAAGGAAAAATCTTCAACCACCATGTTACTACCCAGAAGTTTTCTTTAAAAAACACTTTTCCTTTTTAATTCAGATGGCTTGATTATTTTTTGATGACTGAAATGTCCAGTTTTTCAAACAGTTTCTGCCTCAGTAAAGTTTTTATCCTTAATATATTCAGAGTGAGTCAAAAAAAGGCCTATCAGCCTTTACCACACTTTACCTCTTGCGAATGGCCTTTGTTCACATTATTTCCCAGGCCTGGAATTTCCACACACCTAGCAATCTTCAAGGTTTGGCTTAAGCCAAGCCTTTAAAGGCTATCTCTTCTATGTCAGTGAAGAACTGAGTTCATATGCACAACCTCAGATCCTGATTAGTTGTGTGACCCTGGGCAAGTACCTTGGTCTGCCACAGGTTCCTCAACTGTAAAATAAGAACAAAATGTAAGGATCAAAGGAGAGAATATATTTGTAAAATGCTTAGTACAGTTTTGGCACATAATGCTTGCCCCCTCTGTGCGCTACCCTCTTTGAGCATAGTACCTTTTAAATATTTTCACACTTTGTATTGTAATGATGAGGTTTATAATTGGGGTACCTAAATGAAATTAGGTTTAATTGAGGTCTAGTGGCAGGTTCAGGGTACAGGGAGTCAAATAGAGCTTCCCTGAAACTCTTTTGGATTCCGTGCAAAGATACAGAGTTAAATGAGGTCTAATAGCGGCACAATCTGTAAAGGAATTTACAGACCCGAAAACCTAAATTGATAAAAGAGGTTTATTATGGGGTGAAGTAAAGTTTAGTTAATAAAGTTGAAAGTAGAGATAAAAGGCACCAGAACCAGAGTTCCAGTGGGCAGAAATCCTTTGATATGGCAGGAGTAAATAAGGTTGCCATATTTGGGACCTCTGCAAAGAGAGGACTCCAGCTTGGCTCTTTTATAATAAGGGGCTTTGGCTACAAACTGAAGAGGGCTTGTGGGTGGAGTCCCAGGTAGGCTCCAGGCTGGGTTTCAGCCAGGGTTAGAATTTGAATTGAATTCAATGAGTTTCAGGACTGAGCCAGATAAAGATGAAACTGTTTGTGCTTAGGGTGGAGTCCCCTCCCTGAGGCAGAGTCGAAGGAGGTTTGCTGTTTTAAGGATTTTTCAGAGTTTTGGGGTTTCCTCATCAATATTAATTTGTATACAATTCTTATTTCTACTCCCCCAAGCTTACAAGCTTCTAGAAGGCCAGGACCATTTCTTACTCATCTTTATACCTCTTTTTTGATATTTCACACATGTAGAAAAAGCTCAAAGAATATTTTCACATCGACATTCCTATTTTTTATTAACTTGGTAACTCCTGAGATAAAAGTAAAGTGTTTACTATATCACAAACCCTTAATAAAGCTTTGTCAATGATTTAGAAATTAGGCAATTCTAGATTCCCTGATCCAGTCAGTTCTGCTATAATGCCCATTTCAAAAATGCAAATCTGCTGGAACATGATTGATATGTTAAGAAACATTTTGAGCATAACAAGAATTTTGCTTACTCAAAGTTTCTTCCCCAAGAAACTGCTACAGTGAAGAAAACTGCACCACTCTGCAATTACTCACAAGCTGCAACCCTTCTAACACCCCCCTTCCACAAACAAACTTCATGCCTTTTTCAAAGTAAAGCCTCATACTTAGTATATATCCTCTAGTGTTATAGGAGCTATAGGAGAGGGGATAGGACTGAAATCACTCTCCAAACCTTTGAAAAGGCCTGATACTCCAGGGCCCATGCAATTTATCTGAGATTTTGCAACTCCAGATCATGGGACCCCAGAATAGAGGCTTTATTATATTATATAATATTATAATATTATTATAACATTTATGTATTACATATATAAAACTGTACTACCTTTTTTTAAAAATTAGGTTTCTATCTTTTTTATGTGTCAATGTTGAGGTTTTTGAGTGTGTTCTCCCAGACCCCATTTTTCTCATAAGTCCTGTGGCTTTTCATGAGTGATTTTGTTTTGGAGAAATGTATATATTGATTTTTAGCAGAACTGACTGTACTATTTTCTTCAAGTCCTAGGGAACTAATTATTCCTTGAATCTAATTTAGATAATTTCCTACTTTCTCTCATATAAAAGTTGTTTCAACTTCAGGAAATATGATTATTTAGGATCAAATGCTTTTTTAAAGAGACGCAGTATTTTTTTAGAACTAAAAGATACCTTAGAAATTATATAGTCTCAGATTCCTAAGCCTGGTGTTTATAGACCACAAACCAGAGGGTCTGTGAATAGATTTCAGGGAGTTAAAGAACTTGGATAGGAAAAAATTATATCTTTATTTTTAGCAACTTTTAGTTTCCATTGTAGTTCTATGCATTTTATTTTTTTTAATTTATTAATACTTTATTTTCCCAAGGTACATGTAAAAACAATTTTTAACATTTGCTTTTAAAACGTTAAATTCCAAATTCTCTTTCCTCCCTCCTCAGCCCCCCTCTCACTGAAAAGGCAATCAATTTGATATAAATTATACATATGTAGACATACAAAACAGTTCCTTAATAATCATGTTGTAAAAGAAAATATAGATCAAGGAAGGGGGGAAGAGAGGAGGGGAAATGGGGGGGAACCTCAAGAAAAATAAAGTTTAAATTTCAATCAAACACTATCAAGTATTTCTCTTTATATATGTAATACATACATATGTGTGTGTGTGTGTGTGTGTGTGTGTGTGTGTGTGTGTATAATTTTGCATTATAACTCTTCCAGAGTTATCTTGGATCATTGTATTGCTGAAAAAAGATAAGTCATCCACAGTTGATCATCTTACAATTTTGCTGTTATATATATATATATATATATATATATATATACACAGTATATATATATATATATACACACAGTATATATATATATATATACACACACAGTATATATATATATATATAAATATATATACTGTGTATATATATTTTATATATATACATATATATATATATTTTATATATATATGTATATATGTGTATATATTTTATATATATATATATATATATATATATATACTGTGTATATATAAATTATATATACTGTGTATATATAATATACACAGTATATTTTACTTTGCTCATAGAAGCATACTCATAGAAGTCTCTCCAGGTTTTTCTGAGAGCATTCTGCTCATCATTTCTTATAGCATAATTATATTCTATTATAACCACATATCATAATTTGTTCAGCTATTACCCATTTGATAGGCATCCTCTCAATTTCCAATTCATTGCCACTAGAAAAGAAGTTATATTTTTGTGTATATATAGGTCCTTTTCCTCCGTGGTGGGTGTGTGTGTGTGTGTGTGTGTTATCTCTTCTTGCACACAGACCTAACAGTGGTGTTGCTAGGTCAAAGGATATGCATAGTTCCAAACTGCTCTACAAAGTCAGTTCACAGCTCCAACATATGAAAATGTTTCACTTTCCCCCATATCCCCTCCACCATTAATCATTTTCTTTTTCTGTCCTATTAATCAATTTTATAGACATAATGTAGTACTGAATTGTTTTAATTTGCATTTTTTCCAATCAATAATGACTTAGATCCTTTGAACACTTTGTCACATGTATCCTTGATTATCCAAGCAACTCCTTCACTATCCCTGCTTGTTAGGTTTGTTTCTTCTAAGCTTTAGTCAATTCACCTTCAATGTCCAGCACTAGACAGTTGTATTGACCAGCTTCAGGGATCTGATTCAGAATTCATTGGGTACTCATTTCAATCACTTCCTGGCCCACCTCTCGAGTTTTATGTCCATTCCCAGCAGAAAGTAGTTTCAGAAGATGAGATCCCATACCCTAAAGAACTTTGGGCTCCATTTGTTTGGAGGGAAACAGATTGTTGGGGTGAATGGACCCAAGCAAAATACTACCCAGTATCTGACTGGGTCCTCAGAAAGATGCAAATTGACTTTGTGCTAATCTCTCCTATTGTGCCCTGATAACCAACTTTGTACCCCTGTAATGTCACCAAACTTTGGCTTCAGTTTATTTCTGTAATACTTCAACCCCTTAGGACACTGTATTTACTCCCAGTTTCAGGACTCTACCTAAGTGTCTCAGGATTTGGCCCCTAAAATTTTCAACATTGGTGTGCTAGACCCCCTGCTGTTTAGGGACCCCCCCCTTGACCCACTTTTCAAAAGATTTAACAAATTAAAAGAGTGAGGAAATGTTGAGGTTCTGAATTGATAACTATTTTCTAGAGCAGGCAGGAAGAAGACTCTGATAACAGAGATTGGTTTAGTTCTGTGATCCCATCCTCTGGAGGTAATCCAGTCAGAAATCCAAGTTCTGTCAAGTCCCTGAAACTAATTTTTTCTACAAAATAACTTATGAACCACGGCTTTGCTATTGTCCTCCTTTGGGTCAATCCATCACCGCACTCTGCCTGGTGATATCTTTTTCCTCCCCTCATGCCATGTGGTAACTTCCCTAACTCCACTATGCTTCTCAAACCCACTTTTCTCCCTTATAGCTAACACTTTTAGACTGTTTAGCCTGATAGTTAAGGACATGCCCCAAACTCATGGAGTGTTCCCTTTTTACCGAATAATCATAAATTCCACTTATTTTTCATATGCTCTCATGCTTCATATTTACCATTCCTGGTGTCTATCATATGCCATCATTTTGCCTGCAACCTCTTTCCTAAATAAGTGTGCCTTTCCCTCCCCACAAAAACATGAGTTATAACTTTTTATATGGCTATAAAAAGCTTTGATTATTTCAGCTGAAAACTGTTTTATCTTCTGATCATTTATCATTTGATGAGTGACTTATTTTTATAAATTTGACTCACTTTTCTATGTTTGAGAAATGAGGACTTTATCAGAGACTTAATTCAAAATTTTTTCAGTTACTTTTCCTAATAGTATTTCCTTCCATCTTATTCCTCCCCTGTCCTATTCTCTTTTCTTTCACCTTGTCTCTCCTCAAAAATGTTTTGCTTCTGACTATACCCTCTGCAAATCTGTCTTCTCTTCTATCAACCCTCTTCTCTTTCTCTCCCACTTTTCTGTAGGGTGGATATTTCTATTTCCAATTGAGTATATATATTATTCCTTCTTTAAGCCAATTCTTATGAGAGTAAATTTCACTCATTTTCCCTTACTACCCCCCCCCCACTGAAAAGCTTTTCTTTGCCTCTTTTATGTAAGATGATTTACCCCATTTTACCGCTCTTTCTTCCAGTACATTTCTTTCTCACCCAAAAATTTTTAAAAAATATTATTACTTCATATTCAATTCGCCCCTGTGCTATATAGACTCCTAACTCCCCTAAGAACGAGAAGTTCTATTAAATTCCAAATATCATCTTTCCATGTAGGAACTTAAACAGTTTGGCTGTAAGTCCCTTATGATTTCCCTTTCCTGTTTATCTTTTTATGCTTCTCTAGAGTCTTATAGTTGTAAGTCAAATTTTCTATTCAGCTCTGGTCTCTTTATCAAGAATGCTTGAAAGTCCTCTATTTCATTGAATGTACATTTTTCCTCTCTGTAGGATTATGCTTAGTTTTGCTAGCTAGGTGATTCTTGGTTGTAAATCTAGCTACTTAAGCCCAAGAAACCTTGAGAAGAAAGCCAAATGGACTTAGCTCAAGGGTAGATTGATGTAATATTCTTTGTCTTGCCACAAGTAACTGCCTATGTCACATTTGAAAGATAACATGATAGAAGTAGCTGCTTTGTAGAAATTAGAAATGATGAGCACACATCAGAAAAACCTAGAAAGAATTACATAAACTGATGCAAAGTGAAATGTACTATGTATCATACTGCAGAATGATTAGCTATTAATGAGTTAGCTATTCTCAACAAAACAGTAATCTAAGACAACTCTAAAGGACTTAAAATGCTATATATTCTCAGAAAAAAAAACTAATGGTGTCTGAATACAAATTGAAACATACTTTTAAAACTTTATTTTTCTTGAGGGTTTTTTTTGGGGGGGGTATTGGTCTATGTTTTCTTTCATTAACATGATTATTATGCATTTACTTGTCTTCTCAATAAGAGAAGAAAGGAGAGAATCTGGAACTCAAAAAAATTTTTTAATGTTAAAAAATGTTTTTACACGTAACTAGAGAAAAAGAAAATATTAAGCATTTTTTAAAAAAGAAAGCTTGATCCAGGCTCTAGACCAGCTCTTTCCAAGCCCAGATTCTTAGGATCTCTTATATTTAAAAGACTAGAAATGGGACTGATTAAATGCTAATGAATAAGTAGGGTCAGTTTTGCTCAAAAGAGAGAGGTGCTTAATAATAAATAGCAAATCACATGAACTCTGGAGGAAATTTCCAACTTAGCACAAAAACATGAAAATTCATCAAAAATAACTTCTGTAAGTTGAGGTGATTACTAAGCATAGACAGAAACACTAGCATTCACCCTTCTGATTGACAGAAAGTGGAAGTCTGAATTAGAGTTGCTGCCTGCTACTACTCTGCCCACCAATGAGAAAATAAAACAAAAATGAAATAGAGGTCCTATACATCCTTTAAGTGATTCAATACTTTTAATTTGATCTTTCTTGTTAGAACCTCTACAGAAAAAAACTGTACCTTACTTCATACAGCATTACAAGCTCTTTGCCATTAAAGAAAATGAAATGATATATGTAATATATACCTATATAGACACACACATATATATCTATATCTATATCTATCTATCTATATATAAATTGTTGCTGTTTAGTGATATCCAACTCTTCATGACCCTTTTATGGGATTTTCTTGGCAAAGGTACTGGAATGGTTTGCCATTTCTTTCTCCTCATATAGGTTAAGTGACTTGCCCAGGATCAAACAGCTAGTGAGTATCTGAGATTGCATTTGAACTCAAATCTTCCTGACTTTAGGCCCAGCGCTCTATTACTAAGCCACCTAACTGCTTTACATATATTATAGGTATACAGTCCTTAGGGAAAAAAATTATGAAAATTTGAATCTCTAAATACTTTTATCAATGAAAGAACAAAGCAGGGGATTAGGCATCTAAAAAAAAACCTACAAAAGCAATTTAAAAAATTCAAACTGAAGTCTAAATTAGAAAGTCTAAAAGTAAAATTAATAAATGAAATGGATGCATATTTACTGCTATTAAGAGCTATTATTTTTAAAAGATACACATCATTAATATAAGGAAAATTAAAACAATATTGAGTTTCCACTTCCTGGATTTGAACTTCCAGATTCTAAGTTCAGTACTCTATGTGCTTCAACATATAGCTGCCTATATTGAAGAACTACATACTCTTTTATGCATTTATTTTTTCCATACTTCCCCCCACCCCCCCGAGGCTGGGGTTAAGTGACTTGCCCAGGGTCACACAGCTAGGAATTGTTAAGTGTCTGAGACCAGATTTGAACTCGGGTCCTCCTGAATTCAAGGCTGGTGCTCTATCCACTGCGCCACCTAGCTGCCCCTACACTTTTAAGTTTAATGTACATTATTAACATTTTCTCCTTCATTCTTTTAATACTGTGTTTTTAATACTATTTTATTTTATTACAGAAATGTTTTACATAACTACATATGTGGTTTCTTAATTGTGGAGGTAAGGGAGAGAACTCAGAACTCAAAAATCTTAAAAGCAAATGTAAAAAAATTATTTTGAATGTAATTAGAGAAAATATTATGTAAAAAATAAAATTTCAAAAAATAATAACATATTATTTTTCTCTCCATTACATATTAAAACAATTTCTAACATTTTTAAAAATAAGTTTTAAGTTCCAAATTCTATCCTTTCCCTCCCAACCTCCATCCAATCCAATATAGGTTATTGCATGTGTTTATATTCTTTGACCTAGCGCTACCAAGAACAGGCAGATACTTCAAAGATAAAAAGGACCCATATATATAAATATTCATAGCAGAATTTTTTTCTTTGAGGGAAAGAATTGGAAATTAAGGAGAATTGCTAAACAAATCAAATAGAAGTAAACTGAATTTTACTGTTTTGTAAGAAACAATAAAAAAATTATGGATTTGAATAAACTTGGGAAAACACATGAATAAATATAGAGTGAAGTGAGTATAACCAATATATTATTTTATGCAATAACCAAAACATTATAAAGAAAAACAATTTTTAAAAATCATACCTTTTTATTTACAGATCATATACATGGGTAATTTTTACAACATTGTCCCTTGCATTCACTTCTGTTCCAACTTTTCCCTTCCCTCTCTCTACCCCCTCCCCTAGATGGCAGACAGTCTTATACATGTTAAACATGCTAAAACATATCCTAGATACAATATATATGTGCAGATCCATACAGTTCTCTTGTTGCATAGGGAGAATTGGATTTAGAAGGTAAAAATAACCTGGGAAGAAAAACAAAAGTGCAAACAGTTTACACTCATTTCCCAGTGTTCCTTTTCTGGATGTAGCTGATTCTGTCCATCATTGATCAATTGGAACTGAATTAGCTCTTCTCTATGTTGAAGATATCCACTTCCATCAGAATACATCCTCATACAGTATCATTGTTGAAGTGTATAATGATCCCCTAGTTCTGTTCATTTCACTCAGCATCAGTTGATGTAAGTCTCTCCAAGCCTCTCTGTATTCCTCCAGTTGGTCATTTCTTACAGAATAACATTCCATAACATTCATATACCACAATTTTCCCATCCATTCTCCAATCTGATGGGCATTCAATTTCCAGTTTCTAGCCTCTACAAAAAGGGCTACCACCAAACATTTTGGCACATACAGGTCCCTTTCCCTTCTTTAGTATCTCTTTGGGATATAAGCCCAGTAGTAGCACTGCTGGATCAAAGGGTATGCACAGTTTGATAACTTTTTGGCCATAATTCCAGATTGCTCTCCAAAATGTGCTCTCCCACATCCCCAACATTCGTTATTATCTTTTCCTGTCATCTTAGCCAATCTGACAGGTGTGTAGTGGTATCAGAGTTTTCTTAATTTGCATTTCTCTGATCAATAGTGATTTGAAACATTCTTTCATATGAGTAGAAATGGTTTCAATTTCATCATCTGGAAATTGTTCATATCCTTTGACCATTTATCAATTGGAGAATGGCTTGATAAGAAAAACAATTTTGAAAGACTTATGAGCACAAATCAATGCAATGACCAATTACCTATCCAGAGGACTAATGAAAAAGCATGTTTGTTACCCACGAGATTTCAAAGAGGTAAGAGACTTGAGGACAAAATGAAATAGATTTTTGGACACCCCCACAGATAGATTTGTTTTTCTCTTGTTCCTTTCAAAGGAAGATTTGTTTTTGTTACAAAAGAAGATTTATTTTTATTAGTGGAGTAGTAGAACAAGAATTTGGTAGGGGAAAGGACTAACAATAAGAATACTTCCCCTCAGAAAAGGTTAAGAAAAGAGTATTTGAGAATCTTTTTTTTTAGATATCTAATAAGAATAGAAGGTTCAGAAGAAGGTTTTGATAAAAAGGACGGTTTTGAAATTTACATTTTCACTTTATTAAATTATTTCTTTAAAATGCAAGCTGAAAGAATGTTTGTGGCAGCCCTTTTTCTGGTGCCAAGAAACTGGAAAGTGAGTGGATGCCCATCAGTTAGGGAATGGTTGAATAAGTTATGGAATATTATTGTTCTATAAGAAATGACCAGCAGGATGATGTCAGAGAGGCCTGGAGAGACTTACATGAACTGATGCTGAGTGAAATGAGCAGAACCAGGAGATCATTATACATGACAACAGCAAGATTATATGATAATCAATTCTGATGACTCTTTTCAACAATGAGATGATTGAGGCCAGTTTCAATGGTGTTGTGATAGAGATAGCTATCTAGATTCAGAGAGAGGACTGTGGGAACTAAGCATGGATCAAAACATAGAGGTTTTACTCTTTTTATTGTTTGCTTGCATTTTGCTTTCTTTCTCATCTTTTTTCCTTTTTGAACTGATTTTTCTTATGCAACATGATAATTGTATATATATATATGTATATATATATATATATATATATATATATATATATATATATATATATATATATGATTTAATAGATAGATAGATAGATTTTTTTTAACATGCTTAACATAGATTACTTGCCGTCTAGGGGAGGAGGTAGTGGGAAAGGAAGGAAAAATTTGAAACAAGGTTTTGCAAGGGTTAATGTTGGAAAGTTTTCCATGCATATGCTTTGAAAAAAAAAGTTGTAATAAAAAAACTAAATGCAAGCTGAACATAATAGTGATCTGTTTCATGTCCAATTTTTTTCCTACACAAACTCATCCAGACACAGGACATTGGATAAATACAAAATAACAGTATCAAATTTTGTTTTAAAAATAACCCTATGGCAGATTTTGAAAGGAACAGGTTACTTTTGAATCCAGAGAGTCCAACTCTTCCCCCATTGTGTACTGTTTTGGCTAGAGTGAAAGAAGGCTGCATATCTTGTAATGTTTGCCATTAAAGAGAATTAGCAGATCATAGATTATCAAATGAAAATTACAATATTGCCAAGCATGGCTAAATTGGCAGTCTCCTAATACCTGAGATAATCTCTATTTGCTAGAATGCTCATTTTCCCTCGATCTAGCTTTTCCTGGCATAACAGGCATCTCCTCTTCCAAATAAGCTCATGATTATGAAGCACCAACATTCTGCTCACATTGAACAGTCTGTCATTCTTAATTTTATATAAACAAAGCAAGCTGGAAGGGGGAGGGGAAGAGTTAAGGGGCATAGGTTTCAGTTAGAGAGTCTTTTGGCAGTCAAGCAATGGCATTAAGTGAATTCTTCCCATGCTTCTCTGGGTTCGTTTGCAAAGGCACCACTCAAAGGCAAATATTGATTACAATACTATACCATGCTGACCCTGCTCCTAACATCTAGATTGTATTTTAAATTGAGACCCTCCAAAGGTGTGTGTGTGTGTGGGTGTGTGTGGGTTTGTGTGTGTGTGTGGGTGTGGATGTATGTGTGTGTTTTGGGTTGAGGGGACAGAGCGTGAGGAAAGGAAGACAATTATGAAAAATTTCCATTTGGTTATTCCAATATCTCTTTACAGATAAGTTACCTCAATTGCTGAAATAAAGAGTTTGAGCCTAGCTCTACTCTTCTATCCCATTCTGAAGATTCCTTCCAAAGAGAATTCTTGGTAAATTAAACTAATGCCTTTAAGTGTGCAAGAAACAGATCTGGAACTGAATTTCCCAAAGGCATCTCACACTCAGTATGGCCAGCACAGAACTCAAAGCTTTCTCCCTGCAAAGAGCACAATCATTATCTTAGCCATCCAGGATTGAAATCTCAATTGAAACGCTCAACTTCTTATTCAGATTTATCGCATTTATCCAATCTTGTCATTTCTACCTTTTCAACATCTTTTGTATTACATCTTTTTATTTCCACTTACACAACCCAACATCATTGCAGACCAACATCATTTCTCTCATGAATGATTAAGTCCAGAAGAAAACCTTCTAATTTGTCTCTCTGCCTCAAGCCTCTCTCTCCCTATTTCAATCCACCCTATGCTCTGCTACAAAAATGATTTTATTAAAACGTAGGTTTGACTATGTGAACTCTTTATTCAGTAAATTCCATGGTTCCCTGTAACTGAAAGTTATGAAAATGTAAACGAATTTGTAAAAATGTAAAACCTTCCATTTCACTTTTAACACCTTTCACTGCCTACCTCCTTTCTACCTTTATAGTTTTTCTGTATTTTACTTGTCATATCCCCTCAATTTCCACATGTTCTTCTATCTAGCTACTGTGATCTACCTGATTCTTACATAAAACATTCACTGGTCTCAGAAATGACAAAGAAGAAATTATTTGACTGAGGAAAAAAGAAAGAGTGATGGAGAATGACAGCAAAAGGAAAATGAGACTGACATCCATATTGAAATTTAGTTTGCCTTTATTCAAGTTGGTTTTGAGGTACTGGAAATGGCTTCAAAAGCAAGAAGCTGGAAAAGAGAACTGGACAGAACTCAGAAGAGACATTTTAACAGTCATCATTTCCTGTTTTACAAAATGGCACTACCCTCATCTAGAATGAGAGAGTGAAATGGAAAAAATGATGTACTGTGAATTTGTATAACTGAGTAAAAATAGAATGAGAAGGAATATGCATATTTAGAGGTAAATCACAAGTCAGAAGAATCTCTTGGGAGGGGGTCAAGAATTGCAGCAAAGAAACTTTGTTGTATCAGCAAGATAAGCCACTGATCTTATATCATACCATCTTATTGAAGAACTGTTTATAGCACAAAGGGACTACCAATGAAGGAAAGAGGTTTTACATTTCATCAAATGTGGCAAAAACAAAACAAAAAATAAACATCCAAACTTGTCCACTCTTTAAAAAGATATAACATCAATATAACCTCCAGCAAAATCTTATTTTGATGGTTTATCATAGAACATAGAGGTCCTTGGGCTATTGTAGGCTATGCTCTCAGAGCATAGGCTCTGCCAGATTATACCCTAAGGTAAAAACTTTCTGAAAGAAAGTCTCACAGAATTAAAAGGTCTGCAATAACAACAATGTTAGCCACAAGTTACTGATTACTTTGGTCATACCCACTGGGGTGACGAAAAGGGCTTCATTTAAGTAACAGATTAAAGACAGGAATAGAGACTGGTTCTATATCACTGGAAAATTCCCAGGTGAGAAAACTCCCTCTACTAATATAGGTCAGCAGCTCCTCTTCATTTTATAATCATTGAGAGTTGCCTAAAACACTGAGAGGTTAAGTGATTTGCCAAGGTCACACAGCCAGTAAATATGAGAAGAAGGACTTTGTGATTCTAAGACTGGCTCTTTATCCATTACTTCACACTATCTCTTAAGTTATTGACTAATTCACTAACAAATTATAATTAGTGATCTTAGAGTTTTGCAGAAATGTATATATGCTTCAAATAAAGGAACTGAATATTGGAAGCATAAAGACATAAGCACACTCCTACAAATAGAAAATCTGTAGAATACCTTACAGATCTAGATTAGCCCTTGAACTTTTTTTTGAAAGAATCATGCATAATGGGTCATCTAACAAATAACAGATTTAGGCCTGAGATTCAAGATTCTGATGCCAGTAATTTTCCCATTATGGCATTCTGACTGTCATTAAGAATAAATTATTATGATCTGGAAAAAAATTTCTAAAATATTTCATTATAGGAGGGCAGAACCAAGATGTCAAAAAAAGGGCAGGGATTCAATCTCCTGAGCACTCCCAAATTCCCCTCTACACAGAAGTGGCAGAATCCATAAAAGGATAAGATGAAACAATTTTCCAGCCTGAGAAAACCTAGAAAGTCAACAGGAAAAGTCTGCCACACTGAGGTGACAGTGGAGCATAGTTTAGTGCACGAAATGTCTGGCAAGCCAGTAGGCATTGGGGCTCATTGAATCAGCAGCCAAAGCTTCAGGGGCTCTCAGATCACAGGAGGAGAAGAGGGTCCAACACATGGTCAGAGATAGATTATGGAGGTCTCTTTGCAGAAACTGGGTGCAGGACTCTGTTGCATTGTCCATAGGCACATCTAGATCTTAATCCTATGTCTTAGTCCCAGGGAAGGAGAAGCACTCCATCAGGGCTTGTAGCAGAGACCTCACTCATGAGCTGTAAGTGAACAGGGTAGAAATGAGTGCACATGGTAGCTCAAAGACCAGATCACCAACTAGGATTGCACTAAACACACCTCTCCTTAGATCATACCATTTTGGAAGAACTAAAAACTTATAGATCTCCAGAACTATCTCAGAAAACAGCTGCACAAAAATCCTGAAGCTTGGGACAGTGCCCAATCCACCCCAGAAGTAGAAAACAATTTTAAAATCAGGCAGTTTTCAGAAGTAAAGAAAGTTATCTATAGTCATGTGAAAATAATGTTCTAGTCCATTATTATTAAAAATGCAAATTAAAACAACTCCAAAGTACTACTTTATACCTATCAGATTATTTAATATGGCAGAAAAGGAAAATGATAAATTTTTGAGATGTGGGAAAACTGTGACATGAATGCAATGTCAGTGCTGAATCAATCAACCAATCTGGAGAGCAATTTTTAGAACTATACCCAAAGAACACTGATACATTATTGGTAGAACTATGAACGAATCCAACCATTCTGGAGAGCAATTTGGAACTATGCTCAAAAAGTTATCAAATTGTGCATACCTTTTGATCGAGCAGTGTTATATCCCAAAGAGATGTGCAAAAATGTTTGTGGTAGCCCTCTTTGTAGTGGCAAGAAACTGGAAAATGAATGGATGTCCATCAATTGGAGAATGGCTAAATAAATTGTGTTGAATGTTATGGAATATTATTGCTCTGTAAGAAATGACCAGCAGGATGAATACAGAGGCTTGGAGAGACTTATGTGAACTGATGCTGAGTGAAATGAACAGAACCAGGAGATCATTATATACTTCAACAACAATCCTATACGATGATCAATTCTGATGGATGTGACTCTCTTCAACAATGAGTTGATTCAAACCAGTTCTAATTGTTCTGTGATGAAGAGAATCAGCTACACTCAGAGAGAGTACTATGGGAACTGAGTGTGGACTACAACACAGCATTTTTAGTCTTTCTGTTATTGTTTGCTTGCATTTTTGTTTTCCTTCTCAGTTATTTTTCTTTCTAGATCCAATTTTTCTTGTGCAGCAAGATAACTGTAAAAATATATATGCATATATTGGATTTAACATATAATGGACTATCTGCCATCTAGGGGAGGGGTTGGGGGGAAAGAGGAGAAAATTTGGAACAGGAGGTTTTGCAAGGGTCAATGTTGAAAAAATTATCCATGCATATGTTTGTAAATAAAAAGCTGTAATTAAAAAAAAAAGAACTATATCCAAAGATATAAAACCATGCATGGCCTTTACCCAGCAATATCACTACCATACAATATCTGTATCCCAAAGAGATAAAAAAACAACAAAAAAGAAAAGAATATATTTACACAAAAATATTTTAACTGCTCTTTTACTGGTGACAAAAAATTGGAAATTGATGGAAAATCCATCAACTGGAGAATGGTTGTATAATTTGTGGCATATAATTTGTGGAATTATGCGATAAGAAATGATGAGCAGGATTATTTCAGAATAACCTGAGAATTACATGAACTGATACAGAGTGAAGTGATCAGCACAAGGAAAAATTGCATATAGCACCAGCAATATTACACAATAAACAACTGTAAATGACTTAGCTATTCTCAACAATAGAATGATCAAAAAAAAAAACTGTGAAAGACTTACCTGATGGAAAAATATGCTAGTTCTAGAGAAAGAACGGAATTCAGATTTAAGAACACTTTAAAAAAACTTTATTTTTCTTGTTTTGGAGGACAGGTAGGGGAAGTTGCATTTTCTTTCATAACATGGCTAATATGGAAATATATTTTGCATGACTATGTATAATCTATATCAAATTGTTTGTCTTCTTACAGAGTAAGAGAAAAGGAGAGAATTTGGAATTCAAAATGTTTAAAAATGAATATTGAAAATAGTTTTTATATATAATTTTAAAAATAAAATATTACATAGTAAAAATATTTTATTCCAAATATTTTTCCCTCTGTATGAATGGACACACAGAAAAGTAAGCAGAAGCAACAGAGCAATTTCCATCATTAGTACAATAATGTAAAGGTAAACAATAGTGAAGAACTTTCAGAACTCTGAGCAATGTAATGATCAATCATAAATTTGGAGGACTGAGGCTCAAGGGATGTCTCCTGCCTCTTGAATATATAGCAGACTAGAAGTAAAAAATTAGACATATGTTCTCAGACATATCTCAGTCATATGGCTAAGACATTAATTTGTTTGCTGATTCTAATTTCTCTTTTCTGCTGTTTCTTACCTCACTGCCCCCCCTGGGGGAAATCATTGCTAAATTAGAAGGACGTAAAAAATAAATTTGCTAATTTAATATTTTTAATATCCTTATCATTTCTCAGTGACTTCTGCCCGTCCCACTCCTAGGGTAACTGAAAATACAGTCAAGCAAAACAAATAAATATCAATAAAACATTCTTTTAAATAAAAGAAAAATCTTTCACCATTATTTTGTTTCATTTCAAGACAACACATCAGGGAGTTCAGAGATCACAAAAGGTAACCAAGAGATTATTTATTCTCATTTTACAGATGAGGAAGCTGAATTTCTTCAGCTTCAAGCTTCAGGTAGCAAGTAGCAGAGCCAAGATTTTAACCTGAAATCCAGAATTTCTTTTATTGAACCACATTGCTAATTTCTTTTTAATGAAATATAGAATCCTTTACTTCTAAATATCATATAGTTCATCTTTTTTTCTCTGGCCCCCCCAACTTAATAGTATTTTATTTTTTTCAATTATATATAAAGATAGGTTTTCAACATTTACTTTTATAAGATTTTGATTTTTATCTATTTTCTCCCTTCCTCTCTCTTTTCATCCTTTCCCAAGACAGCAAACAATCTGATACAGGTTATACCTGAACAATTATATTAAACCATCTTAAATCACACTATTAAATAAAGATTAAATTAATCTGTAAAAATGCTTTAGCTTTGTAACAGATAGCTTTCTGGATAGGAAAGGTCACTATTTTCCAAGAAACTTATCCCTATTCAGCATTAAATTGTTAAGACTTTGTTGTTGCTGATATTTATCCTTTATTCTCAAAGAGGACCATGACATCAGAGACGTGATGCCGTATCATGCAAGTGAATTGGACTGCAGTGAGGGAAGGGTGTGCAAGGTCCTCAGCTTCACTTTCTCCTCCAGAGTCATCTGAGTCCAATAGCAAGATATTTATCAGGATGACTAGAGATGGTCCTGGATGTAGTTGGCTTTTTTAAGGTAAGGTCTTTAACAAGTTTCAGTTTTCTGAAGCAATGCTCAATCAGTGATTAAGGTTAGGTATGAAATGAGGCAGAAAATGGCATCTTTTACCTAGTCAAAAAAAAAAATCATTCTGGAAGAGGAAGACTCTCAGGGTTTCTGGACAAAATAGAAATAGTTGCTATATATATTTACTCTGAGCCAATATATTTTGGTGTTTAGGAGTAGGTTCCTTAAACCCTGATCACTCTGGCTTTCAATGAATGACCAATAATAGGTCCCATACCAAGCCCCACTTGGTCACTGTTTGGACCCTAATTGCTAAGGCCTACCTTTGTAGTGACCCTGTATGTGATGTAGGTCTCCATTGTACAGACATGTTTCTTGGGATCATCAACTGTGACAAATAGGTCTCTGGTCTCACCATCAAGATCATCATCCAGCTGCAGTCTGTTGAGAAGTGAAGATGAAGAGGCTGGGCTAGAAGTACCTGCAGGAGTTCCACCATTAGGCAAACTGAGGTCCTAAAAAATAATAAAGATAAACTGTTTTAAAAAATATGCAAAGGGATTAAACTCCTAAAAAATAAATTCTGTATAATGTCAGTTTTGTTTTGAACATAACCTTTATAATTTTAGTTTTATCATTTAATGTTTTGTTTCAACCAGGGAACTTGTTGATATAAAGATATAAAACTCTGAACTCAAAGGAAAAACATTTCTCATCCTTGTTGCGATTACTTCAGCATTCTTAACAAAAGTTAACTTGCTAAATGATTCCTTCTCCATCTATTTAAGCGGAGCAAGCTACAACCATAAACCTGAACTCATGTATGAATTCCATGACTCTTATCCTCATAAGAACCTTAATGTTCTGAGCTAATAAGAAGCCTTTTAACTACATACTCTGGGAATCTCCCACCCTTGCTCTCCTACTTTGAACACAGTGCTATGTCCTACAAGGTAAGAAATGATACAGAAAACCCAATGATACAGCTTTAAAAATTAAAAAGTCCTAGGGGAAAAAATCCACACATCAAAAATGCAAGAGGATTGGAAAAAAAGAAAAGAAAAACTGTAATACTCAGATATGCTGTATATAGGGGGAAGAAGGGAAATTTAGCCATGAACATTTTTTTCCGTATCCTTAAAACACAATATTGGCTTAATTTTTATGGAACATTTGTGTTTACATATATACACATATACACACTCACTCACTCATACACATATCACCACCACCCAGCTAGGAAATGACTAAATCTTTTAAAAGTTATTGATCTTAGTACAATAATTCTAGCATTTCTTCATACCTCACTGCCTAGGCAACTGAGCAAGAAGAAAGCATCATCCATAGAATTCCAAGAAAAAAATTTTAATAGTAAGTACTTTTAATACTAAAATACTGCCAGTGTTGTTTACAAGACCTGGAAGATAAATTAAAAATTAGTAACACACATAAAGTAACAACGAAGTACATGGTAGGTATAAATGGAACATAAAACTCTAAAGAATGAGAAAAAATATGTCATCAAGGAATTATATGGTTAAAAAGAAAAAAGAAAATGAACTAGTCATGTGAGGAACTAGAAATGTTGCCAGAATGAGAAAGGCTTTCAGCATGTTGGATGGATCTCTTGTGGTGATGGAATGACATGGACAAGATACTCAGATATGCATAGATTTCAATTAGTATTGTTGAAGATAATTTCCAAATCAACAAGATTAGAAATCCATTTGAGTTTTGTTTATTATATCTACATTAGGTTGTGACCTAATAATATTTCAATGTTTTTGCCAGCACCCTTTAAATCTAGCATTTTAGACAAAGCCCAAGTAGTCCTGCTCTAGTTACATCTCTGTGAGTGAACAGATAAGATTACTTTGAGGCTAAGTAATGATTTCCCCTAAATTTGGGAAAAGGCCATAAATTTAAATGTATTTCGCCTAAAGTTACAGATCAAATTTATGTCAGTTTTACTAACTTTCTGAACGGAATAAAGAGGGTGGATGCCAGAAAAGGATGAGGGAATAAGCCATTTGGCCTTGTGGATTCAGCCAGTAGCACTCACACAAAATTCAAGTTAATGATTTTCCTAAATCTCAGTTTAAAAAAAAACGGCCCACAAAACAAGCAGACTATGCTTTATTACAATACTCAGATAAATGTAGATACCACTGCTTCTGTGGTATTTCCTCCCTATATTCAGAAGGCAGGGGAAAATCTTTAGACTTTTCTAAGGGAATAAGAGGGAACTGTCCTCAGATTTTCTAACCAAATTCTTTAGTTATGTATTCTAGATCAAAAGCCACCTTTTCTCCTCACCACAACCAAAAAGCCTTCTAGGTAAGGGTTCAGTTTCTATACAAAAAAAAGAAAAAAAAACCAAACAAGTGAGGAGACAACTATTACTTTTCAAGGTCTGAGTGAGAACCTCCCCAAAAGCTCCTTGCTTTCGAGAGATCACACCACCCCGCTCTGCCCTCTCCAAAAATATTTTCTAAACATAAGGTCACAAGACAAAAAACAAACCAAACAAAACTAAAAATGTATTTTCCAAAGCAAAGAAAACTGAGGAGAGCTAAGAGATGGATCATTGGACTAAGTATCATATGACTAAAGGAAGTTGGAATCTTTCATTTGCTGGGATCCTATTTTATTTACTTGAACCTGTAATACCAGCTTGGGTAGATATCCAAATTCTGACAGGTGGTGGCAGTGCTTGTATGGTGAATGGACTTTCCACAAACTCACTTCTATCTATCTGTTGTTTTGCTTGACTTCAATTCTACCGAACAAGACTTTTCTGTCCTGGTATCCCCTTCGATCCCCCTCGTCTGCCCAGCTTCCTTTTTTTGTATTGTCTCCCTCATTAGATTTTGAGCACCTTAAGGATAGGGATCAGCACTTAATAGGCACTTAATAAATGAACTATAAGATCACAGGGACCTTGGAGTAATTTAGTATAATCTTGTTTTACAGATAGTAAACTGAGGCCAAGAGAAAGGAAGTAGCCCAAAAGCTTCCTTGTAGAGGCACATAGTAACATCGAATAACTCTTAAAAATGAAAAAATGAACTAACCTTCATTCTCACTTATTCTTCAAAACTGTTCTTAATAATTATACTAAAGATATTTCTATAGTGCAGCAGAGAGGAATAGTAGTAGTAGTAACAGCAGCAGCAGTAGCATTAACAGCATTTATATAACACTTTCAGCACTTTACAATTATTCTCTTATTTGATCCTCACCAAAAAATAAATAAATAAATTCGCGCCCAGTATCACACATTAAGTGTCTAGGGTTATGTTTGAATTCAGGTCTTTCTGATTCCAGGTTCAGCACTTTATCTTCCATGCCACCTAGCTGGCCCTAAATAGAGGGGAAGAGGGGAAAAGATAGATTAGAAAAAGCTTCCTGAAGAAGGCAGCATCTGAGATAAGCTTGAAAGGATAAGTAAGAATTCATCAGGTCAAGAGGAAAAAAAGATAGTGTTCCAGGCATTGGGACCAAGCAATGGCTCTAAGGCAGAGCAATGTGGTACCTAAGTGGAGTCCAGTGTGGGAAGGAGTAATAAAAGAAGGCCAAAAAAGAATGGCTGCTTCAGAATTATTGAGAGCCTTGAAAACCAGACAAAGGAAGTTCGATCTTTACTCCTGCAATGGAAAATTATTGAAGATAATTTTTAAGAAGAGAAATGACAAAACGAGACATGGCAAAAAAAAAAAAAGTGATTCTGGCAGTACATATCATGAATTGGATGTGTGTGGGGGAATACAAATGAAACATCTTTTAAGAAATTCCTGCTAAGGAAGTTATTAAGAACTTTGTTCATGTTCATGGGGAAGTTTCTGGCATGAAGGATGGAGCACCTATATTCCCTTTGGGGTAACAGTATCTATCTCTGGACCAGGCATGATCCCTATTATCCTGGAATATTTCAACTTCTTTAACATAATTGGAGTTGGGGTTGGAGCTGGAGCCCATCTTATTTTGCTCTTTTAAACCCAGGCATAGTGGAAGTTCTTAATCTCATCAACATTGACTGCAATGCTAAGGACTAAAAGGACTAGGCTACCCACAAGTTGACTGGTCTGATCTCTTCTATCCCTGAGATGATCTTGAACACTTCCTTCAGTCAGGAATAATTGTCTGGTCATTCAGAACTGGTGCAATGGTGCTGAGATATGCACCTTACAAACTAGAGAACACTGAGATCATCTAGAATAGCTACAACTGCCAAGACCTGCATTTTGAGCACGAGGTTGACGCAACTTTCTCAAGTGCCCTGTAGCACCCTTTGAAGATGCTGTAGTGGAATGCAACTTGAAGCTACACCCAACCAAGACCTCTTTCCTCAAGATGGCAGATTCTGGAAGGCAAACCCAGTTGACTCAGCCAGGCAAGCTTACTGAAGCCTTCAAGTATTTTGTTCAAAGCATGAGCTACATGGCATCTTCCTGTATGATCTGATCTGATTATCTCAATATCAAACTGCCTCCCTAACCATAGGGCTTCAATTGATGGAGGTTATTCTTGAACCATCTCTCAGCAGCAACTCTGGGATTGTTCCTTCTGGGTCTCTAGGACACATTATGAAGGTTCTTGTCGTAGATCCCTTTCTCCCCTTTAGAAGGACCTGGCCCACACCTCCCCCCGCTGCATTCCAGATCTAATCCCAGAGTGGGTATACAGGTGTGATAGGCCAGAGAGAGAACAAGAGAGAGAGTTAGGACAGATTCTGCAGAGAGAGGACTTTGACTTTTTAATTTCTACTTTAACCTTTAACTTGTGGACCCTTTCCCCTCCCCAAACTCTGGGAGAACGATCTTAATGTCTCTTAGGCACCCAGACCCCTGACTTTTCATTTCTGGATTATCTCTTTATTTTGGAAGAAGACTTGGAGATGACATGCTATTTCTTGATACTGGAATCTTCAGATGAGGCTAGAAGAGTTTCCATATCTCAGTTCAGATTCTTTTTTTTTTTTCTATCCCAGGATGTGCTATAATAAGAAAGAGCATTTGGGTGATCCACTGGGGATGGAGTTGCTAATGGTGATTCTGTGAATAAACTAAGATAGCACTGGTGAAACTGTGAAAGTAGTCCAACCATTCTGAAAATCAATTTGGGATTATGTTAAAACAAGTAATTGAAATCTCAGTGTCATCTGATCCAGGGAATCCCCTGTATCCCAGCTAGGCATTTATCCCAAGGAGATCAAATTCAGAAACTTCCCACATATAATAAAATATTTATAGTAGCACTTTTTGTACTAACAAAAAGACTGGGACTGGGAACAAAGTATATACCCAACAATTAGGGAAGAGCAAATCAATTTGTGCCACATTAATCTAAATGAGATATTATTGTGCCATAAGAAACAATGGATATGAAAAGTTCAGAACTAAAAAAGTGAAGTAAGCAGAGTCAGTCATTAAATATGATAAAAATGTAAACAGGAAGAACAAAAAGAACCCATCATATAATTATGATGTCCAAATTTAGAGTTAGAAAAAAGTGAAAAAATATACCTCTCTCTTCTTTACAAAAGTAGACTATAAATCTATAAACATAAACTATATTGCCAGATTCAGCTGATATGCTGGTTAGTTTTGCTGAATTGCTTCTTTGAAGCCCTAATCCTTTCTAGCAATGGATAGTTCTCTCAAAAAGGAGAATTTTATATGGAAATTTATATGGAAATGAAAACAATATTAAAAAAGATATTTTTAAAAGAGACTAATAGTTTATCTTTTTCTTCTTCTGTTTCTTTTGAACCCTTCAGTCCTTTGCCCCTCCGAGTCTTTTGCCCTCATAAACATACTAATTTCCTCCTACCACTTCATGACATTAAACCATATGAAAGTTTAAAAACAAAAAAGTTAACCCCTGAAAAAATAGAGGAATAGTGATATAGGATGTTTGTTACACTGTCAAATGTGGTAATAATGAAGGTTGATTTTGCTCAAATATGTTTTTCCTCCTTTGTTACAAGCAAAGGCTCACTACATAGAAAGATAGCATATTTAGAAATAACTAATGTGAAAAACACGAATCATCAGAAATACTTAAAAAAAAAAACCCACCAACTAGGCTCTACCTTCAGACAGAAGAAAACCTACAAGGAAGCACAGATGTACAGCTCTGAATACAAAGTGTAGTATTTATTATATAGGTTTTCTTGAAACATAAACTTCTTGCTTTATATTTTGAATCCTCTTTTGTGTTCGGTTGTGCAAGTGGCCTTTTTTTTCTTTTCTTATTTTATGTTTAATTTTAAAACAAAAATCACCTTTGTTAAACCTCAGATGAAAATTTTTATTTGTTTTTTTCTTATAATCTTTACATATTTCCCTTTCTTACATTTTCTTCAAATGAGTAATTAAAAAAAATAAAGATCCTTTATGTGACAAACTATTCAAAGATGCACAATTTTAGCAAGATTTTTTAAAAAGGTAACAAAATGGGCTCATATATTATATTCATAACATATGAATATATGGAATATTATTATACTCTAAGAAATTATCGGACAGCTAGGTGGCTCAATATATAGCATGCTGAATCTAGAAACTAAGATTTCTAAGAAATATAGGAAGACTTTTTGATTTAATGACCATAAAAGAGCTTGTTTAAGCACTTTCATTTATACAATGCTTTATGATTTGCAAGATGCTTTAAATTCATAATTTGAGAAGATGGTGGAGAGGACACATGTTTCTCTCTGACCTTCTTTACAACCCTCACAATAATTAAGAAATTCAGCCTCTAAATTAGCTCTGGATAGACAGAACCCACAAATATTGGGAGTGCAACAAATTATCAGCAGAAGATAATTGCAAAAATTGCTTAAAAAAAAAAAAAACGTCTGTTTCAATAGGAACCGGGAAGGAGGTAGCCAGGGCAACCAGTACAAATGCCAGTGCAAACATCTCAGAGTCCTGGAGCAGAGAATTTACGGGGAAGAAACAGACCAGAAAAGATCTGTTTCAATCAGAAACAGCACAGAGGCAGCAAAGCACAAACAGCTGACCACAAACACCAGCACAGACAGAGCAGAGAGCGCCCTGGGGCAGAGCAATCTCAGTGTGGCAGTGCAACCTCACTGGGGCAGAGAGTTTGTGGGAGGAAGCAGACCAGAGAAGGTCTGTTTCAATCGGAAGCAGGAGAGAGACAGTAAGGGCCAGACAGCTGGCAACAAACACTAGTACAGACAGCTCAGAGTCCTGGAGCAATGCAGTCTCAAGGTGCCTGAGCAGACTACAACCACAAACACCAGGGCAAATAGCACAATGCCTGGGGATATTGCTGACAACTTCACTCCAGCATCAGGAGTGAATCAGCACAGACCCAGGGCAGATATGATGGCTTGGAAAACCTCTCTTGCCCTAAAGGCAGACCTCAACTTAAAAAACTTTAAAAAAAAATGAGTAAAATTTAATTTTAAAAAATGAGTAAAAAAGTAAAGAGGACTCTAACAATTGACAGCTTTTGTGGTGAAAGAGAAGAACAGATTTCAAACCCTAGGGACCTAAAGACAGACTATCTCCAGATGAAGCTCCAAAAGGGGATATAATCTATTCCCCATCACACAAGCTCTCTTATAAGAACTTTAAAAAGATCTTAAAAGAGATCTTGAAGAAAAAATGGGGAAAGGAAATGAAAACTTTGCAAGAGAATTTGGAAAAGGCAACACAAAATAGGCTTAGTGAAATGGAAAAAGCATATAATTCATTAAAAGATAGATTTGATAAACTGGAAAATGAAAGCAACTCCCAGAAAAAAAATTGTGAAACAGAAAAAGAAAATTACTTCTTAAAAAACAGAATTTATGAAATATAAAAAGAAAAACACTCCTTAAAAAATAGAATTTGTGAAATGGAAAAACATTCCATAGAACAAAACAACTCATTCAAAAATTCAACTGGATAAACACAAAAGGAAGCAAAAAAAAGTAAATAAAGAAAATAACACACTAAAATTCAGAAATGAACAAATGGAAATCAATAAGACAACAAGAATCAGTCAAGCAAAAACAAAAAAAATGGAAAAAAAAATAGAAAAAATGTAAAATACCTAATGGGAGAAAAACAACCAACCTGAAAAATAGATCTAGGAGAGACAATCTAAGGATTATTGGACTCCCTGAAATAAATGATGAAAAAAAGAACCCAGACACTGTCTTTCAGGAAATCATCAAAGAGAACTGCCGAGATATCACAGAAATAGAAGGTAAAATGACCATTGAAAGAATTCACTGAAAGCCTCCTGAAACAAACACCAAAATTTAAACCCCAAGGGATATCGTGGCTAAATTTGAGAACTATTAGACCAAGGAAACAATTCAAATATCAAGGAGCCACAATAAGGATTATTTGGGACCTAGCAGCTTCTACTTTAAAGGATAAAGGGCTTGGAATCTGATGTTCCAAAAGGTGAAGGATCTTGGAATGCAGCCAAGAGTAAATTACCCTGCTAAACTGAGCATTTTCTTTCAGGGAAAAAGGTAGACATTCAATGAAACTGGTAAATTCCATGCATTTTTGATGAAAAGACCAGAGCTAAACAAAAATTTTGACCTCCAAATATAGAACTCAAGAGAAATACAAAAAGATAAAAAGAAAAAAAAAACTCTTGAGAACTGTATTTCTGTTGTGGGTATACATTGAGAATACATGTATAATTTTATTTTACTGTTATAATATAAAAAAAGAAACTAGAGATGGAAAGGGGATTGTAACAGGGGGGGAAAAGGAGGGAAAATGGAGGTAAAATGAGGGAAATTGCATCTCAGGAAGAGGCAAAGAAAACATTATAATTGAGGGAAAGAAGGCAGGGTGATGAATATTGTGTGAATCTTGATCTCATCAGATTTGGCCCAAAGAAAGAATATTAGATATATTTGGTTTCACTGAGAAACATCTTTAATCTTATAAAAAAAATGGGAGGCAAAAGGGGAAAAGGAAGGGGTAGGCTAAATGGAAGGAAAAAGAGGAGGAATAGTAAGGGAAAGGTATAAGAAAAAGGGACAGTCTCTAAAGGGGGAGGAATGCTTGAGACAAGTAGTGTTCATAAGTAAAATACTGGGGAAGAGGGAAAGGGGAAAAGGAAAGAGAAAAGTATAATTTGGGGTTAAGAAGATGGCAGGGAGGGGATGTGGGAAAACTGGGACACTGATGCATTGTTGATGCAGTTGTGAAAGAATCCAGCCATTCTGGAGAGCAATTTGGAACTATGCCCAAAAAGTTATCAAACTGCATACCCTTTGACCCAGCAGTCCTATCCCAAAGAAATACTAAAGAAGGGAAAGAGACCTGTATGTGCCAAAATGTTTGTGGCAGCTCTTTTTGTAGTGGCTAGAAACTGGAAAAATGAATGGATGACCATCAATTGGAGAATGGATGGGTAAATTATGGTATATGAATGTTATGGAATATTATTGCTCTGTAAGAAATGACCAGCAGGAGGAATACAGAGAGGCTTGGAGTCTTACATGAACTGATGCTGAGTGAAATGAGCAGAACCAGGAGATCACTATACACTTCAACAACGATATTGTATGAAGATGTATTCAACATAGAGAAGATCCAATTCAGTTCCAGTTGATCAATGATGGATAGAAACAGCTACACCCTGAGAAGGAACACTGGGAAATGAATGTAAAATGTTTGTACTATTGCCTTTCTACCTAGGTTACTTATACCTTCGGAATCCAATTCTTACTGTGCAACAAGAAATTTGGTTTTACACATATACTGTATCTAGGACATACTGTAACACATTTATTATGTATGGGATTGCCTGTCATCTAGGGGAGGGAGTAGAGGGAGGGGAAATTTTGGAAAAGTAAATACAAGGGATAATGTAAAAAAAATTACCCATGCATATGTACTATCAAAAAAAATTATGATTATAAAATTAATTAAAAAAAAAAAAAGAAGATGACAGGAAATTCAGAATTAGTGGTTTTAACTGTAAATGTGAATGGAGTGAACTCTCCTATAAAACATAAGCAGATAACAGACTGGATTAAAAGACAGAATCCTAAAATATGTTGTTTATAAGAAACACAATTTAAACAGAGTAATACATACAGAGTAAAGGTAAAAGGATGGAATAGAATCTATTATGCTTCAGGTGAAGTAAAAAAAAGCAGGGGTAGCCATCCTCATCTCATATCAATCAAAGGCAAGAATAGATCTGATTAAAAGAGAGAAGGAAGGAAATTATATGTTGCTAAAGGATACCATAGATAATGAAGCAATATCAATATTAAACATATATGCACTAAGTGATGTAGCATCTAAATTCCTAAAAGAAAAGTTAAGAGAGCCACAAAAAGAAGTAGACAGCAAAACAATAATAGTGGGAGATCTTAACCTTGCTCTTTCAAAACTAGATAAATCAAACGATAAAATAAATAAGAACGAAGTTAAAGAGTTAAAAGAATACTAGAAAAACTAGATATGATAGATCCTTGGAAAAAAATTGAATGGATATAAAAAGGAGTACACTTTCTGCTCAGCAGTTCATGGAACCTATTAAAAAACTGACCATATATTAGGACATAAAGACCTCAAAAGC
This sequence comes from Sminthopsis crassicaudata, assembly GCF_048593235.1. NCBI lineage: Eukaryota > Metazoa > Chordata > Mammalia > Dasyuromorphia > Dasyuridae > Sminthopsis > Sminthopsis crassicaudata. The sequence goes on from NC_133617.1 coordinate 463,571,405, forward strand.
AAATGCAGAAAGGCAGAAATAGTAAATGCATTTTTTTCAGTTCACAATGCAATAAAAATTACATTCAATAAAAAGCCAAGGGAAAATAGACTAAAAGGTAATTGGAAACTAAATAATCTCATCCTAAAGAATGAATGGGTGAAACAGCAAATCACAGACACAATCAATAATTTCATCCAAGAGAATGACAAGAAAATGAGACAATACTAAAATTTGTGGGATATAATAAGGGGAAATTTTATATCTCTAGAAGCTTACTTGCATAAAACAGAGAAAGAGAAGATCAATAAATTGGGCTTGCAACTAAAAACATTTAGAAAAAAAAACAAATTAAAAACCCCAATCAAATACCAAACTTGAAATTCTAAAGGTAAAAGGAGACATTAATAAAATTGAAACTAAAAAAAAAAAACTATTGAATTGATAAATAAAAATAAGAGTTGGTTTTATGAAAAAAAAAAAAACAACAACAAAATAGATAAATCTTTAGTTAATTTGATAAGAAAAAGGAAAGAGGAAAATCAAAATTTTAGTCTCAAAAATAAAAAGGGAGAACTATCCACAAATGAAGAAGAAACTAAAGCAATTATCAGGACTTACTTTGCCCAACTTTATGCCAATAAATTTGATAACCTAAGTGAAATGGAGGAATACCTACAAAAATATAGATTGCCCAGATCAACAGAAGAGGAAATAAATTACTTAAATAGTCCCATTTTAGAAAAAGAAATGGAACAAGCTATTAATCAACTCCCTAAGAAAAAAATCCCCAGGACCAGATGGATTTACATGTGAATTCTACTCAACATTTAAAGAACAATAAACTCTACTACTATATAAACGATTTGAAAAAAAATAGGGAATGAAGGATTCTTACCAAACTCCTTTCATGATATCTCCTTTTATGGATCTGGAACATATTTCGACATATTTGGCATGTACTGGACTTCCTGCTGAGTTGGGGCAGGGATGGAGGGAAGAAGGGGAAAATTTGTGGCAGGGGGTTATGCAGGGGTCAATGTTGGAAAAATTACCCATGCTTTGTGAATAAAAAGCTTTAATAAATAAATAAATAAATTTATAATTTGATTTTATCTTGTAAAATAGACCTTTTTATTCCCATTTTAAATAAGAGAAAACCGAAGCAAACAGAATGTAAGGGAATTGGCCAGAGCCACACAGCTAAGGAATGTTTATGAGGCAGGATATGAACTCAGCTCTTTCTTACTTTAAGTCTAGTGCTCTATGTACTATATGTAGTATATCTGCTTCTAACTAATACAAAAAAAAAAGATATAAGATAATTGCATATAAAATGATTCACAGTAAATGAAAACAATGTCAGCCTCAAATTAATTGCAATGACCAATCATGGTCTCAGATTAGAAGAAGGGACCAGCCCTTGTGATTTCACTGATATAAATTAAATTCCAGATGACAAAACTTAACCCTTTCTTAGAAACTTATAGTCTGAGAGACTTGAATGGGGCAATGCTCTCCAAATTTTTAAGTAACACACCTCTAACAGCAAAAAATTTCCTATCATATACCTTCATTGTGTATACATTATGTATAAATTATGTTTGCACTACTACACTAATAATTATGTCCATTATAAAAATAATACAAAAACAGAATTTGAAAGATGAGATAAAGAAGAAATAATACTTGATCCAAGAGTTGACAAGAGACACCTAGACTTTATTGGACAGGGTGATACCATGGTTATATCTTTACTTCAGAAAAATTACTTTGGCAGTTATGTAGAAGATGTATTAGATTAGGGAAAAATTTCAGGAAAGAGATCCATTAGAAGACAATGAAGTAAAGAGAGTACTTGGCCTAGAGTCAGGGAGATTTAAATTCAAATCCAATCTCATCAATACTTACTAGTTCTGGGATCCCAGGCAAATTTTCCTAAGTTCCCTCAACTGTAAATAGAGATAATAACAGTATCTACCTTTTAGGACTGCTATGAGTATAAGATGAAATAATATTTGCAAAGCACTTAGCATAATGCTTACCCAAAGCAGAAGTTATAAAAGTGTTTATTTCCTTCTTCTCCTTCCCCTCTCCTACTGCAAAAGTTGAAAGGTGATGAGGACCTGGCAAGAGTGAGGTATGTGGGAGAGAGAATGGAAGAGGTGCAGAATAGGAATGGCAATGAATGAGTGTGTGGGTTGAAAAGTAGGTGGGGATTCTTGGATAAACAATTCCAAGATTGGGAATAAGGAAATCTGGAAAGGGAATGAATATGAAAAGATAGATAATGTAATTAATATTCACAACTCATCCAAGGCTGCTTATCCAATGAGATCACTCTATCCCACCCAAATCAAAAAAAAAAAAAAAAATCAAAGAATCAGAGCTATTATTCATTTGTCATTCTACACACTCTTTTTAAATTTTTCTTTTTTTATTTACATTCAAAACCAAAAAAAATTTACATTTGTTTCTAAAAATTTTTGAGTTCCAAATTTTCTCCCTTAACCCATTCACAAATAAGAAACCACTTGTGAAGTTATGCGAAACATTTTCATAAAAGTCAAGCTGTGAAAAAAATAAAGCAGATTTCTCATCCTAATGAAAATAAAAGTCCTCAAGAAAAATTAAGTTAAAAGAGAAACAGACAAAAATAGAGAGAGAGAAAAACAGAGAAAAGGAATGTTTCAGTATTTATTCAGACACAATTAGTTCCTTCTCTGGATAGGGTTAAGATTTTTATCATTAAGTAGTCATAGATGACCAACTACACACTTTCAGCAGTACCTATCAGAGGCATATTGGGCAGCTGGGTGGCACAGTTGATAGAGTACCAAGTCTTAAGTCAGTAAGACTCATCTTTCTGAGTTCAAATCTAGTTTAGACACTTACTAGCAGTGTGACCTTGAGCAAGTCATTGCCTTAGTTTCCTCATCTGTAAAATGAGCTGGAGAAGGACATGACAAACTACTCTAGTATCTTTGCCAAAAACACCCCAAATGGAGTCACAAAGAGTTGAAAATGACTGAAAAACAACTGAACAACAGAGGCATAAAGGAATATAAAATTTTCCTAGTGACATCTACATAGCTGCTGCTATGATTACCAAGTAACGGTTACATTGTAAATGTCCCAAAGGACCCAAGGAAGGCTGAAATCTTGGGACTATGGACAGAAAGAGGTAAATTAGGAGTGAATGACGGGAGATAAGGATAGATGACAGTGTTTTGGAGACGTGATCCAAAAATCAGCTACCTCAGAGACAGTAAGATGCAGTCAATCTTCTTGCCTTTTGGTTGATTATTCCACACTCCTTAAAGTCAGACTACATGCCATACCTGCCTCCTTTAAAACCAGTGGCCTAAAGTGCTATGAACTTTCCAGGATCATATAGCCAATATGTGTCACACCCATCCCAGAGAACAGAGAAAGAAATACCTTCCTCCTCTCAGTAGAGAGATGGGAACTTATGAGTATGCAATGTTCTATGTTCTTCCCCTTTCAATTTTCTCACTTGCTCTACATAACAGTTTCCCCTTCTAATCTCTTCTCAAGTCCCCCATAGCACTCCCTCCCTCTCAGTTCAGGCTGCACATGATACTTCAATGTCCCACAAGGTCTTCCTTCTTTCCTCACATCACTAAGACATCTTCTCCACTATTATCTCCTTCACTCCAGTCTTAAATAAAGAGGAGGCCCTTCCTTTTGATTAAGGCCAATTTTTTAATACTTCTATCTACTGGCTCCTTCCCAGATCATTACAAATATACTCATGTATCCCAATCCTTTAAAAACAAACAAAATTTCTTAACTTTAATTTCCTTCCAAACACAGTCTTGCTTCACTGATTTACAGGCATTTCTCATATATAATACTCCATCTCTTTTCTCGATATGATTGATTTAATTGTCCCCTGTGCCTGAGATGCTCTACTCTCTTACCTCTTTCTACTTTTTAACTTCTCTAGCTTTCTTCAAGATAATTCAAATCCTGTTCTTTCCCCCTTCAAACAGCTATTGCCTTTCCCTTTCACATTATCTTCTATCTACTTTTTCTCTACATACATAACTTATATGTACATAATTATTTACATTTTGTCTCTCCTATTGATAAGTGAATTCCTTGAGGGCAGTGTGGACACAGTGGCTAGGACTAAAAAATAGTAAGCACTAATAAGTGTTTATTCACCTATTAACTCCATCAAGCTATACATTCTTTGGCAACCTTTTTCAAACAACTCTTATTCACTTCTTCCCAAGAATCCAAGTCATTTATCAGGTGCTGAACCAAATCAACAATTTCCTTAAAAAAAAAAAGCTACTATAAATTCTATAAGACTTTAAATGAACTTCATTTTATCTATTAAGATCCTCATGATGCCCGATAATAAACAAATAAAGTAACCTATTCTAGGAGAGGAATCTCAGCAAAAGTAAATATTGCATTCTAAAAGGCCAAGAAAAATATTTTTGCCTATTAGACATAAATGATTAGATATAAAAACAATGCAGGAGAAAACTCAGTAATAGCATACATTTTACTGAAACTAAAGAGCATGTTAATGTTTGGTGTATATATGAATTTGCAGGTCTCTTGTAATAATTCCAAAGCATTTTAGGAGTCTATGATTCACATAATAAGAACTCCTGATCTTAGTGGGATAGAGTGGGAAGAGACCTGGATTCAAACCCTAACTTTCTTACTTAGTAGTGAGTCACTTCATCTGGCATGTGAGAGCCTGGATTTAAATCCTGCCTTATATGATTACTGCTTATGGGAACTTAGACAATTTATTTTAATCCCCCCACAACCTCAGTTTTTTCCTCTAGTAACATTAAGTCATTGAACCAGGTGGCATTAAATGTTCCCTCTAGTTCTGTGTATATGATCTGTGATCTTTGCTGGCTTCAGCTTCCTCCCCTGTAATGAAAGGGCTGTGTTAAAAATAATCTTCATGAAGCTTCCAGCTCTAGATCTATGATAACTGGTGCTTTTAAGTTACAGGTCAAAATAATTTGATACACTAAACCTTCTCAAAAGCTTGCCCTTAGCCACTTGGAGAATACAGAGGCTGCAACAAGTCTATCTCCATAAACTACAACTAATTAAAATGAAGAAATTGTAAAAATTTCCACAATAAAATGTTTTTTTTTTTCCTAACTAATCTTGAACACTATTGTTGAAATAACAGAAAAGCAGAATTACAATGGAAGTCACTTCATGAACAAAGGAGTAAACTCCATCAGTAAATCTAAGATAAAGAGAGGACCCTAATGGTAAACCAATTAACACTTTGATTTGTTTACAAACACAAATTTATAATTAGATAATAAACTAGTTTAGTTTTTCCACTTAAAGCACTGCTTGTGGAATAGTTCTGTCAATAAGTAAGATGTGACAGCCAAGGATAACACTGGCTTTTGATGACAATCTAATTTACAAAAATTCTATAGAAGTAAGACGACCAAAGACCACAAGCAGTATGACCTCAAAAAATATCAGAAAGTAGTCAAGGAAAAAAATGAAGCCTAATTAGCACGAAATCTAGCTATGCTAAAAGCATTTGAAAAAAATGGAAGAAAACAAGAGAGAGACAATATAGAACAGAGTCTCTGTCTCCTTTCTCTCTTCTTTCTCTCCTTTCCTCCTCCCTCTCATATAGACTCTACTGGAACGAAAGAGCAAAATGTAAATGCTTGGTATATACATAGATAAATTTGTAGGACTCTTTAATAATTCCAAAGCATCTTAAAGATCTATGGTTCACAAGACAGCAAACTCTATCATCTCAATATTATTTGAAGATTAATATGAAGTCAGACTATAATTAGTACTTTTACTCAAAAAAAAAAAAAAGACCATCAAAAGAGCATCAACAACCCATTTTCCTACTTTCTCATCTCTATCAAAAAGATAAACACAGATAACACACCTTTACTAAGAATGGTCCATTGAGGATACCCTCAATGAAAAAAAAAAAAAAGCTGCCTTAGGAAATGTTTTCATGAGTTATTTTCCATATCTTTCAAGTTATGTAACTAACTGAAAAGGATACAAAATGAAATGCTGAGGTATTTCAAAAATTAATTGACTTGATGAAACAAAATACAACCCTGAAAGTTCTCCTCAGCTATTTCTTACTTATAAATAAAAAACAAAAAAACAAGACTCCACATCAAGTGTGAAGAAAACTTTGTTCAGGGGCCTAATTACTAAGAATAAGTAAGATATTCACCAGGGTGATACATTCACAGGCCTTTGTCACAGCTATGAGAGATGTCCTGTGTAAGACCAAAACAAAATAACGATTGCAAGATTTTCCAAATGATTCTATTCACAAGTGAGACCATAGAAAATTATTTCAATAATATAGCCTTTCCTGAAAAAATTATACAGGAGGGAAATAGCTCATGTCACCCACACAGTTAGAAAAACTTAGTGGAGGAAAAACAAATAATTGTTTTTCAATTGTTGACAAACTGTTATCAATGCACAGGTAAATACAAGAGCCCCTTACCCTCAACCCTTACATGCCATCTTCAGTGCTTCTACTCCAAACCTCCAGAGTCATTATTCAGGAATACAATTCTTGAAGATATGCAACTTATTTACAACCTGCCTAACTATAGCCCCTCCTCCTTAGCAACCACAACTACCTACAATTCCCAAAACAAAGTTCTTTCTATAAAAAAAGTCCTTGGCACCAGGAGAAAGGAAAATTATTTGGTGCATGGAAATGATGCTCATAAAGATGCATTATTCTCTACTTTGTGGCTGCAAACAAAGTACCACTGGCCCTTTCCACCCGATTTGCAGCCAAAACCTCCCATATATGTTTCCCCTTCTCAGAAGATGAGCTGCTTGGCAGCAAATACTTTCTTATTTTTCATGGTACTCCCAGTGCTTAGCCAACCATAGCATTTTACAATTAGTAAGTACTTAATAAATACCTTTTCATTCACTTATTATAACATGTAGTAAGACAAGAAGCCACAAATTAGTCTGTCAATATTTCTACCTTGGACAAATGCTACAGATGAATAATAAATCAAACTAAAAATCAAACCTGGTGAAGTTATAATTTCTGCAAATCATAGAACATTATGAGTCTAGAAAACTCATAATTACAAATGACTCAAAGGAAAAATCAATGGGACAATTCATGGAGAGATGTTATTAAGAATGGTTTACATGTAAGTAGTGGCATTAAAGATACTAGTAAAAGTAAATATGGCTAGAAAAAAAGTAAGCTGGATATAAAGAAAGCAAATGTAGTTCACTTTTTTTCCTGATTTTTTTTTTCTCTCGTGGTTTTTCTCTTGTGTTCTGATTTTTTTCCTCCCAAAATGATTCATAGAGAAATGTGTATTAACATGTGTAAAAAAATATCTGTAGCAGCCCTTTTTAAGGTGGGAAGGGACTGGAAACTAAGTGCATGTCAATCAGATGGAGAATGGCTGAATAAGTTATGATATATGAATTTTATGGAATATTATTGTTCTATAAGAAATTAGCAGGATCATTTCAGAAAAGCCTGGAGAGACTTATATGAACTTATGCAACGTGAAGTGAGTAGAACCAAGAGAACATTGTAAACAGCACCAACATTATACCTTGACCAATTCTGATGTCCATGGCTTTTTTCAACAGAGAGGTACTACTTCAGGCCAGTTCCAATGGTCTTGTGATGGAGAGAGCCATTTGTACCCAGAGAGGGACTATGGATCATAACATAGTATTTTCAATTTTTTATTATTGTTTGCTTGCATTTAGTTTTCTTTCTTATTTTTTTCTTTTTTGATCTAATTTTTCTTGTGCAGCACAATAACTGTGGAACTATGTATAGAAGAATTTCACATGTTTAACATATATTGGATTACTTGCTGTGTAGGGGAGGGAGTGGGAGAAAGGGAGGAAGAAAAAATTTGGAACACCAGAATTTGCAAGGGTGAATGTTGAAAACTATCAATGCATATGTTTTGAAAATTCAAAGCTTTATAAAAAGAAATGTGTATTTAAAAGTTAATATACATACATAACCAGAAAAAATAAAACAATTAAAAAAATAAGAAAGCCAGTGGGTAGACATCTTGAAAGAGAAAGTGGTAACCTCAAATTACTAAAGGAAGATAGGCACTCTATGAGGTAGATCATACATTAAAGATTTATAAGAAAACAAAGAAAAAAGTCTCACAGCTTTAAAATAACGTATATGTAATCAAGGAACTTCTCATTTCAATGACACTATAAAACTAATGTTTATAAGGGTGAAACAATGAGGACAAATATGTTTGACAGTTTGTTATAAAACAAATTTTCAACTATGAAGAAATATAGAGATCCATCAGAACATGTTAAGAAAAATATACTTTACAGATTCTTTGACAAAGAGAGCTTAGGCAATGGAAACCAAAAGAGAACATTTACTTTAATGAGGAATGGTAATTTTGAAAGAGGGTATTAACCTGAAAAGGGATAGAGAACTTTGGAAGTAGAAGTCCAAGAAGGTAAATACTTGAAATGGTTTTGATTCATTCATTATAAACCAGATAGATTATGTCATCTGGCCTTAAAGTAACAAATCACACTCTCTTTTATTTTTTAAAATGTTTTTCTAGGTATTTACACACATATATTGTATCTAGGTTATATTGTAACATATGTAAAATGTATGGGATTGTCTGTCATCAAGGGAAGGGAGTAGAGGGAGGGAGGGGATGATTTGGAAAAATGAATACAAGGGATAATATTATTTAAAAAATTACTCATACATATATACTGTGAAAAAAATTATAAATAAAAAAAAATAAAATGTTTTTCTAAGATTGAATCCTAACTATGGAATTACAATCAGTTTTATGATTCTTGTATAATTCCATTATGGAATCTTTATACAAAGTAGTAGTCTTCCCAGTGATGTACTGGAGTGCCTGCTTTCTCATAGACCCATAAACATCAGATTTCATCATTTTAAAGTATTTTTTGCCCTTTCCCTTCTTTTTTTTTCTTGACCCTTCTTTTTTTTTCTTGATTATGGAATTTGAGCATCTTTTCATGTGGTAAACAATTTATCTGTCTTCTTTAGTAAACTTTTTGCCTTTTAAATTATTTGTTGTTGTCCTTCATTTTTAAAGAGAACCAATGACATCATAGGTCATGTCTTGACTTCTGCCTGAATTTGCACTTAAGTGAAGATATACACAGTCACTCTCTCTTCCAGTCATCGAAGTCCAGAGATAGAACAAAGTCAAGACAACTATCAATGGCCCAGAGTGCAGTGACCTTGATGTCTTTGATGTCTAACAAAACTCTAAGTGCTTCAGCCACTTTCATGACCACTGGAACAAACTTATCCACTCATAACAGCAGGGAATGTTTTTCTATGTTCAAGATGGATATCCCCTTAATTCAGTAACAGGTTTGAAGCTCATCTAGTTATGCCGAGACCTTTAGGAGGATGTGAATACTACACATACCTACAGTAACTTCTTGAAGCCACAGGTGAGGTTTATAATTGTATCAGTACAATTAAACATGTTTTATGCTATTTACTATTGTGACGCTGAACAAATAAAATTTGTTTCTAAGAACTCAAAGTTTCAGAGAGATAAAGAGATTGTAATTACATACCTAGCTATTTTTTTTCTTTTTTCTTTTTCACTTAGCCCTTTCACTTTCACTCTCATATGTCATCATGAAATCACCATTTTTAATCTTTGAAGAGAAATGGGAAGATACCAAAGGCCTTGAAATTAGCAAATGCCTGCCTGATTTTCAAAAAAAGAAAAGCAGCAGAAAATAAAAACAATTGACTTATGTGTACAATACCAGCAAAATTTGAGAACAGATGGCTAATCAGATCACTTATTAACTAACACTAAGAAAACAAAACAGCAGTAACTACAATCCAACTTAATATAAGTGAGAACAAGAACACCAAACTAACTGCATCTTTTTTGGGGGGGGGGATGGGGAGGATGTGGAGAGTTTGTATTGCTACACTGGTAGATCAGGGTTTGTAGATAATAAACATTCTGTAATAAGCATTCTGAGGGTTTGGGGCAACATCTCTTAGTATAGTTTTTTGAATAAGATAAGAGGAATATGTTTGGGAGGATATGAGAGTGTACTGAGGACGGCTAAACTGAGTCTAGATCAAAGGCAACCAATAGGGTGGTTTCTAGTCACCTGTTGCAGGACTTCATCCTTAGACCTGTTCTATTCAACATTTTTGCCCATGATATGAATGAAAGCATTGGGTAAACTTATTATTTGTAGACGATACTAAGCAGACAAGAATAGCTAACATTAATGACACTGCTGAAACCTGTGATATATATATATATATACATATATTTATATATGTATATAAAAGGCCAGAAATGAGCAAACTGCCTTTATTCATGCAATTCTGCAGCTTTATGCCTTAAAATATTGTCTGAGGATTCTAAGAAATTAAATACTGGCCAGTTTCAATGGTCTTGTGATGGAGAGTGTACCCAGAGAAAGGACTATGGAGACTGAGTATGAAACACAACACAACAAGTATTGCATTTAGTTTTCTTTCTCATTTTCCCCCTTTTTGATCTGATTTTTCTTGTGCACCACAATAATTGTTGAAATATGTATGGAAGAATTGCACATCTTTAACATATATTAGATTATTTGCCTCTAGGGGAAGGGAATGTTTAAAAAATAAAAAGCTTTAAAATGTTTTAAAAATCATCTAAGTGGCCACAACTAGAAAATATTAAAACCACATCATAGAGATTATCTAATAACATATAATGGTCCTCACTTTGTAATTGATAAAGTGGAAAATTAAAGTGAAAAAAAATCAACCACCCCACCAAAAGTAGAATTGAGACCACAACACAGTTATTAATTTTAAAATAACTGTGTTGTGGTCTCAATTCTACTTCTGTCACACTGCTGTCTTCAACCATGAAACAAAAATAAGCTGTGTCCTCAAGAAAAAAGTGTTACCTTAGCCCTTTCAGCACCATGTCTAACCAAATGAGTAGACTATTAATGACAAAGATATTGTCATTAACATCACCACTAAAGTTAGTGACTTGAAAATCATTTAGTCCACCATAGAGGAAACGATCTGGATGGATCTAAGATTCCATTGTTATTGGGAACTTCTAGATGAGGAAACTCTCTCCACCAATGCATGTTGGAAACTTCTCTGCAACATGTAGTCTTACAGAGTTGCTTAAGTTAAATGACTTGTTTAGGATCACACAGTTATTATATATCAGAGACAGGACTTAAACCCTGATCTTCCAAGACCCAAAGTCAGCTTTCCGCTTACTATAGAATACTGCTTCTTAGATCTACTGCAGCTTTCATTAATTATATCTTACTTTTTCAACTGCAAATGACCTACTTTTTAATTTCATTCAAAAAAATATCTCTAACCCTTTTTTCACAAAACCAAAAGTTTCAATTTCTTGTTAACTTTTTCAACAATTTCTAAATTCCAAAGTAATGAAAATTGGGTTTTTACAACAATAAAAATAAAATACTTAACATGTATTTATTATCAGGCATGGATTATTTTTATGTTATTCATAATCATATTCTTCAAACAGCCAAATGAGGAATACATCTGCTATTGCCATGTTTGCTCACTTTGCAGAAGGAAGAATCCCATTTCAAGGCAAAATTTCCAGGGCTAGAAATAACCACTGAGCTCGTTGGTTTTTGTTTTTTTTGTGTGTGAAATGAAATTGGTCCAACTCAAGGGGGAAAAAAAAAAAAGAAGTTAAATGCCCTTATAAGGGTAACAGCTAGTATGTGTGAGAGATAGCTTTAAATCAAGGTCATCTTGACTCCAAGGCCAGCTCTCTATCTATGTCATTTCATTTTTTCAGTTATACATTATATAACCAACATAACAAACAATTAAAATTAAAATTTAGAATTACCTAATTTTAACAAGTTAGAAAAACAGGCACAAACCAATAAAATTAAATTTAAGCAGACTAAGTATATAGTCTGCACTTAATGTGTTTTTTAAGGTTTTGTGTTTTTTTTTTTTTAAGTTATTTAAATCCAAAATGGAGTTGATATGGCTAAAATCTCATTTGTGAGAGGAAAAAAAACCGAGATCCCATAAATAAGTATTTCACCATACAAATCTAACTATTATATTTTATTTTAAAGTCTTGGGCATTTTAACCAAAAAACAATAAGACAGCTTCCCTCAAAAAAAAGTTAAGGTGACATTTGTCATCTCTAGGATTTCATCTTGTTATCCTAAGCAATATTAACATAAGAATGCAAATCAGTAAAATAAATAAATAAAAGAATTTTACTGTACTCTATGCTACTCATCGCACCTCTGAAGCCCTGCGTTCAATTTTGGGACAATGACAAAAGAGAATACATCCAAAGAAGAGGAACCAGAATGGCAAGAGATTTAAAAGTTATTTCGTATGAAAAACAAGGAAAGGATCTGGGGGGGAAAAGAACAAGGAAAAAATTCTTCAGTGAGCCATGAGCCTCACACAATGTAGGTACCAATAAGCAAAAGGAAGTTATGAAATATATGAAGGACTGTCATGAAGAGAAAAATGAATGTGCTGGTTCTTTTTGACCACAATAGGCAAAATTAGGACCAACACATAGCTTCATTATTCCCAATTTGGAGGTAGAATATGGCTGAATATAAAAACTTTAGAAACAAGACTGTCCATATGGAATGGGGAAGTGAGTGTTCTACAAACAGAAGTAAGATGATTATCAGGGATGTGGTTTGTTAGTTGTTGGGTTTGTTTTTTTTTTTTTTTTTTTTAATAACTCTTGGGTGGAAGGTTAGACAAGCCAAGATTTCTATCATTTCCCTTGTAATGGAATCCTGGGACAATTTAAGAGAAGGGAAAATCCTCCCTCTGAGATGAGTCCCAGCCAAAGAGTAGGGGAAAGGATAAGCTGATGAGGTTGGATTTTTATCCACAAGATCACTCAGCCCTAGGCCAGTTAGAATAGATAAAAAAAAGAGTGAAGAGAAAAAGAGATGGTAACTTTTAAAGTTCTTTAACAGTCTTCTTATTATCCATGCTCTTTCAGTGTCAGATGTTTCTTAGATCTTCTCCTTTATTTTGAGGTCTTTCTCTTTTTCTGTCTCTCTCTGATGGACAAGGCGAATATGACTCGTTGGCACCCATCTGATTCCTTCTCCTGCTGAAGAAATACAAGCAAACCCTCTCCCCCAGGCAGTTAACCTATCTGGTCCCTTCCATTCACCACTTTCTGGATCTCTCCACATCACCTGGCGATTATCTAAGGACAGTGGAGATGCTCGCACTGGACACTGCCCTTCTGGTGGGTTATAAAACCTGTCTGCCAGAGCCAGTGCATCTTTGTCAAAAATTAGAAAATTAATGGTATAGAGAACTAAATTTAGAAGTTCCCTAGGGCTACCTGTGGCTCCCCCTTTCTTTTGTTTTTGGAGGAGTGTCTTAATATCTCTGTTTCTTCTCTCTACTATTGCCTGCCCTTGAGGATTAAAGGGTATGCCCGTGGTATGTAAAATCTTATAATGTGCACAAAAGTGTGTAAAATGTTTGGACGTATATGCAGGTCCATTGTCTGTTTTTATTGCTTGTGGCACACCCATAATTGCAAAAGCTTGTATAAGGAATTCAGTGACCACTCGGGCTGTCTCTTTTGCTGCTGGCATTGCAAATGTGAATCCTGAAAAGGTGTCTACCACGACATGAATAAAAGATAGACGACCAAAAGATTTATAATGGGTCACATCCATTTGCCAGATTTCATTGGGTCTCAAACCACGAGGATTCTTCCCTGGAGGGAGTGTAGGAGCATGGAAAGGAAGACAAGCTGTACAGCTTTTTACTATGCTCCTAGCTTCCTCTCTTGTGATTCCAAATTGTAAACGTAAAGCTCGAGCAGCCTGATGATATTTAGAATGAGATTCTTGTGCTTCCTGAAATAAAGGACTACTGGCCCCATGTTGGGCGCCAATTGTAACGAGCTGTCGTCTCTAGAAGCTGCCAGATCACTCTCTGGGAAGAGATCTGCTGTGTCTTCTACTCAAATCTCTCCGACAGATTCTTCTTCCTGTAACGAACCGTTGTCTCCAGGCAGTTGCTGTTAACTCTTGTCCAGAGAAGTGACTTCCCTTCCTGCACGGAACCCCGTCAAGCCTGATGCAATGCAGAGTCTTCTTCTATCTCTGGGAGTCCTCTCTTTGATTCTCCCAGAGAATGGGCGTGGGATAATGCAAGGGCTTCTGGGAAGAACCACTTCAGCCAATGGGCTTGCTCCTTCTATCAAGTCAACCTGAGTTCTCACCTTGTAATTGTCCAACCTGAATTCTCACCTTGTCACTATCCAGACAACCTCAGTTCTCACCTAGTAATCCTAACAATAACTTTTCAGAGAAGAAATGACATTTTAATTTTCTTTTTTTTTAAAGAGTATGCACATAAATAATAAATATTCATACCATGGGCTTCTAAACTCTGGATGAATACCAGGTAAGGTGTCAACAGGATAGGTAAAGCATTTTTTAAAATTAATTTTATAATTATAAAAAAATTTTTGACAGTACATATGCATGAGTAATTTTTTTAAAATAATTATCCCTTGTATTCATTTTTCCAAATTTACCACTCCCTCCCTCTACTCTCTCCCCTGGATGACAGGCAATCCCATATATATTACATGTGTTACAGTATAACCTAGACACAATATATGTGTGTAAATCCCATTTTCTTGTTGCATGTTAAGAATTGGATTCCAAAGGTATAAGTAACCCGGGTAGAAAGACAGTAGTGCTAACAGTTTACATTCAATTCCCAGTGTTCCTTCTCTGGGTGTAGCTGTTTCTGTCCATCACTGATCAACTGGAACATATCTTCTTTATGTTGAAGATATCCACTTCCATCAGAATATATTTTCATACAGCATTGTTGTTGAAGTGTATAATGATCTCCTGGTTCTGCTCATTTCACTCAGCAGCAGTTCATGCAAGTCTCTCCAAGCCTCTTTGTATTCATCCTGCTGGTCATTTCTTATAGAACAATAATATTCCATAACATTCATATTAGGTAAAGCATTCTGATAAAGAATATGTGTTTTCAGATTTGTTTTATGGGATGGTAATTACACAGTAAGAAGGGTGGAGTCAACATGGCAAAGTGAGCTTAACCAATTTAACCTTTTAAACATTTTTTTTTTAAAGATAGCAGCAAATCAAATTCTGAGAAAGATTTTTTTTAAAAGCCATATAGAGTAATTTTATTTTATTTTACTTAGTTTAGTTTATTTCCAGCACATGAAAGCTTAAGAGGACAGAGAGATCTACAAACCCTGAAGTGGAGCTGGCCAGAAGTGCTACACAACAGAAATCACACTGGTGGGGGGACTTAAAGGGAGCAACAGAAGCAGTGACAGGGAACCCAAAATATAAAGACCTAAAGAGACTAAATAGCTGTCCAAAAAAGATTACAGAGGACCCCTGTGATAAAACCAGGCACAAAACTGGGCACTATTTGGTATCTCCTTCACATTCGTAATGATACCTAGTTTTGGGTTGCAGTCTTAAGACAGAGATTAATAGTTGTGATACTGAGAGAGCAGAAGCCCTCCTTGGTAAAGATGAGAGTGCAGACTAGGAGGACAATGATAAAAAACTCTTTGGAACCCACCACCTTGTAAGCATTAAAAATCAACAGGCCCCAGAAAGAACTAGAAAAATTAAGACCAGACATCTTCCTAATTCTAACAAAGTCAAGAAATGGCATGGAAAAAATTAGCAAACAGCAACAACACCAAAAGGATCTGATCATAAAAAAGAAAATCAAGAAATAAACTCAGCAGACAATTTGAAAATATTTACAAGCAAAATTTTGAAGAAAGATGCAGACTGACAGAAGTCCAACAAGAATTCCTAAAAAGCTAATATATATATATATATATATATATATATATATATATATATATATATATATATATATATATATATATATATATATATATATATATCCCAATTTTAAAAATCAAATTAGAATAGTAAAGGAAAAATGGAGGGTAGTTGTAAAGGGCAGGAACTTTGGAGAAATATACTTAAGACTCTGTATGATTGATTTAATCCTACAATCCCTACTGATATAATGATTGGTTTATACTCAGTATACTATAATGATGTAATTGTAATAGATTATATAAACTGGGGACAATCTCTTGCCATTCTGGTTCATTTTCTTGGGATGTATTCTCTTTTGTCAATGTCCCAAAATTGAACGCAGGGCTTCAGAGGTGCGATGAGTAGCATAGAGACAGAGAAAACTTGATCAGCTCCTGATGGCTCTCCTGCCTCTTGCATTGCACTGAAACCAAGGCCCATTCCCCAGGACCTCCAGAAAGCTAGCCTGGCCTGAGGCAAAGGAGACGACTTTGGACTTTATTCCTAACTATTCTTGTGGTGATTATACTGCTGAAACCAAGACTGGTCCGAAAGACCTCCAGAAAGCTAACCAGAACATTATAGGTGGCGAGATGAGAGCAAAAGAGAATTAACAACTTGCTAAAGGAGGCACAAGAAATACCAAAGAAATTACATTAAAAATCAGAATTGGCCAAATGGTAAAAGAGGTATAAACCTCATTGGATAAAATAATACTTTAAAAACTAAAATTAATAAGGTGAAAACTAATGACTCCATGAGATATCAAGAAACAATAAAACAGCTCATAGGAAAAACAGCTGACTTGGAAAACAGATCCAGGAGAGATAATTTAAGAATTATTAGACTACTTGAAAACCACGATCAGAAAAAAAAAAAAAAAAAAAAAAAACAGAGACTCCACATTTCTTTTTTTTTTTTTTTTTAATTTTTTTTATTATTATATATATATATATTTTATAATATTATCCCTTGTATTCATTTTTCCAAATTACCCCCCCTCCCTTATTCCCTCCCCCCGACGACAGG
This sequence comes from Sminthopsis crassicaudata, assembly GCF_048593235.1. Taxonomy (NCBI): domain Eukaryota; kingdom Metazoa; phylum Chordata; class Mammalia; order Dasyuromorphia; family Dasyuridae; genus Sminthopsis; species Sminthopsis crassicaudata. Next base: position 463,588,356 of record NC_133617.1, read on the forward strand.
CAATACCATACATTTTACATGTGTTACAATATAGTCTAAGTACAATACATGTGTGTGAATATCATTTTCTTGTTGCACAATAAACATTAGAATCCGAAGGTACATGCAACCTGGGCAGACAGATATTAGTGCTGACAATTTACATTCCCCTCCCAGTGTTTCTTCTCTGGGTGTATCTACCTCTGTCCATCATTGATCAACTGGAAGTGAGTTGGATCTTCTTTATGTTGAAGATTTCCACTTCCATCAGAATACATCCTCATACAGTATCGTTGTTGAAGTATACAGTGATCTTCTGGTTCTGCTCATTTCACTCAGCATCAGTTGATTTAAGTCTCTCCAGGCCTCTCTGTATTCCTCCTGCTGGTCATTTCTTACTGAGCAATAATATTCCATAACTTTCATATACCACAATTTACCCAACCATTCTCCAACTGATGGACATCCATTCATCTTCCAGTTTCTAGCTACAACAAAAAGAGCTGCCACAAACATTTTGGCACATATATGAGAGACTCCACATTTCAAGAAACTGATGGAAAGCATCTTAGATATTTCAGAATTAGAGGGCAAAGTAGAAATTAAAAGAATCCATTGATTACTTCCTGAAAGAGATCTCAAAATGAAAACTCTACCAGGAATATTTTAATCTAATTCCAGAACTTTCCAAGTCAAGGAGAAAATATTGCCAAGTAGCCAGAAAGAAATAATTCAAACAATGTGGAGTAATTACACAGGAAGAAAGAGTATAAACTTTGGCATAAAAGCTGAAAATGTAAAGCTAATCTACCATGGGCATTTCTAGGTTGAGTCTACAGTTCTCTGTTCCTTTCAGTATATATTTTTGTCTCTTAGGGATTTCATCCAGTCCTACAGTTTCAACTGTTAGAGTTAAAGAAGATTGAGAATCTTTGTGTTTACCCCCAACTGCTTCCTGAAGTTCAGTCTTCCACTGCCTGCAGGGTACTTTCACTTGGCTGTTTCATTGTTCCCTAACTCTCAATATGTCTAACAATGGGAAACTTTCCACAACTGTTTTCCTCTCTCAGCTTCCCTATTTCTTACAAAGACATATATCATTATTCTCTCCATCACTGGACTAAAAAAACTCATTATCATCTCTGACTCTTCCTTCTCCCTTATTTCCCTCTCTGTAAAATGAGCTGGAAAAGTTTGGACAAAATGACCTGGGAGGATCTTTCCAGCTCTAAATTCATGTCCCCCAATCCAACTGGAAATTGTCCTATTTTTCAGTCCTCTTCTTTATCCTCTTTTTTCCCATTTCCTTTCACTATTATGTGAATCAGGACTATTATCATCTTATGCCTGGATTACAGCAACAGTTGCCTAACTGGATTCAGTAATTCTAGTACCTTTCCATCTTCATTACATTCAGCATATTACCCCCCAAACCAATATTCCTGATGCAACACTTTCATGACCCACTATTAAGTCTTCAATGGCCTATACAATAAAGATCAAATGTAGCCTGGCATTTAAAGTCCTTCATGATTAGGCTCTAACCTAGTAGAACAATATTGTCTCATAACTGCACTATCCCAATATCTTTTTCCCCAAACTCTGTCCCAACAGTTTTTATCATTTTGATTCATCTGTGATTACTTTATTTACAGAGGAAAGAATCATAGATTTGCGTTAGAGGACAGTGTTTCAAAAGCATTTTGTAAACCTTAAAATAATAAAATAGCAGCTATTATTATTATTACATACATGACCTTTAGCAAGTGATATCTTCTCTGGGCTTAGTTGCTTCACCTGTAAAATGAGCAGATTTTACTAGATGATCTCTGAGGTCTTATATTTAGGAAATATGAGCATTCTCTCCATCAGTGAAGAACAGGAGACTTCCAAGACTTCTCATCCTGTATAATTCTTACCCATGTTTTCCCATAATTCAGCTACCAACAATTAATCAATAACTATTTACTAGGCACCTACTATGTGTCAGGCACTGAGAAAGCAAATCAATAAGTGTAACAATCCCTACTCCTAAGGAGATTATATATTGGCAGTTGGCAGGGACATACAAACAAATATTTACAATAAAGAGAATAAATATAGATAAAATTATTAAAATAGTAGTTTCAGTAGGAGGACATTAATGACCAGATCAGCAAAGGTGGTACTTGAGGGGCCAAATTGTGAAGGACTTTAAAAGCTAGAAGGAGCAGTTTATATTTAAGTCTATAGGCAAAAAGAAAAACCACTAAAGTTAATGGAATTATAGGGTCCCTTGGGCACTTAAGGAAAATCATTTTGGCTGAAGTATGGAGCATGGATGAAAGATGGAAGAGACTTGAGACTATCCATTCAACATTCAAGAGGGAATGCTCTTGTTTGTTTAGTATCCTCAGAAATATCAATTTATTGCCTGGGCAGTCTAGTTTTGCTATATGACCAGTTTACTTTCTTTTTGTAGTAACACACATCTCTGATAATATCTTATGTGCAATTTATTATGGGCAAATAATCTCTGGTATCCAGAAAAACTGGTCTAGATGACAAAATGTATGAAACATTGGGTTTGGAGTCAGGAAGGGCAGAGTTCAAATCTTGCATCAGACATTTACTAAGTGTGTGACTCCAGGTAGCAAAACTTCCCGGGATAGGGATAACATATGGGGATAATGGGGATAACAATAGCACCTACCTCCCAGGATTGTTGTAAGGATCCAGTGATATAAAACTTTTAAAGCACTCAGCAGAGTAGGAGCTATATATATATATATATATATATATATATATATATATATATTAAAAAAACATTTCACCTTCTGCCTCCATAGCTTTAAATCCATTATTTCCTCATCTACACCTTTAAATATCCTTACTATGCATACAGAAATGCTCATTTGATTAATAAAGTTCAAAATTTAGAAAAATAAAATTCCAAGAATCCCTAGCTCTTCATCAATGAAATATTAAAAGAAATGTTCTTCTGTTCAAATCAAAATTTTGATTTTGAATAAAAAAATATGATTTCTTTGAAACTAAAATACTGAATTTATAATTTTAAAAAAAGAAACAAGATGGACATGATAAAAATTGGCAATCTTTTTCTGTTCTTTGTATAAAGATATGTTCATATTTATTGAAATTTGTCAAATTCAAGATAACAAAAAACTAATTTTTTAAAAAAGAATTCTAACTCTCTTCAAAAGAGAAGATCTCCTACATGAGAACCTTTCTGAGTCCTTTCCCCAGTTATGAATGCCTACAAAATTTACAAATATACACATGATAAACTTTTTTTTTTCCTTTTTCTGAGGCTGGGGTAAAGTGACTTGCCCAGGGTCACACAGCTAGGAAGTGTTAAGTGTCTGAGATCAAATTTGATCTCAGGTCCTCCTGAATTCAGGGCTGGTGCTCTATCCACTGCGCCACCTAGCTGCCCCCTTAAAGAATTTATTTTTAAGTATAAATGTAGCTTCACCAGAGAAAACAAAATCTTATAGACAAGGACTGTTCTATCTTTGTCACTGTGTACAAAGCACCTAGTACAATAGGTTGAATGTTAATTGAGAGAAAATATACTATGCAGCTTTTTAAAAACTAATATGTATATTTCTATTGCCTTTTAAGTTATTTTGCAAGAAGAAACTTTCTTAGTCCATCTATACCCATATCAAAACAATATTGCCCTCCTACAGTATGTATGATACAGATTTTACTAGATGATCTCTGAGATCCTACATTTAGGAAACATGAGCATTCCCTCCAGCAAAAGTCAAACAAGGGAACAACTCATTCAGTGTTTTATCAAAAACATGCAAAAGATTCAATATCTTTGGACAGGAAAAATTACCCACTTTCAACTGAAATTCATAATATACACTGTGGAATGATGCACTTTGAAAAAGGGTTTTCCATTTCATTGTCCTTCCACCACCACCCAGCAACCTCCCACTCTCCTCCCCCCCTTTTTGGCACTCATTTTAGGAGCCTCAAAGGATTTTGTGATTATAAGTAAATTTACAACATATGACCATCTAAATAAAATATTGACACGTCCCTGTTTGTAAGATGATCTCTAAAGGTTTAAGACAACATTCCTAACACTTTTAAAACGTGTGACAAAATATTCATGAGCCAGTTTTAAAAATACTACTCAGGTATCTTGGCAGGAAGGATAAACCTTAGCATTACAGTTAAATTTTTTTAAGTCCAAATTTAAGAAACATTAATGTAAGAAGAATTTTTCTTAGTCTTATGTTATATTTGGGTTAATTGCTGAAATATGAAAAAGGATTACCTTCCCACACATCTAATTTCTGAAATATTAGAAGAAAATTGATTAAACTCTCCATCAAAATTAGGAAAAAATCATATTGGATTAGAAAATATGTTATTTAAAGGAAACATATTTAATCCAAAAGATTAAAATAGGTTCAAAATGAAAAAAAGGTTTAAAATTTGCCATGCTACTGACAATTTATATTAAAAAAATCAAAGCTGAATTCAAATCAAAGAATTAGAAGAAATGAATAGACCTTTTACTAAAATTAACAGCTTTAACTTAAATTAACAATATGATGGATTTCATCATATTCTATGGATTTCATCATTATCTATGATAATTAAATTAATTGGCTCTTTTGAACAATGAGGTAGGTGATTCAGGCCAATTCTTAGACTTGTGATGCAGAGTCATATGCATCCAGAGAGAGGACAATGGGGACTTATCTTAGATCACAACATAATATTTTCAGTTTTGTTGTTATTGTTTGCTTGCTTTTTGTTTTGATCTGATTTTTCTTTTGTGGCACAATAAATGTAGAAATATGTATAGAAAAATTGTTTATATTTAACATATACTAGATTTCTTGCTGTCCAGGGGAGAAGATGGGGGGAAGGGAGGGAGAAAAATTTGGAACACAAGATTAAAAAGGTATTATTTTTTTAAAAAAGATCTATATTGTCTTTTTAAACATAAAGTTGGGATTAATGAAAACATTACCCAATTTTTCCAATGCTATCCAGCAATCTCCTTTTTATTTATTCATTCTGGGTCCAATTCACTGCTCATCTACATGGAGTTCCTATCCCAAATGTATTCTGACATATTTCCTCAACAGACTGACAATACAACTGGATATTTACTATTCACACTATTTGTTATTCACAATCTCATAATCTTAATAGGTATTTTTTCATCCATTTTGTTTTTCCTATATGAACTATTAAATTCATTTCTTTTTAACATATACATTAACTAGATAAGTTCTCTGAGAAAAAACTCAAAGTCTTAATTATTTTTGAACCCTTTTCACTTTAGTATCTTTTAACAGGCACTATTGTTGGATTGGATTTGAAATGCAGGTCAATTAATCAGCATTTTATCCAATTTCTCTCCCTTTCAAACCCTATTTCTTAAATCATGTTTAAAACTAGAATACATACTATAGTTAACAATTTTTTTATTTTAAAAAATTAATTAAATTAATTTTTACAAAAAATTTATGCAAAGGTAATTTTTCAGCATTAACAATTGCAAAACCTTTTGTTCCAACTTTTCTCTTCCTTCCCCCCACCCCTTCCCCCAGATAGCAGGTTGACCTAATACATGTTAAATATGTTAAAAGTATAAGTTAAATACAATATATGTATACATGTCCAAACAGTTATTTTGCTGTACAAAAAGAATCAGACTTAAAACAGTATACCATTAGCCTGTGAAGGAAATCAAAAATGTAGGCAGACAAAAATAGAGGGATTGGGAATTCTATGTAGTGGTTCATAGTCATCTCCCAGAGTTCTTTTGTTGGGTGTAGCTGGTTCAGTTCATTACTGCTCTATTGGAATTGATTTGGTTCATCTTATTGTTGAAGAGAGCCATGTCTATCAGAATTGATCATTACATAGTATTGTTGTTGAAGTATATAATGATCTTCTTGTCCTGCTCATTTCACTCAGCATCAGTTCATGTAAGTCTCAGGCCTTTCTGAAATGTTGGTCATTTCTTACAGAACAATAATATTCCATAACATTCATATACCACAATTTATTCAGCCATTCTCCAATTGATGGGCATCCACTCAGTTTCCAGTTTCTGGCCACGTTAACAATATTTTTAATGAAACAATACAAATACATGGTTCTTTTGTTCAAAAGCACCATTACTTTACCCAAATGTTTGACTAGTGACCCAGTTATGCACTGAATCCCTTGAAGCTATGATCTACAATCTGGCATTATAAAAATGTATCCAATCAGCTTAGATGACACAATCTGACCATACTTGAAGAATAACTGTGTCCAAATTTATCAGTTGTGAAACAGATGCTATGTAAACTAAAATTTAAAAAACCTAGGCTTGCTATCCTCACCAGCAAAAAAAAAAAAAAAAGACATATATGCAGAAAAATCTAGTGAGAAAAAAAAGACAGAGTAAAGTACCAAAGCAGAAAATTTGACAAATTCACAGAAAAGTTTTTGACTTTTTTTTTTAATTGCAGAACAGAAGGAAGACTGGAGTAAGTCAGAACTAGATTCTCTATTTATTGTTGCTGGATGACCTTGGCCATTCTTTTGCTTTTGACTACTTGACTTCCATTACTTACTTTTCTCTTATGAAAAAAAATACCAATAAAGTATTTTCACTGCCCAGGTTCTCCTAATGTTGTTACAGATTTCTAAAACCGAGTACAGCATTCTAAAAACTGACTGATTCTACATGTGATAGAAAGATTGACATACTGTTCCTAAAGGTTGTATTTTTGTTCACACCCATTTTCAAAAGTATACTGAATGGAGTTGATTGTGGTTTTTAATTTTACTGTTGCTCTTATAGACTACATCATTTCTTTGTCACATAACCATTTTGTTTCTTCCCTAAATTATATACTTATGGCTAGGGATTAGAAAAGAAGTTATGGATTGGGAAGTGGAGGTGGGGCAGGAAGGGCTTAGAATTTTGTCCTGTTTTAACCCAACATATCAAGCAAAGAAACAACGAGCAAGTCTCAATGTTAATAATAGCAGCCCAGGAAGTTTACCAATATACTAAATTAAACATCAATAACTGATCTTCACTGGTGGAAAGAGTTTCCAAATCAGGAATTCCCTGCATGATGAAATTGTCAGTCTAGAGAGAGATAACTAATGGAATGAAGAGGTGGAAGGGAATGGAATTAAGGATGAATGATTTCTTTTACTTTTAAGAAGATCTCTTCAATGAAAAGATGGAGAATGCTGAGGGCTTTGACGGTGATCAAATTTTAAAAAGGGAAGAGGGGAAGCAGCTGGGAGAGCTTAATCTTTAGAGCTCTAGTTTGGAATTAGAAGAACTAAAGTAGAAATCTCACTGTCTCTGAGCTTGTCTCTAAGTGGTTTCTGTATCTTTTTCTATTTGGATATTTCTATCCGTATGTCTGTTTCTATGTATATTTTTTCCTCCTGTCTCTAACTTTCTTTTTTATTGATACAAACATGTTCTTGATTCTAGACTCCTAAAAATTAAAAAAAAAAAAAAAAAGACCTACCAAATCAAATGTCCTTTCCTGACTCAAATTCCTCTCAACGGCCCAACTTTCTTGATCCATCTCAAAAGGTAAGCTTTTGACAATGACTATCCTCTACTACTGGATATTCTTTCTTCCCTTGTTTCCTAAGAGAACTTCCTGGTTGTTCACTTGCCTTCTTGCCTCCAATCTCCTTTCTGCTCTAGTTTCTCCAATTATTCTTTGTCTATCTCCTATACTTAATTGAAGTGCTCTTAATTTTCCCAAGGTGAAGGAAATTAGAAGCATCTAGGTTAATATCTAGTCACTGTGGAATGGCTAGAACACTAGACTTAGCATCAGAAAGAAATAAATTCAAAACCTGCCTCAGCTATTCACTATTTGTATGGCTCTGGGCAAGACACTTAAACCTAATTGCCTCAAGTTCCTCAAATGTAACATGGAGATAATAATACCACCTCTGGAAAATGCCATTCATATTGAGTAGCCATCCTTCTTAATGGAGAATGCAGATCAGAGCATACCATTTTCACCTTTTTTTTTTTTTTTTTTGGTTTTGGTTTTTGTGGTTTTCCTCGTTTGTTTAGATTTTTCTTTTACAACATGACTACCATGATTATATGTTTAAAATGATTGTACACATATAACCTGTATCAGTCTACTAACTCTCTTAGGAAGAGGGGAGAGAGGGAGGGAAAAAGGGATGAAGAAAAAATTCAGAACTCAAAATCTTACAAAAATGAAGAGAAATGCAAATCAAGACAACTCTAATCTACACCCAGAGAGAGGACTGTGGGAACTGAATATGGACCACAACATAGCATTTTCACTCTTTTTGTTGTTGTTTGCTTGAATTTTGTTTTTTCTCATTTTTTTCCTTTTTGATCTAATTTTTCTTGTGCAGTAAGATAATTGTATAAACATGTATGCATATATTTAACGTATATTTTAACATGTTTAATATATATGTTGGATTACTTGCCATCTGGAGAAGGGGATGGGGAGAAGGGGAAAATTTGGAATGCAAGGTTTTGCAGGGGTCAATGTTGAAAAATAGTCCATGCATATGTTTTGAAAATAAAAAGCTTTGATTAAAAAAAAAAAAAAAGGTACCGCTGCACATCTCTCAGATTGGTTAAGATGACAGGAAAAAATGAAAATAATTGTTGGAGGTAATGTGGGAAAACTGAAACAATTGGGAACTGATCCAATCATTTTGGAGAGCAATATGAAATTATGCCCAAAAGGCTATCAAACTCTGCATATCTTGTGATCCATCAGTATCTCTATTGGGCCTGTATTTCAAAGAGATAATAAAAAAGGGAAAAGAACCTATGGGTGCAAACATGTAGCCCTTTTTGTAGTGGCAAGGAACTGGAAACTGAGCGGATGCCCATTAGTTATAGAATGGCTAAATAAGTTATGGTATATGAATGTTAAGGAATATTATTGTTCTATAAGGAACAATCAGCAGGATAATTTCATAGAGGCCTTGCATGAACTTATGTTAAATGAAGTGAGCAGAACATTGTATAAGAGTACATTGTACACAATAATAGCAAGATTATGAAATGATCAATTCTGATGGGCAAGGCTCTTTTCAACAATGAGATGATTCAGGCCAATTCCAATAGAAAAAAAAAAAAAAGAAAGAGCAACCTGGATCCAGAGAGAGGACTATGGGGACTGAATATGGATCACAACATAATACTTTCACTTTTGTTGTTGTTTGTTTGCTTTTTGTTTTCTTCCTCATTTTCCATCCTTTTTAATATAATTTTTCTTGTGCAGTGTTATAATTGTGGAAATATGCATAGAAGAATTGCACATGTTTAACAGATAATGGATTACTTGCTGTCTAAAGGAGGGGGTGGGGAAAGGAAGGAAGAACAAATTTGAAACACAATGTTTTGCAAGGATAAATGTTGAAAACTATCTTTACATATAATTGAAAAAATACTATTAAATGAAAAATAATAATAATAGCACCTACAGCCCAACACCTGATATCTAATGGGTATTTAATCAATCCTTGCTTCCTTCCTCTTTTCCCAGGCAAGATCCTTCATCCTTCTTCTGTATACCTTGTCTCTTTTTAATACTCATACCATCAACTATCATTTCTGCAAGGTGATCCAAATCTTGCTCTCTAGTTCTGATCTATGAGCACTAGACTTTCTCAGTGAAGTAGGCAACAAGTTATCAATCACCAAGCTGAATGTAGGAAAGTGTGACTGATGGCAAGAGAAGGCAAGAAAAGATTTGGAATAACTGTGGTAAATGAGTAAAAGTAGTCAAATAAAATTAGAATGAAAGAATGACTGCTTAGCAGCTAGAGGTGGGAGTGGGAGGGGAGTTATCAACCACACATTCATTAGGACAGAGAAATGAACTAGATTTTACAACTTTCTCCAGAAACATTTGGCAAATAAAGAGAAATATAATAATATACAGCTCCCAAAGGATTCACAGATCAAATATGGTTGTAGGTCAAAGGGCAAAGTATTAAAGATTACTAAAATACAAAGGTTTCAAATGATGGGGTTAAGACTATATAAGAAGGCAAGGTAAAAACACTAAGTGGAAAATGCAGATGGAGAGAAATGAGTCAGGTGACTGAAGCTGACAATGAGTCAAGATTGATGGGCTATTAAAACCAAGAACAATAACACTAGATAGCATTTATATATTGCTTTAAATAACACTTTTTATATCTCATTTTATTTGATCCTAACAACAATCCTGTGAAATAAGTACTATTATCCCAATTTTATAGATAAGGAAACTGAGGCACAGAAAGGTTAATTGACTGACCCATGAAACAGAATTTGAACTCGGGAATTGACTCCAAGTTTGCAAGTAGTAGGATTCCTTTATTGTAAATTTGACTCTCAGGATGACATTGATAGAAAGAAATCCAAACAAACTACCTTAACACCCAGGAAAAATCTCTACTCTAGGGACCATCTTCTGATTGCTAAAACCTCTAGGGAAGAGCCTAAAGCAATATACTTCATAAATATTTAAATGCTTGATGGCTTACAACATAAAGCCCTTTTGCTGCCAACTTCAGCTTAAACTGGGCCTGATAACTAGGAATACTTCTGTGTGTGTGAGTGACTGCATGTGTGAGGCAAGTAGGGTAAAGTGATTTACCTAGGATCACACAACTGATAAGTGTCTGAGGACACATTTGAACTCTGACCCTATGCTAATACTATTCTTAAAAGGGGTTTCAAGGACTTTGCCTTTGAAGAGACAGCACACCAAAGCCAAGAAAACGTCATCATTCCATTTACCAGAGAAAGTCTAGAAAAAAAGATTAACATTAATTTCCCTTTAGAAAGGGCAGGAACTGTCTTGCCTCTTTTTGTAACACTAATGCTTAGCACTGTGTCTAGAACATAGTAGGTGCTTTATAAATGTTTACTGATTGATTTCTTCCCAAATATACTCTCTTTCAATTTTCCTTATTTTTACTGAGAATACTACCATCATTCTGCCACAGTGCAAATTCAGCACTACCTACAACTTAATTCCTGCCTTTCCCAAACTCCATATATCCTACCATTTACCAAACCATATCATTTCTACCATAAATCTCCTTTTCTCCATTCACAAACACCACTCCAGCTTGGCCTTTTATCACCTCTTTGTTGTTGCTGTTTAGCTGTTTCAGTTGTTCATTCTTCTGTGACACCATTTAGCGTTCTTTTGGCAGAGATACTAAAGTAGTTTGCCAAATGTTCTCCAGTTCAATTAACAGATAAGGAAACTGAGTCAAACAGAATTAAGATGAGTCTTCCTGATGTCCAACTCTGTGTTCTATCTAATTTGCCAGCCAGTTTCCCACATTGGAATATCCTCCTCCACAGATCTTCCTCCCTCCAGGTTCTCCCTCCTCCCATCTATCCACTCCTTTCTCATCAATTTTCCAAAAGGCAAGTCTAATTGATCTGATCTATGGTGTGAGGTTTGGCACCAAAAGTTAGGGTTTGGTCATGTGAAGAATTCATAATAGCCATTCTCTTTGGCAAAAGGTAGATTTATTTAGAGAAATAGATCAGATAAAATGAAGGGATATATAACAGACACTGGAAGTGTTAAATATGAAATAGAGTGGTAGAGCATATGAAAAACAAGTTCCTTAGTGGAATTTATATTTATCCAGTAGAAAGGGAGCATCCCTTGAGGTTGGGGCATGCCCTTAGCTGGCAGGCTAAATCCTGAAAGGGACTTAGCATCCTAAAAGAGATAATTAGCTGTAAAGTGGGGTTGAGAAGCATAGTGGAGTTAGGGAAGATACCACATGGCATGGGGGGAACAGAGGTAAGGAGAAAGCTGTCCCAAGGCAAAATGTTTTGGCAGACTGACCTAAAGGAAGGTAGCAGTCATGGGATGGTCCTTAAGTAGAATTTCTAAGAAAAATTTAACCTCAGGGACATGACTGGAATTTCAATAGAGGGTGGATCTCAGAAATTTGACATAACTTGCATTTCAGACTGGACCACCTTCCTAAAGGGAACTAATCTGATCTCTATCAGAACCTTCTGACTGCTTACCTCAAGGATCAATTCTTGTTTCTCTTGATCCAAAACACCATTCAGGACCTTCATCATAACTACGCCATTCTTCCTAACTCTCAGTGGCTCCTTGAATCAAAGTTCAAACATTATTTCATTTAAAAATTTTTTAAAATAATATTACTTATAAGATGTGATCAAAAAATATTTTATTGACAAAAGTAGATCAAAAAGCCCAAAGTTAACTGCTTTCGAGAGTGATAGAATATCAGAGTTAAAGGAGATCTCACAGGTCACCTGTTCCAATCAAAAGAGTGCATATCTCCATTAACATTTCTCTCAAGTGGTCAGCCAACCTCCACCAGAAGACTCTATATGGACTCTATATGGTCTATATGTGGATAGTGGAAGAATGAGGATGAATTAATCAAGACACTCCTGATCAATTGATTTGCTCCTCAGACCAATTATGAAATTACAGAAGGTAAGGGGCAGGTAATAGTAATAAAGGATTTCCTTTTTAAATACAAGAAGTCTCTACACTGTTGTCTCTTTATGAGTAACAAAGCAAACTTTATAGAATTAGAGGGCAGTTAGCCATTGGCCATACTTCTGATGGCCCTTTACTTTAAAAACTGAAGCATTCTATAAATGATGGAAACAGAACTACTAAGTGTGAACACTGGCAGTAAAAAAAGAGAACTAACTACATAAAAACCCATCCTTTAAGAGTAAATCCATTTCCCCTACAGTGTCAATCACAATGTTTACAGCTATTCTTACAGTAGGAGAGTCCAATCTACTCCAATGGTCAATGCAAGAGATTAAATGAGCTTTGTGAGTTGAGAGATGAGTCAAAAGACAGTTGACCCTAGCTATTGGGAGTAGCACTAAGAAAATCAAACAATAGCACAGTCAGGACGACCTGCTCAATAGAGGTAATATATTCTAGTAAAGCCACAAAAAGGCACTACAATAAGGGAAAAGGACAAAGCAGTATCTGGCCCTGCAATGACAGAGGCATTGGCAAAATATTTCCATAATTGTGTGTGTCCCCCTATAAGGCTATTCTATACATGTGCTTGCTCTTCTCACTAATGCTTTGCATGCACCTTAAGTTTTAAGGTCAGGGTTTTGAACTTAGGTCTGAGCTTCTTTGTTCTTAGTTCTGTTCCCTGGAATTGGAGGTATCTACTTCTTCTACACAGAGATATTTAAAATCATTGTAAGGTGACTTATTACAACTTTCCATTGTTCTTCTCCAGGTTAAAGAAACATCCTAAAAGCTTACAACTACTTAGAAAGGATCCACTCAATATGTAAAAAGTAATGAATTTGGAATCAGGAAGACCGAGTTCAAATTGTGTCAGACACTTAATAGGCTGTGAAGGTGTCAAAAGACCAGAGTTAAAATATGACCTCAGACATTTATCCAAGTCATTTAGCTTCTGTCTGTCTTCAGGTTCCTCAAGTATAAATTGGGGGAAATAATAGCATTTACCTCATAGCTTTGCAAACATTGTAAAAATGTTTAGTATTTATCACATTATCATATTTGGATAGTTTTCCAGCAACATAGGTTTAAGGCCTCTAAAGTTAAATTAAAATCTATACAAAGTTTTCATCAACATCTCTTCCTCTGAATTTACATATGGACCTCCATTTTCTGTGCTGCTAACCCAGAAGTCCTGGCATAAGACTTTAGGATTGCTTGATAAATTATCTACTTCTTTGGCTGAAATTTACCTATCCATCACCTCATCTGATCAGGATCTGTCACTTATAAATAAATTACTCTACCTCAGATACTATTTTTTAAAAACCCAAACAATTTTACAGATATTTGAAGAAACAAGTCCCCATTTCTCTTTACCTAACTCACAAAATACCAAATAGGATATTTCAACAAATCAGATGAGAAAAGAATGCTAAAGAATGGCAAGTTGGTAGAAGAAAAGAAAGCTGGGGTTTTCACAGGGTCCTGTGAAACATTCCACACACTAGCTGTCAATATTCCATTTATGTGTAAGTCATCTCTCCGTAGGATTAGGCAACATGTGGAAAATCATAAATGGGCTAACTTTTGACAGTAATATCAGCATCAACTCCTGAGATCACGGAAGGGAACAAGTTACCAGAAATCCAGCATAGATATTTTTAAAGGGTTCCCAATAAGCAGGTAAAGATTACCTCCAAAGTAAACGGAATATACCTATTATAAAGCCTGGTGGTCTGGCAGAGACTAGTAAGTATTTTGCCATCCAAAGGATACACACAATGCCCTTGGGATACTTGGCCCAGCTTTAAATAACTCCAGAATGTGTTCAACTCTAAACATGCAAATGGGCTTGTCTAGTTATCCTTTCACCCTTAAGTACTTCCTCTTTATTACTTTTTCAAAACAGACTTTTAAATATTTGGACCACTGGGCACATAAGAACTAAAAGCACAATTTATACATAATATAGGAAGTTATTTCAAATAGAGGAGGATTTCCGGTTACTAAAAGGGTCCACAAACTAAAACCTCTCCTATCTCTAACAGTATAAAAATTAAACTGCTGGGTGCTTATTTTATCAAGAGAAGCTAAGTACTTCCTTAAGTGGAAGTTTGAGTATCCCCAAAGCTATAACAAATCAGGTCACAAAGAGTCTATAGTTACAAAAGCCTGCAGTTTACATAGAAAAGTAGTCTGTAACAGCTGGCTTCAAGCCCTGCTTCTTTTACACCAGATGCATGACTACCAGCAAAAAAGAAATCACTTGACCTCTCAGGATCCTGTCATCTCTCCAAGATAATAATTCACAGGGGCACTGACAATCTACATAAGTGGTGAAGGTTTCCATATCTGGAGTTCCCTTGAAAATGAAATCAAATGTCCTGACCCTCTTCCAAATAATAATAATAATAATTGTATTCTTCTTATTATTATAAACTTTAACATTTTAATTCAGAAAGGATAGATGTCTCATTTGATAATTCCACTGGCGAAACATTCCTAAGTCCTTCAACTAGGGGATCACAAAAATTTCCCAGGAAAAAAACAAAAAATAAGATCAAAAATACAGTTTTCACAAATATCAAACTCAGAGAATTTAAATCATTCCTAGAGATTGTTTGAGCATTTAGGAGACACAGTCGACAGAGTGCTGGCCGTGAAATAAGGAGGACCCGAGTTCAAATCTGGCCTCAGATAATGTGACAGTGGATAAATAACTTAACTCTGTATGCCTCTCTTTCTTCTGAAATGGCAAACCTCCAATTTTTTTGTCAAGAAAACCCCAGATGGGGGAAACAGAGTTGGATACAACTGAATGATTTAACAACAACAAGATTTACATAAAGTTACATCAAAAAATGTTGAAACATAAAAAAAAAAATTAGATCATTGCCACTCACTTAAATACTGGAATTCATGCTGCTAAAATATTTTCTTTTTTTAATTTAAAAATATTTATTAGTATGAATCAATGTATATTAAACCAAAACAACAATAAAGTTTTGTTGGTTTGTTGTTGGAATGAGGGGATTTTTATGTTCAATGAAAAGGAGAAAAATCTTGACTGCTAAAAAATATTTTCAAATTAAGTTGGAAAGATATAAGTACAAATGAAGTTTTATAGTTTCACCAAATACAGTAACAGTATAAACAAGTATTTTTAGAACTGACTGCTTGGAAAGTCCCTCTCAACTTTTTATATAACTTTTTTTTCCCTAACTGATGTCAAAGTTATAATAGTTACAGAGACCAAATAATTCTTTGTCCCCAAAAAGGACCTGTAATAACATGTGTGTGCCCCTAGAGAAGAATTCTATCAATATCTAATGAGTTTATCACTGGAAATCAGGGAAAGCCTGGCTCCAAGTATGTAAGAGATGAAAGATTATGGGGAAAGAATGCTTGTCAAAACCAAGTGACAAGTGAGGGAAGTGAAAGAGGGTCAGATTGAGAGAGACAGAGAGATAGAGACAGAGAGATAGAGACAGAGAGAGAGAGAGAGAGAGAGAGAGAGAGAGAGAGAGAGAGAGAGAGAGAGAGAGAGAGAGAGAGAGAGAGAGAGAACACAAAGTTTTATAAAAATAAATGTTGAAAATTCTTTTTACATGTATTTGGAAAAATAAAATTTTGGGAAAAAAATTATCATCTGTACAATGAGCTGGAGAAGGAAATAGAAAGTCATTCCAGTATCTTTGTCAAGATATAGGACCATATAGGACCACAAAGAGTCAGATATAACAGAAAATACTGAGTAACTGTACTACTGGTGGAGTTTTGAACTAATCCAATCATCCTAGAAAACAGTTTGCCCAAAGGGCTATAAAACTATGCATACTCTTTGACCCAGCAAAAACACCCAAAGAGATCCAAAATAAAAAAAATAAAACAAATGAAAAGCACTTATATGTTCAAAATATTTATGGCAGTTCTTTTGTAGTAGCAAAGAAGTGGAAATTGAGAGGATGCCCATCAATTAGGGAATGAACAAGTAACAATATATGATTATGATGGAATACTATTGTGCTAATAAGAAATGATGGCAGAGTGCTTCTGGAAAAACATGGAGTTACATGAACTGATGTCAAGTGAAATGAAGCAGAACAGGAAAACATAGTAACAGCATTACTGTACAATAATCAACTATGAATGATTTAGCTATTCTCAGCAAAATAATGATTCAAGACAATTCCTAAGGACTTAATATTGAAAAAACCTATCCATCTCCAGAGACAACTGATGAAGTCTATATGCAGATTAAATACACTTTTTTTTCCCTGCTTTCTTTATTATTTTTAAAATAGGTTTTTTGTTTTGTTTTGTTTTGGCATGTGTTTTATAACATGACTAATATGCAAGTATGTTTCTATGACAACATATGTATGACCTATATCAAATTGCTTGCGTTCTCAATGAGGAGAAACTGAGGGAAAGAATTTGGAACTCAAAATTTTAAAAAGCAAATGTTAAAAACTTTTTATAGGTAATCAGAAAAAATATTTTTTTAACAATCCACCCTCTTATGAATTGATCCAATCATTTTAGAAATCAATTTAAAATTATGTTTTAAAAAGTGATTAAAATATCTGTACTCTTTGACCCTGTGATCTCACCAGGCATAGATTCCAAAGAGATCAAAGTCAAAAAGAAATGTGTTACACATCTCAAAATATTTATAACATGTCTTTTTTGTGGAAACATTGGAAAATGGCTAAGTAAGGTGATATATGTGTACAGACTAAAATATTAATTCACTGCAAGAAATGATGAATGTGAAGAATACAGAGAAGTTAGAGACTCAATTAATTGATACAAAGTGAAGTAATTAAAAACAGGAAAATATATGATGATACCAATGTAAATGGAAAAAACAAAAGAAAATCTTGAGATTGCTATATAATTATGGCTTTAGTAAGAAAAACAAAATGTACCTCTCAGAGGTGCAACACTATGAGTGTGAAATACTATATACATTATCAGACTTAGTTGATGAACTTTTCTCCTTCATTTTTTTATTCTTTGTTGAAAGAGATAACTTTCTAGGATAGGAAGGGAAGAAAAATACATTTGAAAATGAAGGGGACATAAGCACAAAATATAATACGTTTTCTTAAGCCCACCCATCCCAAAAGTTATTATTGCTTCTAAACTTTAATGTTTTTTCTTCTCACTCTCTTCTCATATACGCTCCCACCCTGGTGCTTTGCTCATAGTGAGCACACAAAATATTTGTAGATTCAACCAATCTAGATTTAATAGACTAGAACTATCTGGCTGAGAACCAAAGTAAATGAATGAGTAATAGCTAGATTCTAGAAGCTCATGACAGCTTACAGAAAAATCACTGTGCCTTTAACAAATCTAACAACTCTTCTTCACAATTATGTAATGTGCTAACACTTGCATTTACACTTAACTTTCGTCATAACTACTCTTCGAGGTATGTAGCCCAAATATTATTATTCCCATTTTGCAGATGAGGAAACAAACCCATCGAAGTAAAAGGACAAATGTTTGAATATGAGAAGACCAGATGAATTAAATCCACTATGTATCAAATGTGGTATATGGAGTATGTAAGATCTTGGAGAATGGAAATTCTGACTGTTGCTCCAGTTTTCTTAAAAAAAAAAAGTGAGAAGGAGTAAAATAATTGAGTCTATCAATTACAGTTTGCAATTCTTCTGAGAACTATTTGTGAACACATTTTGGCAACTCATCCATTGGAGAATGGCCACTGATCCTATATATATTTGCATCTTGAATTTTAGACCTATTTCTTCATTATAAAAATTCCTGCTACTTTCTACCTGCCAGTTAATTATGAAAATAAATTTGAGCTTTGGGGTCTTAGACAAATGAATATATAAAGCAGATGTAATAGAAAAAAAAACTTAAATGAGGAAGGTGATTTGAGAAATACCTACCCATAAAGATGGAAAAAGTAGGAATCAGGAAATTCTTTCAACAATTAAAAGCTGACTTCCTACCTATGTTTGTAAAGCAAGAATCTCTTTACTACCATTTTAAGATTGCAAATCTCATGATAGGAAAAGATAATGTCGAATGTTGGAGGGGATGTGGGAAAACTGAGACACTGATACATTATTGGTAGAGTTGTGAACCAATTCAACCATTCCAGACAGCAATTTGGAACTATGCCCAAAGGGCTATCAAATTGTGCATCTTTGATCCAGCAATGCCTCTACTAGGCTTGTATCCCAAAGAGATCATAAAGGAAGAAAAGGACCACACACATGTGCAAAAATGTTTGTGGCAGCCCTTTTTGTAGTGGCAAGAAACTGGAAACTGAGTGGATGCCCATAAGAGAATGACTGAATAAGTTATGGTATATGAATATTATGGAATATTATTGTTCTATAATAAACAATAAACTGGATAATTTCAGAGAGGCTTAGAGAGACTTATATGAATTGATGCTAAGTGAAATGAGCAGAACCAGAAGATCACAGCAACAAGGATGATCAATTCTGTTGGAAATGACTCTTTCCAACAATGACATGATTCAGGCCAGTTCCAATGATCTTGTGATGAAGAGAGCCTCTCTACACCCAGAGAGGACTATGGGAACTGAGAGTGGATCACAACATAGCATGTTCATGCTTTTGTTGTGGTTTGCTTGAATTTTGTTTTCTTTCTCGCTTTTTTTTTTTTTAACTTTTTGATCTGATTTTTCTTGTGCAGCAAGCTATAAATATGTATGCCTATATTGGATTAATATATATATATATATATATTTTTTTTTTACCATGTTTAACATATATTGGATTGCATGCCATATAGGGGAGGAGGTGGGGGAAAGGGGAAAAATTGGAACACAACGTTTTGCAAGGGTCAATGTTGGAAAAATTATCCTTGCATGTGTTTTGAAAATTTTAAACTTTAATAAAAATTTTTTTAAAAAGATTGCAAATCTTAGAATCACTATCTTTTAAGAACCAAGATGGACACAAGTAGAGTGAAAAATACTTCTATTTTGATGCCCTATAGGCAAGAGATGGTATAAAGGAATGTCATTTAAGAAATGGACAACCAGAAAAGGAAAGAGGACAATCATAGGGAGGAAAGACTATTGAAATATAACAAACTTTTTAAAAATGGGAAGTATTTTGGTTTGCCAAATTTGTTTGCTTCTGGAAACCAACACATACTCAATTCTATATTTTGCTTTGGGGGCAGCGAAGTGGATAGAGCACCAGCCCTGAATTCAGGAGGACCTGAGTTCAAATATGGTCTCAGACACTAGCTGTGTGACCCTGGGCAAGTCACTTAACCCCAGCTTCAGGAAAAGAGAAAAAAGAGAGAAAAATAAATAAATAAATAATGAATTAAAAAAAAAAAAAAAAAATATATATATATATATATATATATATATATATATATATATATATTGCTTTGGCATATCATGTTTTCTTAAACTACAGGTCAATCAAGCAATAAAGATTTGCTAAACTTACTATGTGCTAGGTATTGTGCTAAGCTCTAGGGATATTAAGAAAAACAAAAGACAAGTCTCTGGTCTCAAAAAACTCACAGTCTAATGGGACAGACAGATTGCAAACAATTGTCTACAAACAAGATTACTACAGAATAAAAAGGAAATTATCAACCGAGCAAAGGTTGTTTAACTAAGGCTTTCCAAAGAAGATGAGATTTCTATCTCAGGCTTGAAAGAAGTCAGGAAACAGGAGATCAGAAGGAAAAGCATTCCAAGAATGAAGGGTATTATGTATGGTATATGCTGTTCAGTCATTTCAACTGTATCTCAATTATGACCCCCATTTGGGACTTTCTTTTCTTTTTCTTTCTTTTTTGCTGAGGCAATTGCTGCTCTACCTAGTTTCCCCCTTTTGGGACTTTCTTGACAAAGATACAGGAGTAGTTTGCTATTTCTTTCTCCACATCATTCTCCAGATAATTTTCAGATGAGGAAACTGAGGCAAATAGGAGTAAGTGCCCAGAGTCACCCAGCTAGTAAATGTCTGAACAGAGATTTGAAATCAAGGAGAGGAGTCTTCCTAACTTCAGGGCCTGCATTCTATCCATTGCACTAGGCATAGGGAACAACCAGTAAAAATAGAGTAACTCATTTGAGGATCAGTAACAAAACCTGTGTCATTGGAAACCAAAGTATGTGGTAAGGTATAAAGTGTAAGAATATTGGAAGAGGGCATGGTAAGAAGCAGCCAAACAGGATTTTTATATTTGATCCTGGAGATGCTAGGGAGCTGATGGAGTTTAACTAGGTAAGAGGGTGATGTGGTCAGATTTTTACTTTAGGAAGATTACTTTGACAGTTGAGTAGAGGATATATTGGAAAAGGAAAAGAACTGTGGCAAGAAACTAACTACAAATTATCTCTAATTTAGAAATACCTGGTTATTAAATCCTTGACCTCTTCTCTTAGCAAACAAACAAGTCTAGTACATTTGAGAAGTGACTGACTCAGAAAAGTATCCAGTGCTTAACAGTATCTTTATTTGCCTTCCCAGTCTTCCACCCACACAGACCTAGGATTGGGACATAGTTCATAATAATAGTATTTCACATGTCAGGTTAGGTGTACTTTAAAGTATCTAAATTCTTTAATCTTAAAGGACTGGGAATTTTTTTTATCAGTACAGATAGCAATCCATCCATTTTGTTCAACCTGTGACATTCTTGTCTGTGTAGATATCAGCAAAACTATAAACCAAAGGATATATGTATGTGTGTGTGTGTATATACATACATACACATAGACACATACAGAGTTGCTATGGGAAAATACATTTTTTTCAAATATCTCATTTACAAATGAACTTTTGAAATCATCCTTCTCCTTGTCCCTAATTCAAGTTTACCATTACATTACAAGAAAAACTCAATCTCCACTTCATAAACTCCATGGCTTCAAATATGAATCCATTTAGACATAGTAGGTGTTTAACAAACGTCTCATATAAGGCAAATGTCCCTTATTATTGGTAAAAGGGAGTGGGAGAAAGAGAAGAAAGAACCTTTGTTTATTTTATCATTAACTTTAAGAAAGGAGACCCAAAATTTAAATTCAAGTCTAAGCAGGGATGTGAAGGCTAGAAACATGTATTCTAAAAACCTCAACGTCTTGATTATTTGATGTGTTTTTTAATTTGCTTACAAAGGTTAGTTTTTTTCTATTTGAAAAGTTTAAAGGCTAAACAGACCAAGTGTCTAAATGGTACTTAGTGGCCCCACAGCCTAATCAATGTTTTTCTTTTCTTTGGGGCATGATTGATAAAGCTCAATAACCTTTGTAATGGTCCTTTCAAGAATTACACAATAAATTTAAAAAGACTTCTGCCTGCTTATCACCATTACTATTCAATATTGTATTAGAAACGCTAGCCCTGGCAATAAGAGCCGAGAAAGAGATTCAAGGAATTAGAGTAGGTAATGAGGAAATCAAACTATCACTCTTTGCAGATGACACGATGGTATACTTAAAGAACCCCAAAGACTCTGCTAAAAAGCTATTAAAAATAATTCAGAACTTTAGCAAAGTGGCAGGATACAAAATAAATCCACATAAATCCTCAGCATTTTTATACATTACCAACACAATCCAACAGCAAGAGATACAAAGAGAAATTCCATTCAAAATAACTGTCGATAGTATAAAATATTTGGGAATATATCTACCAAAGGAGAGTCAGGAATTATATGAGCAAAATTACAAAACACTTGCCACAAAAATAAAGTCAGATTTAAATAATTAGAAAGACATTCAGTGCTCTTGGATAGGCTTAGCGAATATAATTAAGATGACGATACTCCCCAAACTAATCTATTTATTTAGTACTATACCAATCAGACTCCCAAGAAACTATTTTAATGACCTAGAAAGAACAACAACAGAATTCATATGGAAGAACAAAAGGTCGAGAATTTCAAGGGAAGTAATGAAAAAAAAAATTAAATGAAGGAGGTCTAGCTGTACCTGATCTAGAACTATATTATAAAGCAGCAGTCACCAAAACCATTTGGTATTGGCTAAGAAATAGACTAGTTGATCAGTGGAATAGGTTAGGTTCACAGGGCAAGATAGTGAATAAAAATAGCAATCTAGTGTTTGACAAACACAAAGATCCCAACTTTTGGGATAAGAATTCACTATTTGACAAAAACTGCTGGGAAAACTGGAAGTTAGCATGGCAGAAACTAGGCATGGACCCACATTTAACAGCACATACAAAGATAAGATCAAAGTGGGTCCAAGATTTAGGCATAAAGAACGAGATCATAAATAAATTAGAGGAACATAGGATAGTTTACCTTTCAGACTTGTGGAAGAGGAAGGAATTTGTGGCCAAAGGAGAACTAGAGATCATTATAGATCACAAAATAGAAAATTTTGATTACATCAAATTAAAAAGCTTTTGCACAAACAAAACTAATGCAAACAAGATTAGAAGGGAAGTAACAAATTGGGAAAACATTTTTACAGTTAAAGGTTCTGATAAAGGCCTCATCTCCAAAATATACAGAGAATTGACTTTAATCTATAAGAAATCAAGCCATTCTCCAATTGATAAATGGTCAAAGGATATAAACAGACAATTTTCAGATGATGAAATTGAAACTATTTCCACTCATATGACAGAGTGTTCCAAATCACTACTGATCAGAGAAATGCAAATTAAGACAACTCTGAGATACCACTATCCATTTGTCAGATTGGCTAAGATGACAGGAACAAATAATGATGAATTGTTGGAGGGGATGTGGGAAAACTGGGACACTGATGCATTGTTGGTGGAGTTGTGAAAGAATCCAGCCATTCAGGAGAGCAATCTGGAATTATGACCAAAAAGTTATCAAACTGTGCATACCCTTTGATCCAGCAGTGCTACTACTGGGCTTATATCCCAAGGAACTACTAAAGAAGGGAAAGGGACCTGTATGTGCCAAAATGTTTGTGGCAGCCCTTTTCATAGTGGCTAGAAACTGGAAAATGAATGGATGTCCATCAATTGGAGAATGATTGGGTAAATTATGGTATATGAATGTTATGGAATATTATTGTTCTGTAAGAAATGACCAATAGGATGATTTCAGAGAGGCTTGGAGAGACTTACATCAAACTGATGCTGAGTGAAACAAGCAGAACTAGGAGATCATTATACACTTCAACAATGATACTATATGAGGATGTATTCTGATGGAAGTGGCTATCTTCAACATAGAGAAGAGCTAATCCAATTCCAATGGATCAATAATGGACAGAATCAGCTACACCAGAAAAAGAACACTGGGAAATGAGTATAAACTGTTAGCATGGTTTTTTTTTTTGTTTGTTTGTTTTTCTTCCCAGATTATTTTTACCTTCCGAATACAATTCTTCCTTTGCAACAACAACAAAAAAATTCGGTTCTGCACATATATATTGTACCTAGGATATACTATAAGATATTTAATATGTATGGGAATGCCTGCCATCTAGGGGAGGGGGTGGAGGGAAGGAGGGAAAAACTCGGAACAGAAGGGAGTATAAGGGATAATGTTGTAAAAAAAAAAAATTACATATGCATATGTACTGTCAAAAAAAGTTATAATTATAAAATTATTTTAAAAATTAAAAAAGAGAGACTCTGCCTGTTCTAAGAACTCCTCTTTTAAAGTCCCTTTTTCCACAAACTGCAGAGACAAATGACAAAGGGACCTTTACACTTGTGTTTAGAATGCGGATTTCTGATAGTTGAAATGAAAGAGCTATACATGAATTATTTCAGTTATCTTACATTCATGGTCTCCCATACCTTACTACCCCATTTTCACCCCCCATCCTCAGCATGTCTACAATGTAATAAATACTAAAACTTCTTTGTCAGAGTACAGTCTTCTAACCGAACTCCTATTGGATAGTCTCCTCTATCTTTGTAAAAGTTATATACCAATGATTGCTTCGAGGATTAAATAAAATAATATTTATACAGCATTTAGCAAAGTACCTAGTATACTCTAGGTACTTAATAAATATTTCTTTATTTCTTGGCTGCAGGTCTTGACCCCAAGGTCTGCCAATTACAAGTTTCATATCCTTTCTCACTATCTTATATTTTGTATTTATTCATTATACATCTGTTCTGCATATACTATACTTGTGAGTATGTGTATGTAGATACATGGGTTTTTTTTTCTTCATTAATAGCATATAAGTACCTTGAGAGCAGGGACTGGCTCTAGATTCAGAGGCTTGTGTTCAAATTCCATCTTTAATACATGACTTTTGGGGTACATCATAAAATTTCTCTTCAACTCAGTTTCCTCATCTGTAAAAAGGAGGGGGGACTAGATGACCACTAAGATCCCTTACACTTCTAGAGCTTCCTTTTCACTGTTAGCATTTTATAATCCTAAAGACATAAGATATTCTTAAGAGAAAGATGGAAATGGATCTACAATCAATAATTTACTAGGTCATCTTGGCTTCTCATGCAGCCATCAGACAAGAATGGAATAGCCAAAGAATGCATCTTTACCAACCACCAAAAAAGAGCAAAGGCTCCTCTACCCTCCAGGAGAAAAAAGGACAAGCTCAAGGTTCCTTAGAAGACTGGGGGTTTTGAGCCCCATTATTTTTCCATTCTAGTAGATCACATGCTCCTAGTTACATTCCTTCTCACTAGGTCTGCTCAACTCTTACCTCATAATTCTTGAATCTGCCACAATATTTATCGAAAGTGGAAGTCAGTAAAGGTAGCAAGAGAATTTTGAAGGAAGGGGAATCCTGATCTTTTAACAAAACAAAGCCAACTCTTCAACTTGACCTACATGAATGTCAGGTGTTTCTTTCTTTCTTTCTTTTTTTTTTTTTTTTCCTGAGGGGAAGCCAAGTTAAGAAAGTAAGAAAATTATTCTATTTCCTGCCCCATCTCACCCCCAACTTTCAGCTTTAAATATTTCAAGGATGGCTAAACAGGCAGGAACCTGATGAATCTTTTCACATTAACTAGAAATAAAAAGATAAGGATAGCTACAAGATTCAACTACATACCAAAAGGATTTTCAAGAGTTTAAAAATTATTGATTTGAATGTTGATTTTCTCATCCACATCCCTTTTGGGAAGAGATGCTATGTAGGAATACTTCTGCTATTATGCCAATGTGAAATAAGCCTCTCTAGCATATCTGTACATAATTCGCATGATAATGGAATCACAGCCTCCCTTTCATTTGCAGTATCACTCTGAATGAGTCAAGAGTAATTGGCTCACATGCAATCAATCAAATGATAAAAAGCCAAAAAGTTGAGGAGTAAGAAAACTTTTATTTTCATTAAAAAAAGACTGTTTTCAATAAATTATAATAAATCTTTCAAAACTATCCATGCCGATAAACATTCTGGTTTTTTTGTTTGTTTTTGTTTTTCTTTTTTTGGATAGCCTATATGTCCATGTCTTCTTTTTCTTTTTTATTTTGAATTATTTAAACAGTGGCTGCCCTTTTTTGGTGCTCTCGATAAAAATATCTTTAGAATCATGTGAACAGAAGAGAATAGAGTCCGTTAACCCCTACCACAACTTCTCATCATTTCCTATCAATTTGCTATAACCATCCTCCATACTGCAAACTTGCAGTGCAGAAAAGCAAATATTGACTCATCTTTCAGTTTCTATAAGCTTTTCTGCTTTGTATTATTCTAGAAATAGTCCCCATTTTGAAGTAAGTAATCAGTAAACTGCCATTACCATCATTTATGGCTCCCTCATTCTATTATTTCCAAAACCCCATATGGTTTCACATTGACCCTAGAGTCTCAAAAGCTATATCCACAGAGCACTAGCTTAGATAGCTCTTACCAAGATAGGAACACTTCAAATGCAGGCTTGGTAACAGACTACCTGGCTGTCATCCAAGGACCAGACTAGCTAAATTTGGACAGGTTAATCAACAGGTTGGCATCAAGGTGATGAATATATTTAGTAAAAGTCTAAGTTTAAGAGAGGCTGCTATCTGCATTAGTGGAAAGAATACCAAAAGCAATGAAATCATGGAATATTTATTTTTAATAGTCAAATCATCACTTCAGTTACAGGGATGGGCTGACAAATGTTTAATGGCTGATTCTGAGAAGGAAAAATGTACATGTGATAAGTTTTAAAGTTTATTTACATTATTTGTGGTATTTATAGTTTTCCCAATCATTTTCTTGACAATCCACAAAACAATAAATCAAGCCCTGATTTATCTATTTTTGAGGTGTAAAAATTTCACAATAGGATCCAGAAGCTAGGTCCAACATAACACCTGTGACATTATCCCTATTTTTTTTTTTTTTGGTGGATCAGGCTATAACGTTCCTTTAAACAAATCTCTATTTGATAGTTTTTAAAAAAGTTTTCCCCAATACATCCTCAATGAAAAAAAAAATCAAGCAACTGGTTTTATATTTATAATCTATTAATAATGTAGTGTCATGGAGTTAATAGACATCATCATTATCCATTTTTATAAAGTAGCAAATTTAAATCAAAAGACATTTCCTCAAGTCAGAATCAGAACAACAAAAAAGGCTATTCTACCAGTCACATCTCTAAGTACAAGGAAGGTTTGAAAATGGAGATGAGGTTTCAAAAATTAAAGACTGAAAAGCTTTGCAGTCAATATGGTAGTCCCAGGAGAGCTTCTTAGAAAGACACTGTATGATAAGATGCCAGCTGTATATATCCATTCAAGCACTAGTTTATTATCAACACTCAAATTCCCCTCTAACTGTGGTTCTTGGTATATCAAATGTACCTTGGACAGGGGATACCCAGTAAAAATGTTTCTGCCCAGCTACATAGAAGTTATAGCAATTCAATGGAAAAATAATTTGAGAAAAAGTGAGTAGTAACTGTTGTTTGATGATTTCATTTTCCTTCACATTCCTCCCCATCTGAAAATAATTTATAATATGAAAATATTGCATAGTATTTTGGAATTTATGTAATTTACTTTCAAAGATATCTAATGTTATAGGTCTCTCCTAATCCCAGATGCTAATAATTCCCTTTCTTGCCCCCTTTCTATCAAGTTGTATTTACTCTTTTTAGAAATATATACACCAATTAATGAGTATTTATTGAGGACACAATCTACTTCATTTTTATCTGAAATCTAACTAGCACCTGATCCACAGTAGACATTAAAAAGTTAATAATAAGTTGACTAATTGATTAAAATACTAAAATATTAATATCCAGATATTGGATATTGCCTTACCTATATTTCCTAAATTCTAATTTTCTGAAATTCAGAAAAAGCTTTGAAATCTTTAGCTACAGAATATTGCTGCCTGGGATAGATAACTCTGCCCTTCCCTGAAATCTGAATGACAATTCTCTGAGCTATACAAATGATGGCCATAGCAGAAAAACTCATTAAGCAGTTCTTATATCGTCATTAATTTTTTTATCATATATATATATATACATATATATATATATATACATACACATATACATATATACATATATATACACATACATATATATATACCTGGAGAAAAACTTTGGTTACAAGAAAGAAAACTTAAGGCTCAGCCAGATGCAGTATTCTGCCATGTCAAATTAGCAGGCTAATTCAGCAATAAATATGACAACCATATTTTACTACTAACATATTATTTAAAATTTAAGTGGGCATCATGGACCATTCCACATTAAGTGTAGCACAATAAGTCTAATCAATTCGGTCAAAAGCTTTGCAGAAAAACATACTAGGGAAGAGAAATAGATTCTGCTATAGAAGCCACAGTATTTGTGCTCTCAGGGTAAAGGCACCAGGGCCACACAATACCACAGAACTCAGTGTCTCAGTTCAGAACAGATGGCACAAACAGTATGATATAATTGTGAAACAGAGGGAGGGTTTGAACAGCTGTTAAGAGACTATGAGAAGAGAATCTGCTACTGAGCACAGAAAGATTAAGAGTTGGACCATCAGGAAAAGAGATAATAAAAACTACACCTCCATCCCCAACTAATACTCAATTTAGAAACTTGATCACAACTTCTTAAAAAAAAAAAAAACTATGGAAAGGTGATCTGTCAATTTATCTTCTAAATTACAGTTTTCTTTATTGACATCCTTTTCTAATGTATCAAAGGCACAGGAGTGACTGACTACCTACCTCCTTTCCCTAGACTGTAATCCAAATTAAATAAAAATGTATTAAAGCTCTTTTAAATCTTAGAATGTTATATAAATGTCAGTTATTATTCCCAAGATAGAAAGGCTTTTAACCCACCACATACTGTATGTTAGCTAACCTTGAAGATTACAATAGGCTGAAGAAATGTTTTTAACCATTAGCACTTCACAAAGATAGTCCTCTGATTCACTATAAAGCCATACTGGAGCTGAGACCTGTATCAGCAGAGCAAATATCCAAAGCAATGAAATGCAGGTCCCTTGAAGTAAATTACAACATCACATCCTATAATTCACTGAACTTTAAGACTCATATTCTGAAAAATACAGACTCCTTAGGACTTAACTTAAAACTTCTACTTCGAGAATGGAATTCATAATCTAGCCATTAATCAATCTGCTCCTTTTTAATAATTTATTTAATAAGTGATTAGAAAAACCACAGAGAAAAAAAAAAAGTGAAAACAGGAAAAAACCACTGGGCAACTTTTCATCTCCCTACCTCTTTTCCTTCCCAACTTTTCTTCTCACCTCTTCCTACCAAAAAAAAAAAAAAAAAAAAGAAAGAAAAAAGTGTCTTTTAAGGCAAAGCTGAGATGAGGGATACACAAAGCACCAGCAGCCTAGAATATGAAACACAGTACCTGGGCACTAGATACAATACATTTAATATCCTACTAGAACCTGTTAGGACCAGAGCAGAAGATGGAAACATTTGTCTACTGGATATCATACAATAAGAGGGCATAGAGACAAAGCAAGACCTGAATTTGTAGTAATCCTCTGAGAAACTGAGACAAAGGCTAGTTTTTAATGGTAGTGGTTAAGACCTTTTGCCAGTACCATCCAAACTCCAGAGGGAACAGGGCCAAAAAAAGTCCTATCCAACCCATGCAGGAGTTCCTGGGTAACTGATTCATGCAAAAAGTTCTCGAAATCATTAATATTAAGAAAACGTAAATTAAGAGTAACACTGAGCTTCCACCCCACTGAACAAATTGCCAAAGATGACAAAAAGGAAACATGGTAATTGTTGGAGAAGCTTTGAGAGGTCAAGCATACTGTCTAACCATTCTGAAATGAAATTTGGAAGTTGCTCAAAAAGTCACTAAACTGTACATAGTCTTTGACCAAACAATACTACTTAGATACATACTCTAAAGAGATCAAAAAGCCAGAAATGACTTCTACTTTCAAAATATTCAAAACCTCCTTTTTGTTGTAGTCGAAAAAGCTAAAACAAGTGGGTGTCAATGAACTGAGGAACCAAAAGTTTCTGGTTCCTAATCTAGAATTGATGTATAACTTTGAGGAAGTCCTAAAAATATGATGGGGGAAAAATTACATCTTTATTCTCACTATCTTCAAACTGAAATTTAGCATCTTCTTCAATTATGAATGAAGACAAAAAAAATTTCGAAAAAGAGAATCCACATACTAAATTCACCTTACTGCCAAGAGGTTCTAGGACCATTAAAAACTTTAGAATCTCTGGCTTAAGCAAATTATAGTAAATTAATATGATGGAATGCTATTACATTATAAGAAGCAACAAAAGGGATTGATTAGAAGAAATTAGAAGAGGGCTTGTATTAATTGGTGCACAATGAAATGATCAGAACCACAAGGACAATTTATACAAAAGCATTAATTGCAAAGGAAAACAACTGTAAAACTTATATGATGCTCTATGATGGCTAAAAAGAAATGCATAATTTGTAATCTTTTTGACAGCAATGGTTAAAATGGTTGGGAAGCTAAATATTTGCATAAAACAAGCAACAGCATATATATATATATATATATATATATATATATATATATATATATATATATATATGCATATATATATATATACACACACACACACCATATACACACCAAATATCAATTATAAATTTTACAAAATTTCAGAGGAGAGATTATTGTGGGCAACTTAGGTTGTGTCTTGAATATAAGATGAAACAGAAACAGAGAGGACATTACAAGCAGACATAAGTAATAAGCAAAAAACAAGAAGCATAAGTTCTTGTGATATATGCGTATTTGATTAGGACAATAATGTAGAATAAATCAATTTAGCCACAGCAAAGGGTTCCAGCAGGGTAGGGGAACCAAAGAAAAAAAGATTACAGAGATAGGCTAAGGCCACATATCTTGATCCAATGTAAGGAATTTGAGCTTATCCTAAGACAATGAGGAACCACAGAAGGAAATTTATACAAAACAATTTGAAATGAATGAGATGCATACAATAACTGGATATAAGACACATTAGAAGGAGAATAGATTTAAAGTCTGCTAATAACAGAAATGGAAATATTTTGGCCTTCTATAGCAACTCAGGCTATAGTGCATAGCCTGAAGAAAACACATTTCAGATACAAAATTTTAACCAGAAATGGAGATCCTTGAGACATTTCTGGGGAAAAAAAATACAAGCAAGCAAAAAACTATGAATGAATTGGAAAGAATTTTATTAAAGTAAATTAGTGATGAAAAAAACATGGTAGTGGAATGAACTTCTTGATTTGTAGAAAATACCCACATTTCCCCCTCTTCACTAGAGAAACTGTGGAAGTAGGTTTAGCATTTCTTGTAATTGAGTTAAATTATGTCTTCTGACTATGAACAAAGATACCTCTTGAACAAGTCTATTCCCTGCCTCCATTTCCTAACTACCTAATCTCTCTGAATTCTAGCTTTTCAACTTCACTATGCTGATTTTCATGAAAATAGTTTTAATACAGTTTTTTGGGTTGGATCTAAAATGTACTCTTAAAATGTGCAGGAGTAAAAAAAATAAATATCTGAGCTAGAATGATTATGATGGGAACATAAATAAAATACAAATGCAAGAAGAGTAACTGTTGTATTGATAAATAGAAAAATCTGGAAGAGGAAGAAGATAATACAGATTTTAATGTTAAATTTGAGGTCCCAGCAGTGTATCCAGGCAAGACAGGTCCTGGATGGTACGGACTTGAGGGAACAAAATTAATATAATCATCAATCATAGGAAATCATCCTCATAGGAGTCAAAGAAGTAGATGAATTCTGTTAAGACTTAGGGATGAGCCTAAGTGGGAAGAATAAAAAAGTGAACAAATCACTGCTAAGTGCTGGAAAAAGGCAAGCATATAAATACATACAATGGTGAGAAAAACAAGAAAATGCCCCAGAAACACAGACTTACAGTTTATCTAGTGTCTCAGAAGTCCTGGAGGGAAAGATTTTCAAGGAGATCAGAAAGGAGAAAAGCAGACATAAAAGGAAATGTGTGTGTGCTTGTATGATGCACAGATATATATACACACAGAGAGACACACACACATATATGTATATATTATAGCTGGTATCTTGAAATATGAACAAAAGAAATGATGTGGAGAATCTAGAGTTGGGATAGTAGGAAGCCAAGAAAGCCAATCTCAACAACTTGTAAGAGTACCTGTTGGCAATTTGAAATTCATAATGGCCAAGAATGGGGTCAGGAGCATCTACAGCATCCAGATGAAGTTAAAGGAAAGGCTGAAGGTATGAAAGTCCCATTGGCATTAAGGTACAGGTTAAGTGTGAAAGCTCTAATAGAGCACTGAGGAGAAAAGTACCAGGTTTTCAACGGCACGATGGAATGATTGGCTTTGGAGTCATGGCATCTGAGTGTAAGTTCCACTTCCTGTCACACAATACTTGGACAACTCACTTTAATTTCTCTGGGTCTTAGTTTCTAGTCTGTTACACTAGAAAGTCTCTAAAGTTCTTTTCAACTCTAAATGAATCATGTTTTGCGTCATCATTTATACTTCTAAACAAATAACAGAGACTAAGAAGTAAAAACTATAAAGTCCACATGTCAGATTAGGGAAAGATAACAGAAAAACATACAGACTCCATGTAATACATAAAAGGGATGGATGGGAGAGGGGAAAAGGGATCAGAAACAATGATGTGTTAAAAATGCATGTTCAAAATGCAAGACATGGATTTTATGATTAGAGATGATGATTAGAAGAGATGATTAGAAAAGTGATCCTGCAATGGGACAGAAAAGAAAGGAGAAAGACTTCCATTCAGTAATAAAGGATAAGGCTTATCTAAGAGATAGAAGCCAGGCTTCAAGTATGTTTAAGTTGAGCTCAGTTTTCATTAGATCAATAAACTGGAAGAAAAGGAGATAGAAATAAAGTATTCAAAAAGAGGCTGCCCACAAATCAATGAAACATAAATTAAAACAACTTTGGGAGACCATCTCAAACCCATCAAATTGGCCCCCCTCCAAAATTGTTGGTTATGCTATATATAAAAAAAAAAAACCAGATACCCACACATTGCTGATGGATAATGAACATTTTCTAGGCTGAGTTTTAAGCATACAATGATAAGAGATACCAGAGACAAGGACTATGGACTCATAATTTACAAAGGATGAAGATGATTCAGATTGAGATTAGCAAATCCAAAGGGCATAAAGGAAAAAAAAAAAAGAATAATGGGGAGCAATAGTTAGAAACAATGAAGTGTGAGTAGAGAAGGTGCTAAATTTAATTTTCACTAGGTATCAGAAAACTGAAGCTGTGGAAGAAACCTCAGAGACCACCAGGTCCAACTCTATCACTTTACAATTGAAAGTAAGGACAAAGAGATTAAATGATTTATCCAAATGTCACACCTAGGCAAAGCTATCTAAATTAAAAGAGGATAAAGGGAAGAATTAAATTGATAGGGAGAGAAGAAAAGATGGTAATACAGTGTCAACAGAAGATGAGAAATGGAAGAAAAGCAAGCAAATATTTCCATCAGTCAACCAAAGAATCATGTAGCTCATTTTTTTTTTAAAAAAACATTTCAGAGAACCAGAGAAAACTGTTAATTCTAAAAAGTTCTGGCCTGTCACTTTCCATTGTTACATATTCATCAAAATGTCCCTACTATAATTAAATTCTTAACTTACATACCATAGAGGCACTATATTAGTAGATGGGGAATGAGCACGGGAGTTAAGAAAGACCAAGTTCAAGTCCTCTTCCATATGACCCTGGGCAAACCTCTTACATACCACAGGCAACTCTAATATTCTATGCTGTAGAGCAAGTACAGATCTTTAATGGAAAAAGAAGTTTCTTCTCCCAATAAAATCACAGAATCAATTCAAAAACCAAAAGAAAACAACAAGGAACAAAAAAACAACAATTATGAAATAGGTGTATTTCTGACACAGATTATGGTCAACAATCCTTTCAGTGACTTCTCAGAGACTTTTTGTTTCCTACAGCAACTGTTCCAAGCCTTTTACTCTGGTCTTAAGACATCCTTATGCCTATCCTCCTACTTTTTAGAACATGGCTTAAACTACTTTTTATAAAATATTTTCAGTGCTTCAACAACAGTTCCTTGAAGACTTCCTTAAAAATTTCCCAAAAACACTACCCAATAGGCACTGCCTGACTAAGGCAAGAGGAAACACCAGATTTGACATTGCCTTCTTCCCATTTGCTCAAGTGAGTCTTGAAGACAAGATTTACTTATGCTGATTTGCAACACAAGACAGATAAGATTAATTTAATTTAACCAACAATGCTAACAAGTTTGGGCCAATTGAATAAAAGAGTAAACCAAGGAACTTCTCTAATCAAAAATACTTTGAATCTTTCTAAAGTTTTGTGCCCTATGCATAAAAGCAAGCTCTTATGCAATAACAAATTCAAATTTCAACTAATTCTAATTCTTACTTCTCTAGCTGTTTTTCCCCAGAATATAGCACTATAAACAAATATAGCAATATTTTCCCCAAATATAGCACTATAAACAGAAGAAAAAAAAATACATTCATTTCCCTTTCCCAAGCAGGAAAACAGTCATTTACATTCTGGGCCTTGAAACCAAATGACTATATAGATGAGGGTAAAAACAAAAAAGAAATAGCGAAATCTGTATCCATAGGAAATGGCTTTTGGAAAATGTTAGACAACAGATAGTGAGTGCCGTGTATTACCATGGACTGAACAATAGAACTGCATTTCCTCATGTTACAATATGCTATAATACAACATAACAACAACACACACACATGCTGCTCTGCTCAATTTAAGTTTAAAATATAGAACCATCAGGTCAACACAGACAAAAGCATCATTAGTATCTTTAAAACTAATTTCTAAAGTGATCCCGTAGTAGAATTTTGCATGCTTTCAAGAAATAATTATTTATGTATATAGAGCTGATATATTTACCTAATAATAGCACAACTCTATCTCATATATTCAGGGAGAAAAGTATCTCAGCTTCCATCTACTGAAAAAATGTAGGAGAAAACTTTTAGCAGTTATATTTCCATATCTAGAAAGCCTGAGGGTCTTAACTCATTAATATCAAGTAGAAGTGCCTGCTACAATTTGAAGATGCACCTAGCTACTCACTAGACACTAACCATTCTGACTTGTACTATTAGATGAGATTCATGTAGCATTTTAAAAATTAAAAGTTTTATAGAAAACAATAGTCAACATCAATATAGCCTTCTAAACTTGTTTTATAAACATTTCTAGTTAATCACAATAAGTAAAATACCATAACTTTGTTTCCATATCTTTTAAATATGTTCACTTTTATTTTTGGTTGTTGTTCTCATAAAATAAGAAGGGATTGCAAAGGATAAGACTACTCGGCTCACAGAGTGAAATTGTACAAGGATAAATTCACTTAGCAGCAAAATAACTGTAAAGATACATAAACATATATTGTATTTAATATATACTTTAATATAGTTAACATGTATTGGTCTACTTGCCATCTGGGAAAGGGGTGGAGGAAAGGAGGGAAAAAACTGGAACAAAAGGTTTGGCAATTGTCAATGTTGTAAAATTACCCATGCAAATATCTTATAAATAAAAAGCTATATACATTTGAAAAAAATTTTCACTTACTTAACATAATTATCTTAATTTTATTCCAAAATTCTGTCTCACACATAAAGGGTAATGTCCCAGCTTTTAAAGATGGAAAACTGAGGCAAAGATGAACTAAGTGGCCAGCTCCATGCTACACAAAATACTGGCAGAAGAACCAGAGATCTGAACTTCCAACTTTCCCCATTATACTACAATGATACAACTTTCTCATACCACATCTAGTTTCCCATACCTGATTAGTTAAATTAGTAAAATGACGGAATTCAATCAATAGTTATTGGGTATTCACTGGATAAACCATACTGAATAGTTCTGAAGATCCCTCTGCAAGGGGAAAAAAGTTTTTGTCCTTGAAGAGACACAAATTAAAGTATCTTTTACAAAAATGAATAAACAACCTCCATATGCTGAATGTAGGTTTAATGTAATAGGAAAAGAAAGGAAGAATGCTCTTCTCCCTACCTCTTCTTTTTACCCTTCTACAGACCCCAGTCATAAGACAGTTGAGTGGAAAGAGCAACATGGTATATACCAACTGTTAAGCCATAAATATCCAAGCATTATCCTTCTAGTAACATGGAAGACTATTTACCATCTTTTCTTCTACTACAGCCTAAAGTCTTTCAGGAATTACTAATTACTTTGGAGCAGCTTGACTGACTGATTGAAGCAATACCCTACAGATCCCTAGATGGTGTCATGTGATCTCCCAATGGTCTGAATATGTATTTTGTTCTAAATGTGTACCCTTAGTTTATGCCATCCATCCTGTAACTATCTTCTCTCTCTTCATGCATTATCTTCTCCAATTAGAGTATGTACTCTAGGAGAAAAGAGACTCTCTAAACTGTATCCTAAGTATTATAGCACGTAGTAACTGCTTGATACTTTTTCATTCATTCATTTAGTTCTCCAAACACCCTTCCCTCCAAACTCAGCCACACAAATTTATACTCTAGCAATCTGATCATAAAATACATCCTAGGAGTTTCTGCTATCCACATCAACAAAAATCTGCCTCTTCCTTCTCTAGTTAACAAGGTAATCTGCTTTTGGTAGAGTTCAAAGCCTTTTTGTAATACAAAATCATAGCCTTTTTCATGGGATAAATCTCTGAGAATTCAGAGTTTTAATAGATGGCTATGGTATCACTATTTGAAACAGAAAATATACTATCACTTCAGTTTGGAGGGTCCAGAAGAATAAATAGAGTTAGTAATATATTTTGGCAACTTCTCAATATTAGCAAATTAGCTCTGCACCACTGAACCCTGACCATTCTCCACTGCCATTTTCACATTGAGCCTTAAAACCAAATCCCTACATGGATCAGAAAAACCTGAAGACCAAATAACAACTTTCCTTAAGTCATGTTTGTAGGAAGTAACAGAGGGGTTCAAACCTAAGTCCTCTGCCTCCAAAATCCAATGCCCTTTCCATTATACCATGCTGCTTCTTTCTTTGTGCTAAGATCATCCATTCCAGTCGTTTTATCTACTAACATCCAATTAAAAAACAAAGTTGGTCAAAGAACCAAATAACGAAAAAAATCTAATGTCTTCACAAATATATCTTTGTTATGAAAGGTCTCAATGATACTAAGCTACCATTCTAAAAACACCATTAATGGAAATAAGGTTTTAATAGCAGAAGGCAAATTCCCAATGTCAACAAGTTAAGAATAATCGTGGTACAATTGCAGATTAAACAGAAATCTGAAGAACTTTTTTCTTTTCTGAATTTTTAGAAGGCAGATCAAGGAATTCAGGGAAAGAAGTTTCAGAATATGACAAGATTGAAACATGAAAGCTTTCAGCTACTGTAGATGAGCATATTTAATGTCCATTTATGCCAACATTTAAACACAAAAACTTATGTGTAGAATATTAAAGTTGCTGCTGATATAAATTGCTATTAAACTGAAATATAAAGAAAATGTAATACTTCATCCACTCTTTTATTGAAATCACTTAAGAAAAATAAAAGTAAAGTTGTTTCTTCAAAATTAATCAAGATACTAAATCTAATTCTTTGCAATATTAAATAAAGTATAAGAGGCATTCTGATTTCAATTACAGCTTTCCAAAACAATACCCACAGAATATTCAGGCAAGATCAAATGTAGCTTTTGAATTACGAATTACAATCATACATTTTATGGCTCTATTCCCAAAATACCTTAGTTTTTCCCCTAGATTCAATCTTCTATAACATGTAAGGATTTAAATCAAAGTCTCCAACAGGACAGTCTATCTATTACAAATCAACTCATTTTAAACAAATCAATGCAGTCTCTTCTTCTGCTTTTCAAAACTAATAAATGCCAATAATGAGAATTGCAAAACTGAGCTTTAAATTTTCCATTACATAAGCTCAGAATAAAGAAAATCTACATTAAAATCCACAGGCATGGAACTAACTTTTTTAAAAGACTAGGTAATATACCACTTTCCCCCCATTATATTCAATTAAAGCACTTCTATAAAAGAAATTTCACAATATTCAAGACCAATCTCTATTAATACATAAATAAATTGCAAAATACATCAATGACAAAATTAAAACAATTAAAGCAAAAAGTTAGCTGACTTGTATAAAGTAGCTAAAAATTTAAACATAATAAATAATACGCATATGTTTTAAATAATGACAGCAAAAAGCTACTAAACAATGAATTTGGTCCCTTTAGCTCTTTATTGGGATGACTTTCTGGCAGAGGAAGAAGATGGATACTGAATTAATTATGATGATGTAAAAAATGGAAGACATCAATAAAAACTTATTAAACAAAAAACAATAAAAAAACACCACCATTTTTGGCTGCTCCTAGATAAAGAGTATGTTTTAGTGACTGTGTGGCTCAACTTCACCTACATTTGCAATTAAAATTTTGCAGAAAGCATCAAGATTCAAAATTGTTACTCTATATGTCATTATATAACTCATTCCAGAGAGAATAAATTTAATCACATCCTCACAACCCCTGTCCTTAATCCCCTGTACTGAATCCAGTGAAGGTCAATGACCTTCCATAGTCTTATATTCCTTGACAATCTGTGCTTTTTTTTTTTTTTTAAATACTGTACATAAAACTCCCCTGTTTAAAATTCTTCCTCGTCTACCCCATGACAATATATTATGTGGGTTCTATTCCTGGCTGTTACCCTCACTGAATCATTTCTGTCTCCCTAAATACTGTATTTTCTTCTTTCCATCCTATTAAATATGGACATTCCTTGAAATTAAAAATTTGAGAGCTGGGACTATGTCCTTTTTAGTGTCTTTAGTACTTTTTTCTACACAATCTCACTTCCATTAACCCTGCTGAAAAAAAGGCGTATCTACATTTCTAATACTGTCCTTTCTCCCAAACTCCACTCTCACATTTCCAGTTCCAGCAGATCATTGTTAGCTATATGTTCCACAGTCATCTGAAGGGATCTAGAGGCTTTCTTTCCTGATTTCTCAGTTTCTGTTTATGCCTCACATCCAGTCATCTAAGTTAAAAATCTGGAAGTCATCTTTGACACTTTTTTCTGTCTACTAACTTAAGTCAGTCACTAACCCCACTTCAATTCTTCCTCCCAAATCTTTCTCATTCTATCCCTTTCCCCACTCTTTGCTACCATTCTAGTTCAATTAATATTTTATTCCTAGTATAGAAAAAAAAAACCAAATTGATCTCTCTACCTCCATTCTGTCTCGCTACTCTTCAATCCATCTGACAGATCAACCATATGAATTTTCCTAAAACACTGCTTTGCTTTTTTAAATTTTCTGCTCAAAGACCTAGTTCTATGTCCTGGCTTAATATTCAAGATATTTTACAATCTGGCTCCATACTATTTTTTATCCAATCCATTATTCCTCAAATGAAACCTCCACTTTATTCAAACCAATCTAATTGCTCCCTGACTGCCTCATTTATGGTGTCCATATGCAATTTATTTCATTTCAAACTTGATCTAACTACATTTCCTCCATCCTTTAAAACTTAATCTAGATACTTATTCCCCGATGCTTTCCTAAGCCATCCTAGCCATAGAGATGTAGCCTATATTATATTATCCTTTGATAAGCATACAGTACTTTGTGATAGCCTTTTTATTGTTGTATTCAATAACTGACTTTTCACAGTTGTATGTTGCCTTTCAACTAGATCATAAACTTTATGAAGGCAAGGACTATGCCTTCTAAGGTATATCCCACCAGACCTAAATGTCTCAAGAACACCCAGTACATTCAATATTGGATGGTTTGTTTAATTGTTTTTTGGAGAGGAGTTTGGAGTATTTAAATTAAACATTAATGGAAATTAGATATAATATTTTTAAAATCATGTTTCCCAAGTTGAGACTAGGCAAAAGTAGATAGAAAATAAACCAACTATGACCCTTCTATAATTCAACTCCTACACTACTTCAAAATACTGAAACATTAATTTATTTGTGGCAAAGTTCTGATTTAGATAGTAGTGGGATCTATTAGTAGGAATAGTATCTGCTAGAGTTCTTGCTACCAGATAGACTAGTTTCCCTCCTTTCCTCCCAAAAAACTCACAAATTGCTCCTGAGATTTGACTGGTTCAGTCACTGATGTAACTTCTCGGTCCCTTAAGGCCTTGCAGATATGCTGGGCTAGTTCCCCCATCTCCCCTACTGTCAAAGTCAGGGCAGTTGTTCCCAGAGGACCACAGATTGGGGTATTAAAAGGGCTGACAGATGTACCACTTCCAAGCCAGTCAATACATACTTCTGATCCCTGTCATATTTCAATCAACCTTTCCTCAAACTCTCACATATTGCATTAGTAGACAGTGTAAGTCAGAAACTGTAAAAATCTATAGATCTGTAAAGTGGGAACAATAATATTTGGCTTGTCTGGAGACATGGCAGGACCTTATGGTCCATTGAGTTGTAAACTCCTTTAAAATGAAAGATCTTATTTAATATGTATGGGAATGCCTGCCATCTAGGGGAGGGGGTAGAGGGAAGGAGGGGAAAAATTCGGAACAGAAGGGAGTACAAGGGATAATGTTGTTAAAAAAAATTACCTATGCATATGTACTGCCAAAAAAATATTATAATTATAAAAATTAATTAAAAAAAAGAAACAGAAAAAAAGAGAAAGATCTTTGAGGGCAGGGATTATTTTTAGCTTTTTTTTTTTTTTTTAATTTCCCAATGTCACACAATTCACACAGTGAGTACCTCACAAAAGCTTTGAACAGATCCATCCACAAAAATGAACTGTATTTACCTGAACAAGTGCTATATTTTTGCTATATATCTTTTCCATTATTTTGTTAAGTAAACTTTTTTGGTTGTTACTGTATAGGATGATCTATTAAGCATCTCATTTGATTACAATTCCTAGAACAGCAAAATGGCTCACAAAAGCATTCTACTTTCTACTTTCAGACCATCTACACCTTTTGTGTGAATGCTTTAATATTATTAATGTACTATACTTTTCTAGCTGTGATCAATACATCAATAGTGGCAGCCTGTCTGTACAGTGCTTCACTTCCTCACAACATTGTAAAAGAGTTTTCTATTCTTTTTACAGATAAGAAAACTAACATTTTTTGAGATTAAGTGACTTGTCTATAGGGTCAAGGCTATAACAGTTATAATACTACCCAAGCTAATATGACATATACTATAATACCATACCAGCTAAGTAACGATGATTCTTGGACCTGAATTGCAGAGAAGTTGCTGATGTGTTTCGAAAAAGGAAATTGCTCATCAAAACTTCTGTATACTAATGAAATCATATTTCTTATTTAAAAGGGGAAAAAATTCTGCTAACCAAACAAACATTCCCACTGTCATTGGTTGTTTCTTGAGTACTCAAATCATATCATACCCAAAAGATATGCATATTTTAATTAAAAATAACAAGGCAAAAAAAAATCTGTAGGTGTAAGTCAGAGACACCTTCATTTGGTCTCTAAGGACCAAAGTAGCTCACTATAAATCATTCTCTTGGGAGCCTAAAGTCAGCATGATGTTACTACAATGTTTTGTGTAGCAGTTAACATACTGCAGGATGCTTTTATTGTTTGCTAATTAATAATAATGCCTCCAGGGCAATTTTCCCTTCCCTTGAGACTTATTAAGAAAGCAAGAAGTAATTAGAATAAAGATTATAGTTTCTTTTACTATCCTCCAAACTTCTGTAAGTCATAATTGAGTTAGACCAGAGTTAAATTTGGCACTAGTAAATACAAGAAGGACAAAGATTTTAGAGGAACTTATTTTCCAAGGATGCTGCTCTTGGATAAACATATATGCATTCCACCCCTCTAAAGACCTTATGATTTTGTTCTATTATGGTAAAAGCAAACCAATCTCATGATAAATGCCCTGTAAGGAAGACCTGGGTTCACGGCCTGCCTCCAACACATATAGCAATCATAAGCCAATTATTTTTTTCTCTCAACATCCCAAGGAACTCTATGAGTTAAAGATGAGTTTTCTTTCATTATCAGGAGGGAGTTTCCACATGCAGCAATATTGTGGACATTAGGATTCCAAACAAAAGGAAAAAAGATTATATATGTATATGAATAATGCATTCTGTACCTGCCTGTATACACATAGACACATACATTCATAAGGCATATATGAATATAGGAGTGTGTGCATGTATATATGTAAACATGTGTGTGCATGCATCTCCAAGGTCCCTTTTTATCTTTTTCTCCAATTCCTCTTTTTATTTGCTTGCCTCAGATTTTTCAGGACATAAAGAATCCTACATTTCGAATGTTCAACATATATGTGATTATTGGATTGTAACGTAAGTATCTTGGGAGTCAAGCCCACCAAGTCTCCCTCACAACTCCGCCCCACCTTAGAAGGCTGGGGAAAAGCTTAAGTCCAGTAGTCCATTCTGGAAGTTGGATTTTTTTACGCTCATTGATGCTACCTTTATTTTTGGAAATTGGTGAATAAATTAGCAAAAAGCTATTGTAATACTCGTTCCTTGAATTCCAGAGCACACCAAAAGCTTTGTGCTGAAATGGCAAGCAACAGGATATGGGTGACCAGCCCCCTGCCACTCCAAAGACTCTGCTGCCTCTCAAAACAGCGATGTGGTTTGCATTGCTCCTGGAGGCAAAAGGAACCACCCCATTTACAAAAGGGAGACGGAGGAAGAAGAGAGGATGGTTTTCCTGCCACCAGATCTGTTCAACTTTAAGGAATCAGAACGGGATCCAAGTAAAAGGGGCTACCCAGACTGAAATTAACAGGACTCTAGTCCAAACTACCATTCCCCGGCCTCAGGAGGTCTGATGGTCACCTGATCTGAAACATGCAAACACAACCT
This sequence comes from Sminthopsis crassicaudata, assembly GCF_048593235.1. NCBI lineage: Eukaryota > Metazoa > Chordata > Mammalia > Dasyuromorphia > Dasyuridae > Sminthopsis > Sminthopsis crassicaudata. The sequence goes on from NC_133617.1 coordinate 463,631,281, forward strand.
AACCAGAAATCTCTCACCCACAGGACTTAATGAAGGAAAGCCACAAGGTTAAGAATGAAGATCCTCAGGCTTCCCACAGAAGCCTTTAACTGTTGCTTCTCTGGGTTCTCAAGAAGTAGAAGGAAGCGGTAACTTATTTGGGAACATCCCTCAGAGGGGAGGTTCAGAGAACCACAACCTCCAGCCAGTCCCATTAACAGTCACAGCGGAGCATAGGCTCCCATCTCTGGCATCTGCACAAGAAGGCCGGACGGCCTCCACTCCAGAGACTGGGGGGGATAGAAAAGTGCCCGTTCCTCCGGATCGGAGGCACTACGGCTCAGCAACAAAGGAGCACAATCACACTTATTCCTTCCCCCCCGGGGTTCCTGAATCCAAAAGGGACGGGGGAGAAAAAGGAGATGCTTCTTTCTATGGATGTCACAGTAGGACAGTACAGTCGGAGGGGCCAGCCAGGATTTGCTCCCAGGACCCTCCATCCCCATTACGGGACACGGGAGAAAATGAGAGAGAAAAATCAACCCCTACAGCCCAACTTCCCAAATACATAAGATGCAACTCCCGCTCACATTTTCTTGCAGGCCTGACAGCCCCCGTCCCCCTTTCCCTGCCCTGCGGGGATGGCAGGGCTTTCGTTACCTTGTCGGCGAAGCTGCGGGGCAGCTGCAGGTCCGGGCTGGGGGTGAGCTCACCGCCAACTACATCCTCGCCGCTGGGGCCGGCCAGAGGGTGCGGCATGTCCTGCAGGGACTTGGGCCCGGAGGAGGGCAGGGATTTGGGGGTGCCGACGCCTCCGGCCGACATGGCTGAGTGCGGCTGGCCCTGGAAAAGCTGCCGCTGCCGCCTCCTCTCCTCCTTGCAGCTCCAGCACCCGCCGCCACGAGCACTACCTCCGCCTCAGCCACCCCCGCTCCTCCTCCTCTCCTCGCCCCCGCCCCCGCCCCCGTCTCGGAGGAGAGCTGCAGGGGAGGGGGCTCTCCCGCTTCGGCTGAGAGGCCGCGGCTGGTGTGGGAGGAGGAGCCCGCGGCTCCCCGCCCTCCTTCCCTTTCTCTCGCGTGTCTGGACTCTGCAGAGCCGCGCTCCAGCTGCTGCTGCAGCCTCAGCTGTTGGTGGAGCTGCTGCTGCTGCTACTGCTTGCTAGCTGGGGCTGCTGGGTGTTGAGACTTCGGGTTCACGCGCTGTTCCTCGCTCTAGCCCCAGCTCCTCCCTCTCATCCCTCTCTTTTTCCTCCCTCTCCCCAGGCTTTAATAATGCAAAGCCCTCCGCACCTGCCTCTCCCTCCTAGCGCTTCTCAGAGCCAACCCTTAGACTGGAGGGAGGAGCATAAACTCGGCCTCGGTCTTCTCCTGCCCCTCCCCCTCCCACTCCTTTTCCCACTTGGAGCAGTGCAAAGAGGAAGACGCTTAAAGGGGAAAGAGGGGGAAGGGTCTACGTGGGTGAGAGAGAGGGAGAGGCCGGGCCGGACCTAGTGCTGCGGCTTCCCCGGGGCGGGATCTGAGACCAGAGCTCCGCCCCCTCTTGCTTACCAGCTCCTAAGCAGGAAGTGCTCCCAGCTCCAAAGGCTGCTGCTCCACCCCCTCTGAAATTGGCAGGCTCTCTAGGGAGTGGTGGAAATGTGGAGACTGAGGGACAGCCCCAGAACCCACAGTTTTCATGGGAATTACCTTCTGTAACTCCAGTGAGATGGATCGGGTGTTTAACGGTGATTCAGTGGGTGGAATGGGGAGCACGCCTTCCCGAACACACCCTCGTACACATTCTCGGAAAAGAATTTCAGTTCTCTTTAGGGAATGTAGACTGGGAGTGTTCTGCCCCTAATCTAACGGAAAGAGAGCCAGACGAGGCATTAGGAAAATTAGATTCATGTCCTGGCGCGGCATCCGCTGTCTCTGCTCCGCTTCTGCCTCTGCCGGTGGAGTTGACACCTCCCTTACCTAATTAAGCACCACCTTTACTTGGTGGCAGTAACTGGAATTGCATTGAAGGTACCCGGCCGCAAATCAACTTCTGAAGGATTAATAATTACAAATCCAAACTCGTAAAGGGACAAGCAAACGAATCCAGCGGCACACCACACTGTTGAAAGAGTCATATTATAATAAGACATGTCAAAATCCTTTGAAAAAACTTGACTCATACCTAGACATACATCATACATGCAACTCATGAAGGATCTGTGAGTTCAGAAATGAGATTACAAAACCTTGTCCGTGACTGAATAATAAACCCTAGGAATTTATTAAAGGCTAAATGACTTGCCCAGGATCTTAGAGCTAAGACGTACAAAAGTCAGGACCAAAGCCTGCATTCTATGCACTATGCCGTTATCTATATAAACATTTCTATAAGGTGTAAGTGGGGGAATGAATGAGCTTTCAGAACTGCCCACGCATTGTTTTAAGCCCCCTGACAATACAAAACCGAGACCGTCCCAGACCTCGTGTATCTTTCCTTCTGTCAATGGGAGATAATGTATAAAAGGGAGTGATGACCAGAAAAGCATCCCTTTTGTAAGGATGGTGAAAAGGATATGATTTTTTAAAGCAGTGGTGGCAGCAAGCAGAGAGATGCTACTTTAATTACAAGGCAGCTGGCTTCTTGCCAGAACTGGTCTTTAGGTTCATCTGCATTTCTCTAGAAGTAAGAAGTTTAGCTGAAATCAGAAGAAATTGGAGGTCCCACCAAGGCCATGACAATCAAAACCAAGAAAAGCTCTCTTCTCTTGAGTCTACTGAGGTCTTGTCATTTCCTGGTGCTGTGAGTACAAAGTCCAGAATTCCCTGAGTTTTGCCTCTTCATCTTGTAAGTAGAGTAAATAATCTCAAACTAAATTCTAGAATTCCTGTTTTGAAGTAGTTTCTATACTTTTCAGGGGGGGAATTACAGGAATTAGGATAATCACAGCTGCTTGGTAAATGAATTGTGCATTGTGTTCTAGTTATTATGTCTTGTTTATTTGTTTATTGGTTCTCAGCTGAGCTCAAACAGCTAGCAGTATCTGAGCATGTTTGTCTGCATTTCTGGAGAGCCTATTATGCTAAAGTCACATGACTGTTCACTGAATGTTCAAGAAGAAGTTGAGATTTGTCTGGCAAATAGAGCTCAGATCATTTTTAGTTAGGTAAATATACAAAATAGTATCCTCTGGCACTATCCTGCAGAGATCCATCAAAATGAAATTAAAGGCCATTGAGTGTCCTAAGAGCCATATGGATCATAATGCTTACTTAGTACTGCAATTGAGTCAGGCTAAACTGTCAGGTTGGGCATCAGACTCCCCAGATCTAAGCACTCAGCTGAACAAAATTGAATGAGAAACAATCAATACCACCTGCTGGTTAAACAAGGCTTGTGAAATATAAGTAATGAATTGGTAGCATCAATATATAGCAGATAGACCAGTGGATTAGTAATCCAAGTTTTGCTACTTGTATGACTTTGGACAAGTCACGCTCAATTTCCTCTCTTGTAACATTAAAAGGTTGAACTAGATGATCTGATATGTCATTCCAACTTGACTCCTTTGATCTGTCTGTAGTGTGCCACTATCTGGAATTCTGGTACTTTGGATAAATGCTTCTCAACATTATTGGCAATAGAAAGAACATTAAGTATTTCCAAATTCTATGTAATCTTTGGAGTCTGAAATTAAATAATGGTTCTTTGTTTTTCCCTTTTATTCTGCTATCCTGTGCCTAAATGACATAAAAATTACAGAAATTATAATTTATTTAAAAAGAAAAAACTGGCTTCAGAAGACTTGAAGTTGTTTTAATTTCATCACTTAAGAACTGTCATACCAATTGTCTGCACGCAACTCATTTAATTTTGCTAAACTTCATGTGTAAAATGAAGGCTTGTACTATCTACTTGTACTATTTGGAAATTTTTTATAAAATTTAAAACATTACAATTACATAAATACAAAGTTATTGTAATTGTTATACAAAGCAAGAGACAATATACTTGTTATAATATCAAACTACACAGAAATGATGTTGAACAAGGTAATTTGATACTTGCACATTCTAAACTAATCCAGAATTCTTCAAGAATGCCTGTTTTAAACCACTTTAGTAGTTTAAAGAATAGAAGTGCAACAGATTGGACCTCAAAGGTGAAAAGCAAATCCTTAAAAAATATGGTCTCATCATAGTCCCTCCCAAATGAGAGGCATATTCTCATCAGACCCTACAAATTGTGTCCCTTCATTGGCAACATAGTCAACAGCATCCTCAGAACAGCCCCTAAAATGACAGCAGGGTGCATAATCTTGCCCAACCCCTGCATTGCTATATGTTATGAGGCTTGGTTTTTATTTCTTAACCTCACTTTGAACTTTCTAACCTTTAAAAGAAGTGGGAACACAAACTGTAGCAGTTTCTTCCATTACTAAATCTACATTTTGAGATCATTAAGCATTATAATTGGTGGAAGGAATAAAGAAGGTAAAGTGAGAAAGAGCTCAATCTGTGATATACAGATATAGTTAAACAGGTTAATATTCCTTCTAGCCTTCTGTTCTTTATATATTGGGATTATCATGCATTTGTGAGAATGGTCAAGTAGACATACTTGACCAGAAACCAGAAAGGAGATTCATTGATACAGCCATTTCTGATGGATTTCCAATGTGGGATAATACTATCTCTTTTCCATTTTCACTTCTAGGATCCTGTCAAAACTGCAATAACTGACTTCACACATTCTAATTACCCTTAGGTGCAACCTCTCTGCTACTTAATAATCCTTTTATTCTTTTTGGTTTATCTGAATTGGTCTATTTCATTATTTTTACTTATACTTTAGATTCTTGTTACATAGATACATAAATTCACATCTATATTGTGTGTGTATATATATATATATAAATAAAGATATGCATATTATATATATACATATATATAAAATAGAGAGATAGAGAGAAAAAGAGAGTTAATAATAAATCCTATAACCTAGAAATCTACTTCAATTCAACTGCTCATAGGAATAGTCATACTATTGATTTTGCCATCCCCCATAGGTGTTCTACTCCCAAAGGCAAGAACTTTTTCCTTTTTTTCCAACCATAATCTTCTATCGTTCATCTCTATTCCTTCCTATTTTATGCTCAATGTCACCTCCAACCCCTATATCCTTCAGTACTTTCCCAGATTATCACTTGGACTTAGGCTACTTTTTCCTCTCTTCTCAATTTGTCCTGTATTTCTGAATACCTTGCTCTTTTCTTCATGTTTTATTAACCCTAGATTGCTCTCACCATCTAAATCCTTCAATTGTATTCACATGCTGGTGAATGGAACTGGAGGAACAAATGAAAATATGATGATTAGGTCTACTATAAATTTAAGTTCTCTATTTTCAACTGGGTCCTCACCATACAGTGGAGAGAGCACTGAGTCTGGATTCAGGAAGACCTGAGCTCAAATCTTGTACCATTTACTAGCTTGTGATTCTGGGCAACTGCCTACCTCCATTTCCTCAGCCACAAAATAAGGATTGTTATGAGCATCAAATGTGTCCTTACCATATAGTAGGCACTTAATAAATGCTTGGACCTTTTCTCTTGCTCTTCATTCTAAAACTTTCTTTTCTTTTCAGATCTGTTACAGCAATTCCTTCATTGACACTCTCAAGTGATATCTCACGTTATAAATCAAACTTCTAAGTTGTGTGTGTTCCCAGATAAGATATTTACATCCAGACTAAGACCTCTGACTAAAGATTCTATCAGTCTTGAGGCTTATGGAAAATTATGTCAAAATTTGGTTGCCCAGAAAAATTCATCAGTATTGAATGTCATTTTCATGATGGCATGTTTGCCCAGGTTCTGGAAAAAAAAAAGGACAATGTACTTTCCCAGTCATCAATGGAATGAAACAAGTTTTGCTCCCATGCTTTAAAGCATAATATTTTCAGCCTTGTTGTTAAGAATGAGAATGAAGATGGCAATAAGGTCAGCTACCACACTGATGGTAAATTCTTCAATTTACCAAGATAAAAAAATAAAATGGGGGGAATGTTAGTGCATGATTTTTTTGTTTGCAGATGATTATGAACTCAATGCATCATCCAAAGCTGAGATGCCACAAAGAATAGATCAACTTTCTGCTACTTGTGCTAATTTTGGCCTAACAATTAACACCAAGAAAACACAGGCACTCCCATTAGCCAACACCATATCATCTATATGTACTAACCATCAATTACTGCAAGTAGAAAAGTTTTGAATGCTATGGATAAATTCACTTACTTTAGCAGTATATTTTCCAGGGATGTCCACATTGATGAGTCGACACTCACATAATCAGACCTATGTCAGTGTGTGGGAGACTCTGAAGGAAAGTGTGGGAGAGGAGAGATATTAGACTGACTACCACCTGAAGATCTTTGGAGCCCCATTGTTGTATGCCTGTAATACCTGAACAGTATATCAGCATCATGACAAGAAAAGGAATTGTTTTCATTTGGATCATCTTAGGAAGATTCTGATGCTCCTCTGGCAAAATAGGGTACCAAATAAAGGGGTCCTTTCTTAAACCAAATTGCCAAACTCTGCTATGGAGAGTACAACTCTGTTGGACTGACCACATTGTTCAAATACCAAATATACACTTGCTAAAAAGACTGTGTAGAGCTCAGTGTTCACATGGTGTTCAGAAAATATGATAAAAGGACTCTCTCAAGATCTTTCTTAAGAACTTTGGAATTGATTGCATGACATGGAAGACACTGGCCAGGATCATCCAGCATGATGTGCCTTCATCAAAGAAAGTGTTGTGTTCTATTAGCAAAACAAAATTGAAATAGCTCAAAAGAAATGTGAGATGTGCAAAATTAAAGAATCCACTCCAAATGTTCAAATGGACTATGTGTGCCTGACCTGTAGAAGACAATTCTGATCTTGTATTGATCTGAACAGCCATAGTTGAACGCATTGTAACCTGAGTCTAACATAGGGATGCCATTTTGATTCTCTTCAAGAACAAAGGACAACAACTAACTGAATGCAACTTGTGGGAGGTATTGATAAATACAATTTGAAGTCTAGATGGCCATGAGAAGAGGAAAAACAGCATAATAGCTGTGGTTTGGAAATGGAGGTTGAGAAAGAGATAAGCAAACTCTTTAGATTGCTGCCAGTCTGGATGCCCTTTCCTCTAGTCTCTTAGAATCAGATTAGAATTATATCTGTCTCCCCCTAAATATTACTAGTTTAGTCAGTCCAAGTTTAGGAACATAAATTCAAAACAAAAAAGCTACTTCCCTTATCACTCTTGTAACCCCAAACTTATGTGCATAGGCTTATCTGCTTCCTACTAAATACTATTTACACAAAGGATATCACAAATAGTGATTATTAAGTAAACCCATTTATCCAGGCAAACAAAAAACAAGTCAGAGAAGTAATACAATGAGTATCCTGGAAAATCCACAGAATGGATGAAATCTTTCAGTGGGAGCAAGATGAATCTCAGCTCCATCAAGAAAGATGGCTCAATCTAACCCAAGGAGGAATTCCCCCAAATTGCAGGGCAACAAGCTGGAAATCAGGGACAAGTTGAAGAGCTGACTTTTCCAACCTTTCAAAATCTCTGTTTCTCTACATATCTGTACTTGGCCCCAAAGAGAGTCTGGCACCATTATTCGAAGGAGAATGTTTCTCTTCTTCTTACATAATTCTTGGAACAATTTCACCCCTCACAAAGGTATCCAGGGTCACATCTCCAAAAGCGTATTTTCTTTCTCATAAGCAGCAGAAGGCAAAAGATGCCAATCTTATATTAAAATTCAGGTTACTCTACTGAGAAAATTAAGACCACTCACAGTAAGCTTTCTTTTTCTCTTTCATCTGTTATTGTCTAACAGCCTCTACACTATCTTCACCTCTGATCTCTGATGAATAGCTCAACCTTCTTCTTACAAGGTCATCCTCCTCAATATACCTTTAATCCCATCCCCAGCAGATTGCCCCCAATTATTATCATCCCTTACTTATCTTCCATCTCTCTCTAGCGACTGGCTCCTCCCATGATGCCTACAAATACACCCAAGTTCCCACTCATCCTTAAAAAAAAATTCTTACTAGATCTTAGTATCTCTACTACCCATCTCTTGACTCTATTTGCCTTCTCAACTATCCTCAGAAAGCTGTCTATATTTCCTGTCTCCACTTCCTCTTCTCTCCATTTTTTTCTAAATCCTCTATAAACTATCTTAAAATCAATTATCTGGAATTCTTCTCTCCAAATTTACCAATGATTTCTCAATGGCCAAATCTGACAACCTTTTCTCATTTCTCATTCTTTTTGACCTTTCTGCAATATTTAATACTGTTGACTACTCTTTTTTCCTGAATATTTTCATTTCTGGATTTTCATGACATGATTTTCTTGGATCTTCTCTTAATTTATCTTCTCAGTTTCCTTCGCTGGTTCTTTATCCATATTGTACTCCTGTAACATTGCTACTACAGAGTTGTTTTTTAACACTCCCTCTTTTTTTTACTTCTCAATATTCTTTTACTAGGTAATCTCATTAGCTCTCATAAGTTCAATTATCATCTCTAGAGAGATATGATTCCCACTCTGTTTATTTAGCTCTGGTCCTTCTGAGCTCCAATCTCCCAATACCAACTCCCATTTAGAACTGTATATACAAAGGCATTCCAAACACAATATGTCCAAAAGAGAACTCATTATTTTTCCCCAAAATACCCTTTTTTGGGGAATTTTTCTATTATTGTTGAAGATACTACCACCACCCATTCAGTTACCCAAGTTTACAACCTTAATATTTATCTTCTACTTCTCATTCTCACTAACCCCACATATCTAATTACTTGCCAGATTTTGTCATTCCTATCTCTGCATCTCTTATATATGTCCCATTCTGTCCACTCTCACAGCCAATACCTAGGTTTTATCCTCTGTCACTTGACCTATTCTAATGGTTTCCAATCTATCCTATGTCTCTAAAATGATTTTTCTAAAGAGCAGGTCTAACTAAGTCAACCTACCTACTTAAAATGCTGTTGTGCTTCCCTATAGCCTCTAATCAACTCTTCAGTTTAGCATTTAATATTCTTCACTATTTAGACCCTTCCTATCTTTTCAGTCATCTTACATTTTGTGATTCAGCCATACCAACCAATATTCCATTTCCAATTTCTGCCTTTGCACTAGCTCCCCCATACCTAGCATCCTCTTCCCAATTAATTTTGCCTCTTAGAATTAATTCCTAGTTTCCTTCAAGACTCAGCTCAAAGCTCATCTTCTTTAGATCTTTCTTGGTCCCTCCTGCTGCTGACTACTGCTTTTCTTTCTAAAGTTACTTTGTATCTATTGTATGTGTATTGTATGTATGTGTGTATAAACATATATGTCCATTCATATATAACACATACACACACACATACATACAGTCCCAAATTCAAATGTAATTTCCTTGAGGGCAGCAACTGCCCTTTGTCTTTGTATCACAGACATTTAGTATGGTGTCTCAACATATTCAAAACTGAAATCTTTACCTTTTATCCCAAACCTTCCCCTTCTTCTAACTTCCCCATAACTGTCAAGTTAATCTCCTTTTCCCCCAGGTGCACAATTTAGATGTCATCCTCAACTTCTATCTCTCATTTCCCTACTCTCAACCAAATTTGTTGCTAAGGTCTACTGATTTCATCTTCACAATATTTCTCCAATGTTCTCCCTTCTCACCTCTGCACCAATCTAGTGCAGGCTATCATCACCTCCTTCCTTGATTGCTTCTGGTAGATCTGCCTGCCTTAACTTTGTTCCCACTGCAATATATTCTCCATTCAGTCACTGAAACAATTTTCCTAGAGAACAGGTCTGTCTGCGCCATTCCTCAATAAACTCAATAAAACAGCTTCTCTATTGTTTCTAGGATCAAATACAAAATATTCTTTGGCTTTCAGACATTTCATTATCTAGCCCCCTCCTACCTTTTCAATCTTTTTTACTTCTTATTCTCTACCATGTCCTGCTGGATCCAGTGACACTGGCTTCCTGGCTTTTCCACAAATAAGACACTCCATCTCTCATGTCTGAGCATTTCCTTTGGCTGTTCTCCGTAGATCTTCATCCTGACCTCTTGATTTCCTTAGACACCTTTAAGTCCCAAGTAAAACCTCAATCTTCAGGAAGCCTTTCCCAGCCTACCTTCTTTTAATAATATCCCATTTACTGTGCAATTAATTTGTTTTTACATATTTGCTTGTTTACCCAAATCCCCCTTTTTATTGTGAACTCCTTGAGGTTAGGAATATCTTTTACCTGTCTTTGTATTCTTGGAGCTTAGTACAGTGGCTGGTACATAGGAAGTGCTTAATAAATGTTTATTAATTGGCTTGGCACATAGATGTCACTTAATAAACAGTGGTTGCCTAACTGATTTAAGGTCATAAACAAAATTCAGAAGTCAATGCTCAGTGAAAAATTTAAGAAGATGAAACTTCCTTCTTGGCAGAGTTCAGAGATGTCAATCTTCTGGAATTGGTACAAAGCCCAGTGGGGTGAAATTTCTTTTTTTTTAATGCTTTTATCCAAGGATTGGTTACAGCTCCTAAAGGGAGCATTGTTTATTTCTTTGGCTTGTGTAACCAGTACTGTGCTCATTTATTCTCTGATTATTGTTGTGTTTTACACTTTATCCTTAACAATAAAGCTGTTAAGTGAACATGGAACTTTTCTGAGAAGCCCAGTGAGCTGAATGCTTTTCTTATTATCCTTGTGATAATAAAAATCTTGAAAGGGAAAACATAGTTAAAATGTTTTTGTTGTTGTATTAATAAACCTGACTATACACCATTCACTCCTATTTATTCACAGTTGCCTGATTCTATCCAGGTCCACCACCCATGATAAAAAACAAAACAAAACAAAACAATAATAATAGAGAGATAAAGATTTTTAAAATGAAAGATATTAATAGCTAGATCTGAGATGCTATGAAATGTTTTTGAATATCATTCCTATTTTGCTGATGGATAAACTATGAAGCCCATTTTATTTAAAATGTTGATATATCACAAGTATTCAAAAATGAAAAAAATTAGCTTGCACAAGAAACATGTTGAGATGATGTCTGAGTATTCATTTCCCTAAGAGCTATATAGTTTCTTCATATACCTACTGTTTTATCCCTGTAGTTAAGGTTGTTGGAAATTGTGTTTATAATAATATAATTAGTATAAAGCATATCATTATAATCCTAAGATTTTTTTTTAAACGTCATTATGGTGAAGCACAAGCAAGTCAAAACAAGGCAAGTGACAAAGTAATTTTTGTTTATATCAGTTTTCATTTTGGCCTTCAGTGAAATGTGTGGGTAGAAGTCTATGACAATGAGTCCAAGTAAGGCCTATTGAATTGAATTCTGGGCCCTCAGTCCCAAGGGAGGGGCGGGGGAAATGCCTTAGTTGTATCTATCTACCTTGGCTTATCACAAAAAGACACTGTATGATTAAAGACAACAGCTAAGTGCCAATGACAGTCTTCCAATCTTAGTTACAAGGAATCAGATCCATTAATATCAAATGAAACATGACCCCAAACTTCCCACACTAAGCAGGTTTTTCATAAAGAGACCCTATAATCCTCACAAGACAATGATTTAAGAGTACTTGATATGGGAGTTCCCTCACCTCCCGTCCCTGTACAACATGTGCTAAGTTTTAACTCATACTTGTGATGTCAGGATTTATCTTCTTCTGGTTTTTAATACAATAATAGCTTTATTTTGTATGATATCCCTCCTATTAACTATATCTCAAAACAACACTTCTAAACTAAATGAAAAGCAAAGCCAAAAGATATTTTAAGCTAAGATTACAAATAATATGAAGAAATGCAGGAGAGGAATCCCAAACTAGGGAGAATTTTGAGAAGGCTTGATTATTATAGCAGCCAAATAGTGCTAAATAAATGAATGTTGTCTAAGTTCTAAGTCTTATACATATTTATTGAGTTGGAACTGTCTCCTGTCATGTCAAGGACATAGTAGGCACTCAAATATGTTTTAGCATGAACATGAAAGAACCTTAGAACCTTAGAAACCAAAGGCACTATCTTTCTCATTATGCATGAATTCTGTAGAGATGTTTTGACTTAATAGCATAGGGGAAAAAAGTCAAAATTATTTACCGACAGAGCTAAGTGCAAAGCCCTGTTGAATTAAAACTTCTTTGTTGCTGCCTTTTGTGAAATGAGAGACAGGCAGACACATAGACAGACAGATAGAAAAAATGTTAAGGGATAATAATAATTTCATCACTTGGAATATTTTGGAAAAATACATTTTCAAATCATGAAACCTGTCTGTTAAATCGGTACCTAAATTTTTTTTATAGAGAATTGGCTTATTTGTTTCCTGCATCATACAGTTATGGGTTTCTGATGGCAGACCTTCATGAATTCTTCTCCTATAGTCAGAAGCAATCAGTATTTGAAGTATCAGTTTCAACCATTTCTCCAAATCACCAAAGCAATCTTTGAATCACATTTTCCCTTTCCAATACATTTCTAAGCATTGTGTTTATGTTTTTACATTGAAACTCCTATAGTCAGAAGCAATCAGTATTTGAAGTATCAGTTTCAACTATTTCTCCAAATCACCAAAGCAATCTTTGAATCACATTTTCCCTTTCAAATACATTTCTAAGCATTGTGTTTATGTTTTTAAATTGAAAGGATGATTATTATGACAAATTTCTGTACAGTGAATCATTTCTCTTTGATTTCAATAAAGAAATGTTTAAATATCTGTTTTATACTTAACATTCTAAGGAGAAAGAAGAGAGTTAAATGACATGGACTGAAAGATGTATTTGTAATAAATATCCTGAGGGATATATATACTTTCTTACATATGTATGTATATCTATGTATGTACCCCTCTCAGAGGCCAAAAAAAGATCAGAGGTGGGAGAACTAGCCAGAACTAGGGAGTTTCCAATTGGAACATTTAGAGAGAGTGATGGAATTATTCACTCCCTTGGGGAGGTGAGGGACTTTGATTTTGAACATTGATAAAGAATGGCATCCATACAGGAGAAGCTGGGAGCAGGTACAAGGTTGAGCTGGTATCTTTATGCTGAGTTTTTTGTTTTTTTGTTTTTGGTGGGAGAGAACAGAAAAATTAGTGCTGGCTTCCTGACTGAAGCAAGAGGAGTCCTAGGAGTGGGAAATAATGCTCAATGAGAAAGGACAGTCGAGAGGCATGCCAATCAGATATAAAACATCAAGCCACAAGTCTGTTGGTGAGATTGTTTGGGGCTCCCTTCTACTCTCTTTAAGGAGCTAGAACTCTCTGATCCTAGAATAGTCTGGTTCAGAGAGATAGGTAAAAGGGTGAACCAACTGAGACTGAAAAACTCCAATGCCTTCCTTCTACTCAGGAAAACAGTGCTTCTGGGAAAAGTGCAGTACCCTTTCTGGGAGTACTTTGCTAACTACAAATTATATTGACCTGTAAGGTGCCCAGAGGATGACTTTATATTCTTCTAAGTTTCAGAGTTCTAGATAACTCTAAGGAGACAGGATTTCTGTCCCCTTGTGACTATCATTCACAAATCCCCATCTGATGTACTCCCTATTGATTTGGTCAGCAGACACTTATGGGTTGATACTATACTGTTAATCTCAGGTGTTTCTGACCCTCAGTCAATCAATCTTTATTAAACATTGATCATGCACCAAGGATTGGTAATTTTTCCAGGGAAAATAATGGATGTTGGAAGGAATATAGGAAAACTGGAACACCAATGTATTGTTGGTAGAGCTATGAACTGATTCAACTATTCTGGAGAGTAATTTGGAATTATGCCCCAAAGGCTATAAATATATGCATACTCTTTGTCCAGCAGTATCACTTCTAGTTCTATATCTCAAAGACATTAAAAAAGAGGGGAGAATGATCTAGTTGTACAAAGATAATTATATCAATTCTTTTTTGGTGGCTAAGAAATGGAAATCAAAGGAATGTCTAGGGATGTCTATAAATTAAGGAATGGCTAAATAAGCAATGATATATGATTGTGATTGAATATTATTGTACTATGAGAAATGAAAAGTAGGGTGATTTCAAAAAAACTTGTAAAGACTTACATGAACTGATGCAAAGTGAAGCGACCAGAACCAGGAGAACATTATACACAGTAACAGCAATATTGTGCAATGAAGAATTGTGAATGACTTAGTTATTCTCAGCACAACAATGATACAAGACAATCCCAAAAGACTAACAGTAAAGTATACTGTTCACCTTCAGAGAAAGAATTGATATTATCTGAATACAGACTAAAACATGCAATTTTTCCGCTTCCTTTTTTTCCATTCTTTTTCTTTTATTCTAGTTTTCTTATATAAAATGACTAATATAAAAATGTTTTACATGGATGCTCATGTATAATATACCTGATTGTTTACTATCTTAAGGATAACAAAGGAGAGGAAAGAATCTGGAACTCAAAACTTTAAAAAAATGTTTAAAAATTGCTTTAACATGTAATTGGAGAAAATAAAATATAATAAAAACCCCACTCTTTATACAAATAAAATCAAATCTAAATAATAGGACAGAGTACCAGCCCTGGAGTCAAGAGGAATTGAGTTCAGATCTGGCCTCAGATACTTAACACTTCCTACCTGTGTGACCCTGGGCAAGTTATTTAACCCCAATTTCCTTTGCAAAAAAAAAAAAAAGAAGAAGAAGAAAAGAAAAGACTTAATTGGACAAATATTCATTGTCCAGGGTAAGCAAAGCCAATATAGCAAAGATGACAATTTAACCTAATATTTTACATATTCAATACATCCCAATTAAATTACCAAAAAATTATTTTACTGAGTTTGAAAAAATAAATAACAGAATGTATTTGGAAGAATAAAAGGTCAAAAATTCAAAGAAACTAATGGGGAAAAAGTAAAGGAAAGAGTCTTAGCAGTACTTGACCTCAAAATATGTTATAAGATAGTAAATACCAACATTTCAGGGCAACTTTCCTTAATTTTTTGCAACATTGCATCAAGAAATTTTTTTTTTGAGGAGGCTTATAACTTCTAAGTGATTGAACAGTGCTTATATGCTATAAGAAATGATGAGCATGTATGTTTTGGAAAAACCTGGATGACTTTACATGAGCTGATGCTGAATGAAGTGATCAGTACCAAGAGAACAGTGTACATAGTAACAGCCCTCAATTTATTCTCTATATCAGTTGCCTTTCTAATAAGATGTTTCACACTGTCCTCTTAAAAATTTTTTTGCTTTATTTTTCTTGATATCTTATAACATCATTAGCTTTCTCTTGCCCAATTCTAGTTTTCAAGTTCTTTTTCTTAAATTTTGAATCTCTTTTTCCAATAGGTTGACTTTCTTTTCATAATTTCCCTGATTTTCTTGGATTGTGCATTTTCCCCCTAATTTTTACTCAATAGCTCTTATTTGATTTTTGAAGTCCTTTTTATGTTCTTCCAAAAACTATTTTTGGACTTGTGACCATTTCATATTTCTCTTTGAATTAGGAGTGACTTTTTAAATTTTATTATCACCCCATGAATATAAATCCAGGTCTTCTCTTTCTTTATGCATTTTGTCGATGATTAAGTTCTTCTTTGTTTACTCATTTTTATTTATATTTTGTCTTATTTTTTTTTTAATCAGCTTCTTATTGTAATTAGTTCTTGTTGTAGAATGTGGGTAATGGTGTACTAAGTCTCAGGTTCTTCCTACTGTTATTTTCTGAGCTTTGTCAAGGGCTTTAGCCTCAGGTACTTCACTCTAGTCTAGTCCAAACCCACAGCAATGGCCTCGTACCATGCTTCAAAGTTATTGCTCCCTGCCCACTCTTGTATAGCTGCAAGCTCCAGCTCACTCCCTTTGCCATGGAGTGGAACACAGGGACTGTGATCTTCTGTGAATGCCCACAACTAGTAGAATCCCCTCTCCTCTGCTACTACATTCACCTGGCATGTATCAGTTTTTCACCCCAGCTACAGTCCTGATGGTATCTGCTCAACAAGCTGGGCTAATGACCCTTAACAGTGGAAGGTTCCACAATCTCCACCTATTTTGCTAACAGATCCCCTACATTATTAATGAAGAGAATTTCTGAGGTGGAAACTGCCTCTCTGATGCAGTTGTTCTCAGGGTTTGTTCTTTGGTGATTGAATCTTCCTGGAGGTGTTGGTACTTTACTTGGCCAAACTTCCACCCCAGGGAAGTACAGCCTTTTCTGTGGTCCTTTCAAGTTGTTTTAGAATAGGGGTGCCAAGGGTCATTTAAATATTTATAACATCATTTGCAGGCTATACTAAATTATCAATTTAAAAACTCAAGCAGTGGGAGATTGTTATATGTAGCTTTCAGCTCATCATCATTTGAGGTTACCTTGGCAGAACTAGGCCAAATGATTTCATGGGTCCTTTACAGCTTACCAGACAAACATTTTCCAATCTATCTTAGAAGGACTACTGCTTTACCTCACTTTTAGTTATTTCTGCAGCTCAAAGTTCACATTGAGGTGATATTCTGTTGTTTTGTGAGAAATTTGGAAAGCCTGGAATTTTCTGAAATATTCTACCATTTTCCCAGAATCATAGTATTTTTTTTAAAGTAACATTGTGTTTTTCCCCAATTACATGTAAAAGCAATTTTTAATATTCATTTTAAAAACCTTTGAGTTCCAAATTCTTTCCTTCCTTGTTTTCTCTTCCTACTTATTGAGAAGGTAAGCAATTTGACATTGGGAATACATGTGCAGTTCTGCAAAACACATTTCCATATTAATCATGAAAACAGTAAAAAAAAAAAAACTGAGAAAAAGAAGGAAAAAAATTTTTAAGTTTTTTCTCTGGAGATATAATTTTTCATAAGTTCTTAAGAATTGTCTTAGATTATATTATATTTCTAAAAACAGCTAAGTCTCACAGATAATTATCATACTATATTGCTGTTATTGTGTACAATGTTTTCTTGGTTCTTCTCATTTTACTTGGCTGAATCAGTTCATGAAAGTCTTTCAAAGTTTTTTTTTTTTTCTGAGAGAATCTTGCTCATAAATTCTTTTTTTTTCTTTTTTAAAATTAATTTTATAGTTATAAAATTTTTTTGACTGTACATATGCATGAGTAATTTTTTTATAGCATTATCTCTTGTATTCATTTTTCCAAATTTTCCCCTCCCTCCCTCTACTCCCTCCCCTAGATGACAGGCAATCCTATACATTTTACATGTGTTACAGTATAACCTAGATATAATATATGTGTGTAAATACAATTTTCTTGTTGCACGTTAAGAATTGGGTTCCGAAGGTATAAGTAACCTGGGTAGAAAGACAGTAGTGCTAACAGTTTATATTAAATTCCCAGTGTTCCTTCTCTGGGTATAGTTGTTTCTGTCCATCATTGATTAACTGGAAGTGAGTTGTATCTTCTTTATGTTGAAGATATCCACTTCCATCAAAATATATCTTCATATAGTATTGTTGTTGAATGTATAGTGATCTTCTGGTTCTGCTCATTTCACTCAGCATAAGTTCATGTTAAGTCTCTCCAAACCTCTCTATATTCATCCTGCTGGTCATTTCTTACAAAGCAATAATGTTCCATAACTTTCATATACCATAATTTACCCAACCATTCTCCAATTGATGGACATCCATTTATTTATTTTCAGTTTCTAGCCACTATGAAAAGAGCTGCCACAAACATTTTGGCACATACAAGTCTTTAGTATTTCTTTGGGATATAAGCCTCAGTAGTAGCACTGGTGGACCAAAGGATATGCACAGTTTGATAACTTTTTGGGCATAGTTCCAAATTGCTCTCCAGAATGGCTGGATTCTTTCACAACTCCACCAACAATGCATTAGTGTCCCAATTTTCCCACATCCCCTCCAACATTCATCATTATTTGTTCCTGTCATCTTAGCCAATCTGACAGGTGTGTGTGGTATCTCAGAGTTGTCTTAATTTGCATTTCTCTGGTCAGTAGTGATTTGGAACACTCTTTCATATGAGTGGATATAGTTTCAATTTCATCATCTGAAAATTGTCTGTTCATATCCATTTATCAATTGGGGAATGGTTTGATTTCTTACAAATTAGTGTCAGTTCTCTATATATTTTGGAAATGAGGCTTTTATCAGAACCTTTAACTGTAAAAATATTTACCCAATTTGTTACTTCCCTTCTAATCTTATTTGCATTAGTTTTGTTTATACAGAAACCTTTTAGTTTGATGTAATCAAAATTTTCTATTTTGTGATCGTTAATGATCTCTAGTTCTCTTCTGGTCATAAATTCCTTCCTCCTCCACAGGTCTGAGAGGTAGACTATCCTCTGTTCCTCTAATCTATTTATGATCTCATTCTTTATGCCTAAATCATGGACCCATATTGATCTTATCTTGGTATATGGTGTTAAGTGTGGGTCCATATCTAATTTCTGCCATACTAATTTCCAGTTTTCCCAACAGTTTTTTTCAAATAATGAATTCTTATCCCAAATGTTGGTATCTTTGGGTTTGTCAAACACTAGATTGCTATAGTTGTACACTATTTTGTCCTGTGTACTTAATCTGTTCCACTGATCAACTAGTCTATTTCTTAGCCAATACCAAATGGTTTTGGTGACTGCTGCTATATAATATAGCTTTAGATCAGGCACAGCTGGGCCACCTTCATTTGATTTTTTTTCATTAATTCCCTTGAAATTCTCGACCTTTTATTCTTCCATATGAACTTTGTTGTTATTTTTTCTAGGTCATTAAAATAATTTCTTGGGAGTCTGATTGGTATAGCACTAAATAAATAGATTAGTTTGGGGAGTATTGTCATCTTTATTATATTCGCTCGGCCTATCCAAGAGCATTGAATGTCTTTCCAATTATTTAAATCTGACTTTATTTTTGTGGCAAGTGTTTCGTAATTTTTCTCATATAATTCCTGACTATTCTTTGGTAAATGGATTCCCAAATACTTTATACTCTCAACATTTGTTTGGAATGGAATTTCTCTTTGTATCTCTTGCTGTTGCATTTTGTTGGTGATATATAAAAATCCTGAGGATTTATGTGGATTCATTTTGTATCCTGCAACTTTGCTAAAATTCTGAATTATTTCTAATAGCTTTTTAGCAGAGTCTTTGGGGTTCTCTAAGTATACCATCATGTCATCTGCAAAGAGTGATAGTCTGATTTCCTCATTACCTACTCCAATTCCTTGAATCTCTTTCTCAGCTCTTATTGCTGAGGCTAACGTTTCTAGTACTATATTGAATAGTAATGGTGATAGTGGGCAACCTTGTTTCACTCCTGATCTTACTGGGAAATGTTCCAGTTTATCTCGATTACATATTATGCTTACTGACAGTCTTAAATATATGCTCTTGACTATTTTAAGGAATAGTCTATTTATTCCTATGGTCTCAAGCATTTTTAGTAGGAATGGATGTTGGATTTTATCAAATTCTTTTTCTGCATTTATTGAGATGATTATATGGTTTTTACTAATTTGATTATTAATATGGTCAATTATATTAATAGTTTTCCTACTATTAAACCAGCCCTGCATTCCTGGTATAAATCCCACTTGGTCATAGTGTATTATCCTGGGGATGTTTTTCTGAAGTCTTTTTGCTAATATTTTATTTAAGATTTTAGCATCAATATTCATTAAGGAAATTGGTCTATAGTTTTCTTTCTCCGTTTTCGATCTTACTGGTTTAGGTATCAGTACCATGTCTGTGTTATAAAAGGAGTTTGGTAGGACTCCTTCATCCCCTATTTTCTCAAATAGTTTATATAACATTGGGGTTAATTGTTCTTTAAATGTTTGGTAGAATTCACATGTAAATCCATCTCGTCCTGAGGATTTTTTCCTGGGGAGTTGATTAATAGCTTGTTCTATTTCTTTTTCTGAAATGGGACTATTTAAGCAATTTATCTCCTTCTCTGTTAATCTAGGAAGCCTATATTTTTGGAGGTAGTCATCCATTTCACTTAAGTTATCGAATTTATCGGCATAAAGTTGAGCAAAGTAACTCATTATTTCTCTAATTTCCTCTTCATTGGTGGAAAGATCTCCTTTTTCATTTTTAAGACTAACAATTTGATTTTCCTCTTTCCTTTTTCTGATCAGATTTACCAAAGGTTTATCTATTTTATTGGCTTTTTCATAAAACCAACTCTTGGTTTTATTTATTAATTCAATTAATTTTTTTACTTTCAATATTATTGATTTCTCCTTTTAATTTTAGTATTTCAAGTTTAGTTTTTGGTTGGGGGTTTTTAATTTGGTCTTTTTCTAGCTTTTTAAGTTGCAGGCCCAATTCATTAATCTCTTTCTCTATTTTGTTCAAATAAGCCTCTAAGGATATAAAATTTCCCCTTATTACCGCTTTAGCTGCATACCACAAATTTTGGTATGATGTCTCATCATTGTCATTATCTTGGGTGAAATTATTAATTGTTTCTATAATTTGCTGTTTCACCCAGTCATTCTTTAAGATGAGATTATTCAGTTTCCAATTACTTTTTGTCTATTTACCCCTAACTTCTTATTGAATGTAGTTTTTATTGCATTGTGATCTGAGAAGAAGGCATTTACTATTTCTGACTTCCTGCATTTAATTTTGAGATCTTTATGTCCTAATATATGGTCAATTTTTGTATAGGTTCCATGAACTGCTGAGAAGAAAGTATACTCCTTTCTATCACCATTCAGTTTTCTCCAAAGGTCTATCATACCTAGTTTTTCTAATCGTCTATTTACCTTTTTAATTTCTTTCTTATTTGTTTTGTGGTTTGATTTGTCTAATTCTGAGAGTGCAAGGTTGAGATCTCACACATTATAATTTTGCTGTCTATTTCTTCTTGCAACTTTCTTAACTTTTCCTTTAGGAAGTTAGATGCTATACCACGTGGTGCATATATGTTTAGTATTGATATGGCTTCAGTGTCTATGCTACCTTTTAGCAGGATATAGTTTTCTTCCTTATCTCTTTTAATCAGATCAATTTCTGCTTTTGCTTGATCTGAAATAAGGATGGCAACCCCTGCTTTTTTGGCTTTACCTGAAGCATAATAGATTCTGCTCCAACCTTTTACCTTTACTCTGTATGTATCTCCTTGCTTTAAGTGTGTTTCCTGTAAACAACATATTGTAGGGTTCTGATTTTTGATCCAGTCTGCTATCTGCCTCTGTTTAATGGGAGAGTTCATCCCATTCACATTTATAGTTAAAATTACTAATTCTGTATTTCCTGCCATCATATTATCCCCTGATTATTCTTTTTTCCCTTTGTCCCCCCTCAACCCCTTCCCCAGTATTTAATTTATGGACCCCACTTGTGACACGCAGCCCTCCCTTTTTAGTATCCCTCCCCCCTCCTTTTAAGTCCCTTCCCCTTTCTTGTACCCTTCCCTTATTCCCCCTTTCCTTTTCCCTTTTCCTCTCTCCCCTTTTAATGAGGTGAGAGAGAATTCTATGAAAAACAAATATGTTAATTTTTTACTCTTTGAGCCTACTCTGATGAGAGTAAGATTCACACAATGTTTCTCCCCCTCTCTAAATTCCCTCAGATGTGGTAGATTTTCTATGCCTCTTTCTGGGATGTAGTTTCCCTCTTTTTATCTCTTCTTCCCCTTTTTCTGATACTATCCCCTTCCATTTACTACTTCCCCCCCCTTTTTTTTTAATATTATATCAGTAAAATCAAATTATCCATGCGGACTTTCTGTATATCCACAACAGAGATACAATTCTCAAGAGTTCTTTTCATCTTTTTCTGCTTCTTTTCAGTCTTGTGGATTTAGATCAAATTTTTTTGTTTAAGTCTAGTTTTTTTCTTAGAAACAAATGGAATTCCTCTGTTTCACTAAATGACCATCTTCTTCCATGGAAGAAAATGCTAAACTTAGCTGGGTAGTTTATTCTTGGTTGCAATCCTTGTTCTTTTGCCTTTCGGAATATCAGGTTCCAGGCCCTTCAATCCTTCAATGTGGAGGCAGTCAGATCTTGCTTGACCCTTATTGTGGCACCTTGATATTTGAATTCTTTTTTCCTAGCTGCTTGTAATATTTTTTCCTTAGTTTGGTAGTTCTGCAGCTTAGCCACAATATTCTGTGGAGTTCTTTTTTTAGGGTCTTTTTCAGAAGGTGTTCGATGAATTCTTTCAACGCCTACTTTCCCTTCTGTTTCTATTATCTCTGGACAGTTCTCTTTGATGATTTCCTATAAAATAGAATCTAGTCTCTTTTTTTGATCATAGTTTTCAGGAAGTCCAAAGATCCTCAGATTATCTCTCCTAGATCTATTTTCCAGGTCTATAGATTTTCCCAGTAAATATTTGACGTTATTCTCCAGCTTTTCCATTTTTTGTTTTTGGTTTTTTTTTTTTTTGTTTGACTGATTCTTGGTTTCTCAATGAATCATTCATTTCTATTTGTTCAGGCCTGATTTTTAATGAGTTATTTTCTTCATTCACATTTTTTAGTTCTTTTTGTATATGCCCAATTGAGTTTTTAAATGAATTATTTTGCTAATTTTCACTAATTTTTTTTAGTGAGTTATTTTCTTTTTCCAATTCAGAAATCCTACTTTCCTGTGATTTTTTAACCTTTTCTAATTCACAAAATTTGTTTCCCTGCACCTTCTGTGAATTCTTTATTTTTTCCAACTCAAATTTCAGGACGTTGTTATTCTCTATCATAGCTTCTCTTTCCTTTCCCCATTTTTCTTCAAACTCTCTTAACTTTTTAATAGTCTCTTCTAGGAGAGAGTTATGTGATGGGTGGAAGGTATCATTCCCCTTCAGGGTGTTATGTGGAGACTGTCTGGTGTTAGCTTCCTTAAGGTTGGATACCCGCTCTTTCTCTGTGTAGAAGTTATCAATCGTTCTCTTCAGCTTCTTACTCATTGTTAAAAATCTGTTGGGGTTTGCCCTTGGGGTAAGAAGTTTATTTATTTACCAGCTTCCTACCACATCAGATGAATGCAGAGTCCTGTGCCTGAGCTAAGAGAGAGAGCTCTGGGATAGAGTTCCCCTTCCCCCTCCCCGGAAATGACTTAAGAGGTGGTTAGCACCACTCTAGCTTCAAGGAATGCCCAGTGAAGGACCCCGCTGTGTGGCCTAGTGATTGCCCTGAGGTTTAAGGCTGAACAGTGAAAGCATCACAAAGCCCAGCCAATGCATCCTGTGGGGCGTGGATATCAGCAGCTGAAGTGAAAAGCCTCTGTGCTCAAACTGGAAGTGTTTGCCCAGAAACCGCGGTCCCTACTTCAAAGGTTCCGCTTCTCTGGGAATTCCACTGCTGCTAGAATTCCACTGCCTCAGACTGAGCCCCACACTATGTGGATTAGAATCTGCCTTGGGATGTGTCCCCGATGTTCAGGCTCTTAACTACCCCAAAGAGAAGCCCCAGACAGCAGAAGGCGTCTGCACAGCCATGCTGAGATCTGTTAGGTCACTTCTGGATTGGGATGGTTCTAGTATCTGGCTTTATATTTTAAAGTGGCTAAATTTCTCTTCTGAACTGCTGTTTTTTTTTTTAAGTCTTTTTTTTCTTCTTTTTTTTATTTAGAAATTTTTTTTCACAGTATATATGCATGAGTAATTTTTTTTATAATATTATCCCTTGTATTCATTTTTCCAAATTATCCCCCCCCTCCTTCCACTCCCTCCCCCCGATGACAGGCAATCCCATACATTTTACATGTGTTACAATAAAACCTAGATACAATATATGTGTGTAAATACCATTTTCTTGTTGCACATTAAGTATTAGATTCCGAAGGTATAAGTAACCTGGGTAGATAGACAGTAGTGCTAACAATTTACATTCACTTCCCAGTGTTCCTTCTCTGGGTGTAGTTATTTCTGTCCATCATTGATCAACTGGAAGTGAGTTGGATCTTCTTTATGTTGAAGATATCCACTTCCATCAGAATATATCTTCATACAGCATTGAGGTGTACAGCGATCTTCTGGTTCTATTCATTTCACTCAGCATCAGTTGATGTAAGTCTCTCCAAGTCTCTCTGTATTCCTCCTGCTGGTCATTTCTTACAGAGCAATAGTATTCCATAATCTTCATATACCATAATTTACCCAACCATTGTCCAATTGATGGGCATCCATTCAACTTCCAGTTTCTAGCTACAACAAAAAGAGCTGCTACAAACATTTTGGCACACACAGGTCCCTTTCCCCTCTTTAGTATTTCTTTGGGATATAAGCCCAGTAGTAGTACGGCTGGGTCAAAGGGTATGCACATGAACTGCTGTTGTATAAGCAGAGAAGAGCTAACAGCCTATGTCAGATTCCTCTATCTCAGTGGCTTCTCTGATCCCAGAGTTCTCCCCAGCCCAATTGGCACAGTGTGCTAGCACCTAACTCTGTCTGTGCTGGTCTTTTTTTTCCTCCCCACGGAACCGATCTTTTCTGTTGAAATTCCAGATTCTCTTCAGCTGGCAAGTTGTGCTTCTAATCCTTGTGGTTTTTATCAGTACAGCGTTATTTTTGAGGCTGATTTAACTAATTGGTATTGAGGGAAGAAGGGAGCTTACAAATTCATGTGTATCTTCTCCACCATCTTGGCTCAGCCCCATAAATTCTTATTAATATTAAATTAAGTATTAAAATTAATAGTATAATAGTATACCATCACAACCATATACTACACTCATTCAGCTATTCTTTAATTGATAGACATTCCTTCAATTTCCATTCTTTTCCCCCATTAAAAGAGATACTACAAATATTTTTGTACATATAAGTCCTTTTCCTTCTTTTTTATTTCTTTGAGACACAGACTTAGTAGTGGTGATGCGGGCATAGCCCCATTTAAGATTCCTTGTCTGATCTACCTTTGGGAGTGATCTTTGATTTACAAGATCTGGTCAAAACCCCAAGGAGAGAGATCAGTATCTGAGCCAGTTTGGGCTTGTACCCAACCCCCAACTATCTGTTCAGGTTTCCCCAAAACAGTTTCTTCCTTATCTGAAAAGCCTGCCAAAAATCTGGTCTTCCGGGAATCAACCTGAGCTCCGCCCATTTGCTTCTTCAAGCAGATAAAGGCAGCAAAGGTCCTTGGTCAGAGAGTTAAAAAATGCCAGCAAAGATGCTTTGCATCAGAGACTCTCTGTCCCGCTGCTTTCGGCATATATCTTCCTCTATCTAATGCCTTTTACTAACCAGACTCTAACCTTGCTTACAAACTTTGCAATAAATCTTGTTTTTATCCATCTAGGTTTTTGGACCTGTAAATTCATTTACAGGGGACTCTCGCCACCACTAGATCTGATTTAACTTTGTATCCTTGCGCCGAATCCTAAGGGGCTGCAGGGGAGCTCCATGTGACTCCCTGTATCCCAATTCTGCCACTAGACCTCAATCAATCCTATTGAGGTATATATCTCATCATTAGGTATTTACCTCAATTATTTGGTTCCCTGTTACCTCATCAGTGGTATTGCTGGATTAAAGAGTATGCATGGTTTGGTTGCCTTGTGGGCATATATACTTCCAAATTGCTTTCCAGAATGGTTAGATCAGTTTGTTTAGTGTTCTAATTTTTTCACATCCTTTTCAACTTTTATCCTTTTTCTTTTTCTGTCATATTTGCCAATCTAAAGAGGTGATATTTCAGAGTTATTTCTTTTCTCTTGATTAATTATTAGTTCCTCTGGAGAACTTGTCTTTTTCCTTGCTAATCCCATACTCTCCCAACTTCATTTCATATTTGGTACTTCTGATGCCTATTTTACATCTTCATTTTGTCTGTAACCTATTCTCCTAAATAAACCTGCCTTTAGACAAAGAGAAAAAAGTATATCTGTCTAATCAATAATGATTTAGAGCATTTTTTCATATGACCATGAATAGCTTTGATTACTTTATCTGAAAACTGCCTGTTCATTTCCTTTGACCACTTATTAATTGAGGAGTGGCTTTTATTTTATAAATTTGACTCAGTTCTCTATTTTTTAAAGGAATAAGCAGTTCATAACTTTGATTAACTGATGCTATAATTCAATCCACAGAGGTTTCTTACCTGATATAGATATATAGATATAGATATATAGGTTATATATAGATATATAGGTTATATATAGAGCACCTTGTTGGTTACATTAAATAAGTCTATTCATCAGTTCCCCCTGTGGTCACACATGCACAGAGGGAGAAAGAGAGCGATTGGGAAAGAGACAAAGACAGAGAAAGTCAAAGTCAAATAATAAATCAGTTAACAAACATTTATTATGGTCCTATTATATGCCAGACACTCTGTTAAGTACTGAAGATACAAGTTAAAAGTAGTGAAGCTAAAGATAGATTCAGAAGGGTATACAGAACAAACTTTTCTTTTTTTATTTTTATTTTTCAAAATATATGCAAAGATAGTTTTCAACACTCACCTCTGCAAAACCTTGTGTTCCATATTTTCTCCCTCCTTCTCTTCTTTTCCTCCTCCCCTAAACAGCAAGTAATCTAATATAGATTAAACATGTGCAGTTCTTCTAAACATTTCCACATTTATCCTGCTGCACAAGGAAAATCAGATCAAAAAGGCAAAAAGAAAAAGAAAAAACAAGCAAGCAGCAACAACAAAAAAAGGGGAAAATATGTTGTAATCCACATTCAATTTTGATAGGCCTCTTTCTGGATGCAGACGGCTCTTTCCAATACAAGTCCATTACTTTTCTCAATTTTATATTAACAAAGTGGTAGAAATAAATGCATATTCATAAAATACTTGGATCTGTTTTCCTGATTCCAAGACTTTGTTTTTGAGATCATATTTCTTAGATTTTCTTCTACTTTTCAAAATTTTGCTTTTGGTTCAATACTTGTTATTGTCCTTATGATGTCACTTCTTGATATTCTTTCCTCCTTAGCTTTTGCAATCTTTAATTTTTAATTTTTTCCTAGGGACTCTTTTAGTCTCTGTCCAGAACATATTTTCTCTCTGAAGCTTTACCTAGACTTACTATTGGGCCACTATTCACCTTAGAATTTACTTCCAAGGACCTCTGAAACCAAAATATTTCTTCATGGTATTTAGATATTTCCTTGGTTTGATCATTTCTGCTTCAGTATCTAGTCTGAGGGAGAAGGTGGAGATTGCCTGTGAAAGGTGGCTCAAGGTCCTCAACTAAATGTTTTGTGGTGGTCCTAACTGATTCTAAGAATAGTGATCCATATTAGCCCCCCAACAATCCCCTTCAAAAGATTCAGGGGCTTTTTCATAGTGGCTAGAAACTGGAAATTGAATGGATGGGCCCATCAATTGGAGAATGGTTGAATAAATTGTGGTATATGAATGTTATGGAATATTATTGTTCTATAAGAAATGACCAGTAGGATGAATATAGAAAGGCTTGGAGAGACATACATAAACTGATCGTGAGTGAAATGAGCAGAACCAGGAGATCATTATATACTTCAATAACAATATGATGATCAATTCTGAAAGACATGGCTCTCTTTGAGAGTATCCAAATCAGTTCCAATTGATCTGTAACCAGCTACACCCAGAGAAAGAACACTGGAAAATGAGTATGGACCACAACATAACATTTCCACTCTTTCTGTTATTATTTGCTTTCATTTTTGTTTTTTCTTCTCAGGTTATTTTTACCATCTTTCTAAATCCAATTTTTCCTGTGTAGCAAGACAACTGTATAATATATTACAATATATTACATATATTGTATTTAACATATACTTTAACATATTTAATATGAATGGGATTACCTGCCATCTAGAGGAGGGGGTAGAGAGAAAGAGAGGAAAAGTTGAAACAGAAGTTTTTGCAAGGGTCAATGTTGAAAAATTACCCATGTATATGCTTTGTATATAAAAAGCTATAATAATAAAAAAAAAGATTTGCCAAGAAAAAAAAAAAAAAAAAAAAAGATTCAGGAGCTGTTCTGGGGCTGTGCTGTGCCTGGAGGATCCCTCTTGCCATAAGCCAATGTTGTAGACTCAGGGGCTAGGCTCCCACCCCATGTTTTAGGGATTACTCAGGTTGGATTTTATTTAGGGTCTTTACACCCCAACTGGATTCTGACAAATAGTCTAGACTCACCCAGAATGTCCTAGATTGCTCTCTGATTAGATCCTGACAAGGACTTCAAGGAATGCTCAAGCTGAACTTGGAAGCTGCTTGTTCAGGCAGGAATTGCTGTACTGGACTCACCTAAAGCCTTCCAGGACTGCTTATCTTAGTGCTCCAGGATCTGTCTTAAGTCTACCCTGGCTTGTCTATCTCAGTGTCTATGTCTATATCTCTATGGGTTTCTAAAGTGGGTAGAGAAATCTAAAAATTTTGCTTCTTCCCAGAATGGTACATATTAAAGCCTTTCAGGGGTATTTTCAGAAGATCTGGGATTTTCTATGTCCTAACATTCTGGATATAATATTAGACTATTGTTCCCACCAGAAGAATATAGTGGTTCTGAAGGAGGTGCAAAACTGTGTTCCCTTTAAAATTATCACTCTGAAACTGTGTCCCCTTTTGATCTGAGAAATCAGGGTCTCCCAGGCTCAAAGGAGTCTAGAGAGGACACACCCTCCCAGGATGAGACAAGCAACATTATTCAAGGGCAAATCAACTCCCACTTATCTTTTGGAAAGTCACATCCTTATTCAGGAAATTCTAAATTCCAATTCAATTGAGAAATCCTGGTCTGATCAGCTCAAACTGCCTGTTTGGGTTTTGTTAGTGATGTTTAAAAATGCTGATGACTTATGTGGATTTATTTTGTATCCTGCAATTTTGTTAAAGTTGTGGATTATTTCTAATAGTTTTTTAGTTGATTCTCTAGGGTTCTCTAAGTATACCATCATATCATCTGCAAAGAGTGATAATTTGGTTTTATCATTACCTACTCTAATTCTTTTAATCTCTTTTTCTTCTCTTATTGCCAAAGCTAGCATTTCTAATACAATATTGAATAGTAATTTGATAGTGGGCTACATTGTTTCACCACCGATCTTATTGGGAATGGTTCCAGTTTATCCCCATTATATATGATACTTGCTGGTGATTTTAAATAGATGCTACTGACTATTTTAAAGAAAAGTCCATTTATTCCTATACTTTCTAGTGTTTTCAATAGGAATGGGTGTTGGATTTTTATCAAATGCTTTTTCTGCATCTATTGAGATAATCACATGGTTTTTGTTAATTTGGTTATTGATAAAGTCAATTATGCTAATAGTTTTCCTAATATTGAACCAGCCTTGCATTCTTGGTATAAATCCTACTTGGTCATGGTGTATTATCCTGGAGATGATTTTTTTGTAATCTCTTTGCCAATATTTTATTTAAGATTTTTGTATCAATAGGTATCATTTTAGTACTTACTCAGATCACTGATAAAAATACAAACCAGAGCAAGGCCAAAGACAATTTCCAGTTTGACACCTATCCACTTGCAAATATGATGTGTAAAAAGAGAGCTGGATTTCCAGTCAGAGGCCTAGGTTTCAAAATTTAGATCTTCCATTTATTACTAATGTGAACTTGGCCATATGTGAAATGTTACCTTTGAACATTGTTATCCTCATCTATAATCTGAAGGGGTTATATTAGATTAAAGTTTCTTAAACTGTGGATTATGACCCTGTATGAGGTCACATTGCTGAATTCATAAAAGTATGATTTATTATCAGTAAATGATTTGTGTATCTATTTTATATATGCAACCCAGGGTTACATAAACATTTCTCAGGTGGAGAGGAATCCTGAGTAGAAAAAGCTTAAAAGTTGGACTAGAAGATCTCTGTGATACCTTCCAATTCTAAATCTGTAATTATATAATTCTTCTTTTGAGGTCCAATTTTCAGTCAGTTCCAAATGTACTGTTTAACTACTATGATATGGAAAACTTTACCAAATGTCTTTTGAAATCCAAAGATACTAGGTCTGTGATATTCCATTGATTTGGTAACTGTCAAAGAAAGAAACAAGATTAATCTGATATGACCAAATTTTGGTAATCATTCTCTCCTCACATAAGGTCTAATTAGCCAATTATTTTTCCCCTTTTTGAAAAGTGAGACATTTGTTTATCTCTTGATTTGTAGCACCTTTGCTGTTCACCATGATTTTTCAGAGATCATTTATGGCAATTCAGCAATTACATGCACAGCTTATTATGGTAATTTATCTGAGCCTAGTCCCTTTAGTAAAATATTCTATATTTCTCCCAAGAATCTGCTATTCCAGACTTGATTCTGACCAATTAAGAATTGTGTGTCAAAGTTGAATTGCTTAGACTCTTGGAAGAAGGTACCTTACTTTATTAGTATTTACTATTGATAATCTGTTTTAAACATTAAATCACCCTTTTCTGACTACCATTCCCCTTTTAATGCTTCTTCATTTATTCATTTCTTCAATAATTGTCCAAAAGTGTTATGGATCATCCTCAGAAGTGATGAATTCCCCATTTATTAAAGTTTTATAACATAAAATAGATGTTATAGCTGAGAATTCCTTTATGTCTGTGGGTTGCACTAGATGGATAATGAAATTGCTTTCAAATCTAAGATTGTATGATTCTAAGCCCAGTAACTTTTTTTTTTTTTTTTACTAGAGCACAATTCAATCCTCAATAATATGCTATGAGGTAAGTGCTATTATTTATTTTATGGATGAGGAGAATAAATCTTATTGAAGTTAACTGACTTTCCCAGGGTTACACAGTTCATAGTTGTCAAAAGAAGAGTTCAGCTATGTGACCCTGGGCAAATCACTTGGCCCCAATTGCCTTAGGAAAAAAAAAAAGAGGGTTCAAATTCAGGTCCTTCTGATTCTTAGTTCATCACTCCTTCCACTATACCATCCTGTATCTTTCAGTATAAACAAAGGGTGGGGATAAATGCTAAAAGCAATAAAAAAATTTTGGTTTTTTTAATTGAAGTTTTTTATTTTGAAAACATATGCAAAGATAATTTTTCAATATTGATCCTTGCAAAATCTTGTGTTACAATTTCCCTCCCTTCCTCCCACTCTCTCTTCTATATGGCAAGTAATTCAATATATGTTAAACATGGTAATATGTGTAAATAGAATATGGGCATACATATTTATACAATTATCTTGCTACGCAAGAAAAATCTGATCAAAAAGGAAGAAAAATGAGAAAGAAACCAAAATTGAAATAAACAACAACAAAAGAAGTAAAAATGCTATGTTGTGATCCACACTCAATTCCCATAGTCCTCTCTCTGAATGTAGATAGCTTTCATCACCACAAGATCATTGGAACTGGCCTGAATCATCTCATTGTTGAGAAAAGCGATATCAATCAGAATTGCTCATCTTGTAAGTTTGCTGTTGCCATGTACAAGGATCTCCTGGTTCTGCTATGTTTGTTTGTTTTTTAAATGTGGAAGCCAGTTTGAAAAAAAAAATTCTTTTTATATTAAGATCTTGTACCATATGCCATAATAAGATCAAAATGAACATGTGATCTGAATATTAAAGGTCACAACATAAAAAAATTGGAAAACAGTAAGATTAGATATCTTTCATATCTGTAGAGAAGAGAAACATTTTAACCAAATAAGACATATAGATAATAACAAAATATAAAATAGATAATTTCAATCACAAAAAATTGAAAAGCTTTGCATGAATATAATCAATGCAATTAGAATAAGAAGAGAAGTGAGTAATAGGGTTAATGTTCTCTTCTCTAAATTATAATGTTCTCTGTGAGCATATTTCTTGGGGGGCTTCTGGAGACAGCCTTAGTTTCAGTTCAGTTCAATAATCCCAAATGCAGCCAGGAGTATAAATCCTTTACTGTCTCTTTCCAAATCTTATCTCCTTCACTTGGGGCTCGGCTAGTTTTCTGAAGGCCTTCCAGATCTTGGTTTCAGTGTTCTCTACAGGACAGCCTGCCACCATTTCTCTGTCTTCCTTCGTTCTGCCCAATTTATGAATCTCCTTGACTGACTCCTAATTCTGAATCTCTTGAAGTCCTCCTGAAGTCCTCCCTGTCCCTGAGAGGTTCTTGCTTATATGCTGCCCACTGAGTACACACCAATCATTTCATCACTAGGAAACCATTATTTGTTGTGGTATTAAATCAATGCTACATTAGATTTAACCATTGTCTCCTCAATTCCACTCAGTACCTTGTTTCAAGTTCTGGCCCATAACATCAGTTCAATCATACTGAACCATGCTAAACTAGATAATTATTGTCTCTATCCATTTCAGTGACTTAGCACCTTGTAAGAATCCTAACATAGGGGAAAAATCTTTGCATCAAATATCTTTGATAAGGATTTGATATCTAAAATATATATGGAATTAACACAATTATATCAGACTAAAAACCACATCATAGTAGTTAGTTAAAACATATTGTAAGCTATTTGTAGAGGACCGCAGATATTGGGGAACTCTGACAAACATATACTTGAAGCAAAGATACAGCAGGATGTTAACTTAGTATAATTGATGAGATGGTGGTTCTCTAGTTCACATATACTTAGAACTTAGTATAGTGATGTAATGGTTGGCACATGCTCAGTGTGCTGTAGAGATGTAATTGTACTAAGCTATGTAAGGCCTAAGAGACATTGAGGAAGAGCAAGCTCAAGAGAGACTCTAGTGAGAGTATGCTTGAACTCTATCTCAGATTCTAGACGCCAGAGAGATCATTGAGAAAATTAGCCTGGACATTACATTTTGGCATATGAATGTGGGGCACTGAAAGAAGCACACTACATTTTGAGGCTCTTGATGTAAAGACCTACATTCAGCAATTCAGCTGACACAATCGTAAACTCAGTGGAGAAGTTCCTGTGACCTGGAAATAGGGTGATTACAAAAATAGACAAGCAGGAAACTTTGGTAAAGGCTAAACTAGTCACTTTTGTTTTTCAGCTGAAATGGGACAAATACTAAGAAAAGAGCCTTCCCCACTAGGAGGGGAATGTGTAGTTAAGTTAATAAAGAAACAAGGTTTGTTTAGCTCTTTATACTATTAATTTTTTTGTTTTTGATGAAGATGCACTGGTTCTGGCAGACAGATTTTATAATCCACCAGAAGGGCAATGTCCAGTGCGAGCAGCTCCACTATCTTTAGATAATCACCAGCAGCATGCCAGGAAACTGAATAAATTTCATTTGAATTATCTTAGGAATATTCTGAAGACAACTTGGCAGCATAGGATAGCAAACATCCTTTCTTGAACTAAACTGCCAAACATTCAAACTCTACTACAAAGAGCACTAATCCATTGGGCTGGCTACATTGTTTGAATACAAAACATAGCTTGGCAAAAAGAATATTTTATGGAGAGCTCACACAGGCAAGTGCTCTCAAGGTAGTCAGAAAAAGTGATATGAGGACATTCTCAAGTTCTCTCTTAAGAACTTTAGAATTGATAGCAATGACATGGGAGACCCAAGCACAGAATTACCCGGCATGGCATGCTTGCATTAGAAAAGATGCTATATTCTATGAGCAAAACAGAATAGAAATAACAGAAGCTTTAAAAACTTTTGACCCTAGAAAAAGCTCTAAAAATACAAGTACAAAAAGCATGAAGCTTGATGTAGTGTCTCCTCATCCCCAGGTAAGCAGAGCCCAACTTCAACATAAAATTCCAAGTCAAGAAGTAGATTAGGAAAATGAGCAAACAACAACAACAACAACAGCAAAAAAATGGCTATAGAAAGCTATTATAGTGGCAGAGATGACCAAGACATAAACTAAGAAGAAGGCAACAATGTAAAAACAGTTTAAAAAAAAAGCCTCAAAGAAAATTGCTAATTGGATCCAAAGCCTACAAGAATTACTGGAAGCATTAAAGAAAGAGATAAGAGTGGTAAAGAAACAATTGAGGGATATGAGAGTGATGGAAGAAAATTGATAAAAGAAGCAAAAAAATACTGAAAAAAAAAATAACACCTTAAAAATAGAATTGGTCAAATGGTAAAAGAGGCACAAACATTAGCTAAAGGGAAAAACTCATTTAAAATAGATAGGCAAAAAGAAAAGGAGACAGAACAATTCACTGAAGAAAAGAAGCCCTTGCAAAACTTTGTGTTCCAATTCTCTCCCTTCCCCCACACCCTCCCCTAGATGGCAAGTAGTCTAATATATGTTAAACATGGTAGAAATATATGTTAAATCTATTGTCTGTACCTCATTTGTATAACTTGATTATTATTTTTACCTTAACTCTGCCAGTCTTTCTTTTGAGCTATCCTATTGTTGATGTGAATCTTAAACATATAATATACATTTCCCACGTAAAAAAAAACACATAAACAATTTGTCCATGTTTAAAACATTTGCCCATATTGAATTCCTTAAAATTGATCTTAGATATTGCCTTTTATATGTTAAATTTTCTGTTAAGTTCAGGTTTGGTTGATAGAAAGTCATGAAAATTTACAAGTTCATTGAAGGTCCATTTTTTTCTCATTCAAAATTATAAATAATTTTGCTGGATATGATATTTTTGGTCACAAGCCTAGTTCTTTTGATTGTTGGTAGATATGATTCCAGGATCTGAGGTCTTTTACTGAAGTTATTGATGTCTCATAAAATTCTAATTGTAGTTTCAGTGTATTTGAATTTTTTTTTTTTCTTGTTTCTTGCAAAATTTTCTTTTTGATCAAGGGGTTTCAAAATTTGACAATAACATTCTTGTGTGTTTTCCACAAAGGTTCTCTTTGAGGTGGTGATTGGTAGATTGGTAGTTCAAGAACTCTTGATAATCCTCTTCTTAATTAAATATCTATTTTTTTCCCTGAAGAATTATACTCAGTTTTGTTAGGTGATTCTTGGCTGTAATCCTAGCTCCTTTGCCTTTCAGAATATCATATTCCAAGACCTCTGATTCTTTAACACGGAAACTGTTAAATCTTGTGTTTCATGAGTATGGCTCCAAAGTATATGAATCATTTATTTCTGGATGCTTGGAGGATTTTCTCCTTGTCCTGAGTGTTCTGGAATTTGACTATAATATCATGGGAGTTTTCATTTCAGGAATCTTTTTCAAGAGTTAATAGTGAATTGTTTCTATTTTATCCTTTGGATTTAAAATATCTGGGCAGTTTTCCTGTATAAATTCTTGAACTATTATTTCTAAGCTTCTACTTGCTCAATTCTAATTTTTAAAGAATTATTTTCTTTAGTGAGCTTTTGTGCCTCTTTTCCTATTTAACCAATTCTGTTTTAAAAAGAGTTCATTTTAATGCTTCTCTTGAGTCTTGTATTTGAAATGAGGTCTGGTGGTGGCACAAGAGTCCCCTGTAAAGTAATTTACAGACCCGAAAATCTAGGTTGATAAAAGAGGTTTATTATGGGGTTTGGAAGTAAGGTTAAAGTCTAATTAGTAAAAGATGAAGGTAGAGATAAGAAGGCACCGGAAACAGTGTTCCAGTGGACAGAGATCCTTGGCATGCCAGGTGTAAGGCTGCCATGTTTGAGACCTCTGCCAAGAGAGGGCTTCAGCTTGGCCCTTTTATAATGAGAGATTTAGCTAAAGGGGCCTGTGGGCCCCAAATTATATTTGAGAAAATTTACTTTGACTCAAGCTGTTTTTGATTTGACCCCACGACATTAAACATTTTTTGGGATTTTAGCTGGCCCTGCATGAAGATCTTTTTGGGATTATCAGCCTCTGTCCTTTTCTATCTGATTTCTTTTTCCAATCCCAATTCTGTGAATCATAAACATTGTCAGAAGATATAAAGTGAATTCTGGAAGCCTTTTTAATAGCCCCAATCTAAAAGGAAATCCTAAGGAAAACCAGTTGAACAGTCCAAACACTTTCGTGAAATTTGGATTTCAACTAAAACCTTTCCCAAAGATGTGAGAATTGTCTTTCCTTTAGCTAATGTAGTCTCCAAATTAATAATTTTCCAATACAAGTTTATATAATTTTATTTGTGTATGATCCTGCCTGTGATTGTTGTCAAAAACTGTAAAACAAAAAAAGCCAGTCTCTTCTAAAAATGGCATTGGTGAGAAAAAGCCTATGGTACGGGCCAGTGACAAGTTTCTTCTCATTAGAGGTACCATGGGGATAATTTAGAAATTTAAAAACTTAGTTTGGATAGGATAGAAAATCTGTCTTGATAGGCAAATTCTTTTTATGGGAAACACAGACATCAATTTCCATTTGTCACAGAATCTGAAATACATTTTGTACAAATACGTTGTTCTAAACTTTAAATAACAATTTGATCCAACTTATTTTTTAAGACTTATTTCACATTATTCCTCCTTGTGCATTCTGTTATAGCCAAGTGGCCATGTGATGATCCACAAACATGACATTTACCTCTCTCTCTCTCTCTCTCTCTCTCTCTCTCTCTCTCTCTCTCTCTCTCTCTCTCTCTCTCTCTCTCTTCCCCTGAGGCAATTGGGGTTAAGTGACTTGCCCAGGGTCACACAGCTAGGAAGTCTTAAATGTTTGAGGCCAGATTTGAACTTAGGTCACTACACTAATGCTAGTTGGTGCAGTGGATAGAGCACCAGCTCTGAAGTCAGGAGGACCTGAGTTCAAATTTGGCCTCAAACACCATAATATCTTTTATCTCTCTTACCTACCTTTACTTTCTGCAACTTCAAGAAAAAATCAGTTAATCTGGGGTGTCCCGATCTATTCCCCTTCCACTACACATACATAAGTATACTCAAGATATGAAAAGTAGACATAAAGGAATTAGGCAGCTGGATTGTTCACATCGGATCTCTGTGCTTTTGCACAGATCTTCCTTCCCCTCTATTGTGTTTTGAACACACTTTAAACTTACCTTTGCCTCTTGAAATCCCTAGCTCTCTTGACATTCCAACTTATGCCACTTCTATGAAGAACCTTTCCCAATTTCCCCACCTGTATATTATGTGTATTTTTCTTTATATATTTTTATCCTCTAGTAAATATAGATTCACTAACAATAATAATAAAAAAGAAAAGCTAACATTTATATAGTTCTTATTGTGTGCCAGGCACTATGTTAAGAACTTTTACAAATATTATCTTATTTGATCCTTATAACAATCATAGGGAGGTAGGTGATATTAGTATTCCTATTTTACAAATGATAGGGATAATATTTTGTCTTTGTATTTCTAGCACTTAGTTCAATGTCTGGCTCACAATAGGTATAATACTTAATACATTTTTTTCACATTGACTTGAAATTTGGTTTTAAAAGTTATTTGTAGATATCTGTGACTTATTATAATAAAATTTAAAAATGGTAATGTATTTTGTAAAAATATCTAAGATGACCCCTTCCCCTCCAACCAAAAGCTAAGACAATTCCTGGGTACTCCCTAGATCAATTCTCTGGTGGGGTCATGGCAATCCATAGCCATTCTTGAGCTGTTCTCATGAGCTGAGAACTATGAATCACAAACTCTTATTAAACATTTGCTAGAAAACAACACTGAATAGTTCAATATTGCCTTCTACTAATCTTTCCTGGTTCTCTCCTTCTCCTCAGTTCCCAGATTCCCCTCTAAAACAATTTATACTAATAAAAATAGTAGGAAGGATTTAAATAGTGCTTTAAGGTTCACAAAATACTTTGCAAATATTATATCATTTTATCTTCACAATAACTCTTGGAGGTAGCTTCCCTTATTATCACCATTTTACAGATGAGGAAACAGAAGCAGAAGTTAAGTGATTTCCTCTTAGGCATATAGCTGGTATGTATCTGAGGCCTTGTTTGAACTTGTTTGGCTTATTCCATCCAGCTGCCTATTACTTTATATCTATTTTCGTATCTTGAATATACTTATGTCTATGTAGTGGAAGGGGAATAGATCAAGACACCCCAGATTAACTGACTTTTCTTGAAGTTGCAGAAAGTAAAGGTATTACGATGTTAAATATGCTTTCATGAGGTATAAAGTTTTTCAGTAAAATTTAATGAAAATACAGAATAGCTAGCTGGTTGGCTGAAGTCGTGCTCCTTTAGGCTCCTTAAAAAAATAAGATTCATTCTCTAAGAAACCAGAGGAGGTAACTCTGAGAAGTGTTATCCATGTCAACAAAGAAGTGAGCTAGCCCTGGCTGTGAGGAGTTCAAATGAAGAGGTACAGGCCTTTTACCTTGCAGAGATATTATCTTCAGGGAGGGGTGGTACAGCATGAAGATACCCTGAGGAGGAGGAAGACATAAAGGCTCTGCTGGGAGGGAGGCATAAGTTAACTTCATCATTTCAGTATTACTGTATACTTTACTATTGTGGGCCAGAATTCTGAAACAAAGGATTCTTACAAGATACTAAGTCAGTGGAATTGATAGAGACAATGGTTATCTAATTTATCATGGTTCAGTACAATTGATTTAATACTACAATAAATAATGGTTTTCTAGTGATATAATGATTGGTTATACTCAGTGTAGAGCATATAAGCTAGGAGCCTCAGCCAGGATTCATTCTGAGAGATTCAGAGGGCAGAGAAGACAGGCTCAAGCTCTCAGAACCAAGGAGAGAGGTAGGCCTCTAAGAAAATTAGCTGAGCCCCAAGTGAAGGAGATAGGACTTTGAAAGAGATAATAAAGGATTTGGACTTTAACCCCTGGCTAATTGTGAGGTGATTACTGAACTGAAATGAAGGCTACCCCCAGAGACCCCCAAGGAAATCGAAAAAAAAAGAGAACACTACACTTTACCTTTTCACTTTTGCTGCAGGGGGGAAAGTATTCCCTAAGATTATGGAGAGGTTTTGTTATTCTTGTTTTTTTGTGCTGAGGAGGTAGTGGTACTTGGGGTTGCCCAAAGTTACACAACTAATCTATGTTAAAGGCTGGATTTGAACTCACTTTTTTCTGACTCTGGGGCAGGTGTATCTACTGTGCCACCCACTTCTCTGTACTTGTTCATATGGTTATATCTCACTAAATACCTTTGCTTTGAACAAATTGTGTCTGCTATCAAAGATAAGCATAAAAGTGGATATTCAGGATATATATATAGTTTTAGGAGTATAGACTGAATGGGCCACCACTTATGGATTTGTCTCCTACCCCCTCAATTTAGAATATTAAGTTCCCCTGTTAGTCTCTTGGGGCATGATTAAATAAAGTATGGTATTTGGATATAATGAAATATTATTGTGCTATAAAAAATGACGAAATGGAGTTTCGGAGGAAACTGGAAAGACTGAGCTGATGTAGAGAGAAGAACTAGCAAAATGTATACATTACTATATAAAATTTTTTTGTGGGGCACATTTTAGAACTCTGATCAATGCAATGATAAAACTGAATTCAGAAAACTAAAAATAAAACCCCATTGAAGTGATAAGCATATAACTGAAGAGAGATTCATTTTTGGACATGGTTAATATAGGGATTTATTTTGATAAATGTTTATATTTATATGTTTATAATGAGGGTTTTTTTTTTTTCTTTTTTGGTTCATTTGGGGGAAATAGTGGGAGAGACTATAAATTCATGTACAACCAAATAAATTTTTTTTTTTTTTTTTTTTTTTTTTTTTTTTTTTTTTAAGTATAAGCTTCTTTAGGGTTGGGATTTTGCAAAACGTTTTTGTATTCCCAATGCTTAGCTCAATAACTAGCACATAGCAAGAAGTTAACAAATGGTTACTGATTGATTGCCAGAATTTGGACTGAGCTTTAAGGATGGATACAAAGAAGGAAATTAACAGCTTTGCCCTCAGAAAATATATGTGTGTGTAATATAAAATAAGTGTAATATATATTTTAAAAATAAGGGTTTTTGGTGGTAGAGGGAAGTTTCTAGCAACTGAAATCGTTGAAACTGTGAGTAAATGGTGTTTGAGGTTCGTTTTTTCCCCTTTTACTCATACTCGCCCCTCCCCCCAATTAATATGCATTTAACACTAGCTATGTGACCTTGGGGATAGTCATAGCACCAAAGGATTGTTGGGAGGATCAAATAAAAGACTTGTGCAGTATTAACACAGTAAATTTTTATATACGCACACATATGTGTATAATTACTATATGTTAATGTAACTGCATATAGTTAGATTAACATGCAAACGCTGTGTTAGCTAGTCTTGTTACGCCAGGCTCCGGGCCCAGCGCTACCTAAGTGCACTCTGCCCCCTTGCGGTCATTTTTGGCAGCTAACCACGCTTGTTAAATGCCTTTCTCTAGAAAGGACCAGAGCTTGCCGCAGCCCTCTCCCAAAATCGTAGCTCCCCCTCTAATGCACCCTAAGTCAGACCATTCCAGTCTGGGTCTTCGGAGTCTCAAGAACGGAAGACTTCACGAAGTCTATCAAAGACTGTAAGTAAGGAACACTCGATGGCTGTCAAGCCAAACCACGGGGGACGAGCCGCATTGGAAGTTTCGCGTGTGTACGTGCTTCGTGCGTGAGAACGTGCCTGCGCGCCCTTGCTTGTGCGTGCCGTACGGCATGACGTCGTCCTCTCGTTGGAAGGAAGGGACGCCGGAGGGAGAGCTCCTGGCCTGTAGTTGGAGCGGTTTCCGTCCGGAGCCGGAAGAGCCGAGAGAGTGGCGGGGCTGGGGGACTGGAGGCGGGGAACGGCGCTGAGGGTCCGGGAGACTCTCCGGGATCTGACTCCCCGGGGGCAGGCGCTCAGAGGCCCCGCGGTGCACCACTTTGTAAGTAGGAAATTGTTACCATTTGCTCTCTATGAGTTGGTGCCATTTGTCACTAAATCTCCTTTGAAAAGAAAAAAAAAAAAGCAGTTTCCGGTAATGATGGTGGCGGTGGGAAGATGGTTAAGAGACTAGGGGGACCCGGAGCAAGAATTAAAAGCCGGAAACAGCTTCCTTTATTATTATTCATTTCCGCTTCCCTATCCATAGTGCGGAACGTGTAACGTTCCTATCTGCCCCCTGGGTGAGAAGGAGGGAAAAGAGCCCCAAGACAGCGCTTGGAGGCGGGCGGCTTCCGTCGCTGTCCAGGAAGAGAACGCTCCCCAGAGTGGAAGCTCCTTGAGGGCTGGCAGGCAGGCAGGCAGGCGCGCGCTGACTTAGTGTCCTTGTGGCCCTGCCATCCCACACGGTGCCCCGCACGTCTTCAGGGCCTGCTACCTGCTGGTCGAATTGAATGGAAGTTTCTCCTACCTTGCACAGATGTTGATAGAGTACTAAAAAGGGAGTCTCCAGGGTGACTTCCTGGGCCCGGAAGAAAGCACCATGGACAGTTAATCCCACTGTCTGGGCTTGTGCACCAGCCTCTTGGTGGTGCCGAGGCGGAGAGTAGTCAGTAGCACCACGCTTACTAGCTGATGCCAAGGGAGGAGGCTTTGCTGATTAAATGAGTAACTGTGGATTTAGAATGCAAAATTGTACCTCTAGCTAATATTCTAGGTGAAGCTTCTGCCACACGATAATTGTTTAACAGTAGAGTTGACGTAAACTTACTAGCTGATGATCAAAGTAAAAGGGTGTAAGTAAAGTAGATGTGAGATTTGACATTTGTTAATAATTTCTTAGTTGTCTAATCCGGTGGCCTTCTCTTCAGTTTGTATTCCTCCTGATCTCTCCATAACTTTGGATCCTGTTATCACTCTCTCTTGATACCCTCCTCTCTAATAATTTTCAGTATGCTACTCTCACCTGGTGTTTGTCTCATCTCTTCACTTCTCTGTCTCCTTTTTTGGATCCTTCTCCAGATCCCACATTCTAATTGTAGGTGTCCTTCTGGGCTCTGTCCTGGGGTGTCGTCGTCTTTTCCCCCTCTCTGCTACTTGGTGATATCATCAGCTTCCAGATTTAATTTACCATCTTTATGCCGATGGCTCTCAACCTCTTCTGCCCTACTCTCTCTGCTATTTTTTCTAACATCTTGAATTGGAAGTCCGGTAGACATCTTAAAATTTAACATATTTGAAACCAAAATTAATTATCTTTAACCCTAAATCTTCCCCAACTCTTACATTTTATTATTGTTTTTATTATTCTATTTTATTGTATTGTATTGTATTATTGTATTTATTATTCTATTATTGTAGAGGATAGTGTCATCCTCTTAGTCTCTCAGGCTCACAACCCTGGCTCACCTTAGATTCCTCACTGTCTTATCCCTCATATCCAAACTGTTGCCAAGATATACTTCATCTATTTATTTATTTATTTTATGATAATAGCTTTTTAATTTTCAAAATACATGCAAAGATAAGTTTTTAACATTCAACTTTGCAAAGCCTTGTGCTCCATATTTTTCTTCCCTCTCCACTTCTTCCCTCCCCTAGACAGCAACTAATTCAATAGAGGTAAACATGTACAATTCTTCTAAACATTTCCACATTTATCATCCTGCATAAGAAGCATCACATCAAAAGGGGGGAAAAATGAGAAAGAAAATAACAAGCCAACAACAAGAACAAAAATGGTAAAAATACTATGTTGTGCTCTATGTTCAGTCCTCATATTCCTCTCTGGATGCAGATGGTTTTCTTCATCACAAGTCTGTTGGAATTGCCCTGAATCACCTAATTGCTGAACAGCCAAGTCCATTACGGTTGATCATCACATAATCTTGTTGCTATGTACAATGTTCTCTTGGTTCACTCAGCATCAGTTCATGTAAGTCTCTCCAGGCCTCTCTGAAATCATCCTGCTGGTCATTTCTCATAGAATAGTAATATTCTCTAACATTCATATACCATAACAAGTATTCAGCCATTCTCCAACTGATGGGCATCCTCTTAGTTTCCAGTTTCTTGCTACTACAGAAAGAGCTGCTACAAACATTTTTGTACATGTGGGTCCTTCCCTTTTTTGTAATCTCTTTGGGATACTATAGACTCAGTAGAGACACCACTGGACCAAAGAGTATGCACATTTTGATAGCTTTTTGGGCATAATTCCAAATTACTCTCCAGAATGGTTGGATCAGTTCACAACTCCATCAACAGTGTAGCATTCCAGTTTTCTCACATTCCCTCCAACATTTATCATCCTTTCCTGCCATTTTAGCTGACTTGAGAACCTCAGCATTGTCTTAATTTGCATTTCTCTAATCAGTAGTAATTTAGAGCATTTTTTTCATATGATTAGAAATGTTGCCAAATTATGTTGATTTTACTTTGCAACAATCTTCCAAATTTATCCCTTCTGTCCTCTGATTCTGCTTGCATTTTGGTGCAGGCCTTCATCTCATGCCATGATTATTGCAATAGTCCACAGTTGATTTGCCTGCCTTAAGTATCTTTCCAGTCCAATATATTCTCCATTCAGCCCCTGGGAAAATGATTTTCCTAGAATGCAGGTCTGATCATGTCCTCACTTACTCAGTGAACTTCGGGTGGCTTCCTTATTGCCTCTAGGTACATATCTAAAATTCTCTGTTTTGTTTTCAAAATCCTTCTAACCTAGTCCCCTCCTATATATTCTTCTTATGCATTATAAAGTCCTCTTGGATCTAGTGACACTGATTTCTTGGCTGTTTCACAAACAAAACAGTCTATTTCTCAGTGCCAGGCTATCTCTCTGGCCACTGAATTTCTGAAATTCTTTTCCTTC
This sequence comes from Sminthopsis crassicaudata, assembly GCF_048593235.1. Taxonomy (NCBI): domain Eukaryota; kingdom Metazoa; phylum Chordata; class Mammalia; order Dasyuromorphia; family Dasyuridae; genus Sminthopsis; species Sminthopsis crassicaudata. Next base: position 463,674,803 of record NC_133617.1, read on the forward strand.
TTCAGTCCAACAACTGATTTCCCTGGCTTTTACATCTCAACTAAAATCCCACATCATCCTGTAAGCCTTCTCCAATCCCTCTTAATTTCAGTTCCTTCCCTCTGCTAATTATGTCCTATTTATCCTGTATCCATCTTGCTTTGTTACATATTTGTATGTTGTCTGCCCCATTAAATTGTAAGCTTCTTGAGGGCGGGGACTGTTACCTCTTTTTGTATTCCTAATGCTTAGCACAGTGCCAGGTATACAGTTAAGAATTAATAAACATTTATTAAATTGAATTATAGTTGTTTAAATGAGTAATTGTCAATTTAGAATATACAGTAGTATAACACTAGCTGACATTCAAGATAAAGCATATAAGTAAATGCCAAATGATAAAATACTTATAGCTGCTTAAATGAGTAATTATCTTGGTATAGTGAGAGAAAAGTTTAGATGAATGAGTGCAAGTTTATCAGACAGGATCTCAGAAGGTGCCTAAAAAATCCTCCCCCAAACCCCCCAAATCCAACACACTAGCCCACACAATTACTATTGTTGGAAGAGGTTAGAGTATTAGTGTAACTATTAAAAGTAAACTAAGAAAGGGAAGCAGATCTAATACCTTTAGTTGTTGAAGTGTGACTTACATATATATTTGTTTGCAGGTCATTCTAAACCTAACTGCCATAATTGCTATTGAAGATTATTAAACAGCAAATAGGAGTATGGCAACAAATCCTCCTGGACAAGGTAATTCATATTTGAATCTTTTTGCATATATGCGTAAGGGGAAAGAAACTTAGAATTACAGTAGAATGAGAATAGACATGGTGAAGTAAAACTTTACTTTTCAAACTGATTTAGTGTTATGCAAAATCCCTTAAATATTGTGACATTATATTCAATATCATCAATTCCCATTTTTACCTATGGGCTAAGAACGTTAACTTTATAAATCTTAAGTCCATAGCAGAGATAAGATTTGAACCCAGGTCTTCTGCTTGCAAAGCCAGCATTCTTTTCACTATTAAGAGAAGACACCTTTGTTATTAGATAGCATCCAGATCCTTAATTTTATTACATAATTTCTAAGTTTTCCTATGTGTGGTCCTGGTTTATTTTTTATTTTTTGCCTTTCTGTGAATCCCTAGTTCTTGGCACAGTGCTTGGAACATAGAAGCTACTATCTATTATAAATACTATATATTTAACAAGTGCCCACACTTGATAAATACTTATTCAGTAACTATTGATAATTGAATCAAATATACATATTACCTGCTCTCAAGAAAATATATTTTCAAATGGAAATAATCTAAGTGAAAATAATTCCTGGAAATAAATTACTACTTATAGTTTTGATGTCTAATCTTCTTTCCTCTTCCCTTTCTCCTTCCCCATTTATTATTATTTTTAAAGGAAAGTAGATAATCAGGATTTGAAGGGTAAGGGAGAAATAAATATAGATTTATAATTGTAATAATTTCTCAGTGCATTTTTTTTACCTTTGGAATTTAGATTCTAATCTGAAACAAAACAAAACAAAAATTTCTGCCACTTTAATTTGGAATTTCTTGAATTAGTTGAGCTACTTGCTTGAATCGCTGATTCCTGCTTCATAAACATTCAAGTCCTTATTGAAGCCCTTTAGATTTTAATTTTATAAGTATTTTTTATAACCTCTATCCTTTGTCATCAGGCATTTGGGGGATATTTCAACTTTCTGAATCTAAACTTTAATGTTACAATAGACATTCTCAAATTTTGTGTTTTGATAGACCAAGGAGCCCCAGTGAAATGATACAGAGAGATTGGAAAAGAAGGGTGGTAAGATAGGGATTAGTTTATATGTGAATTTGTTCATCTTTTATTCCCAAACCTTCTCCCCTTTGCTTCTCCCAGACTAGATACCTGGTCCAAGAGCCAGCTACAAGATAATGGGCACAGAGAAGGAGAGAAAAGGAGCAGGTATAAGGTAAAACTTTCTCTCCTGCTCCTTTTCCTTCAGGGGCCTTTCGGCCTGGTAAAAGTGATATCTGGAACCAAAAATAAGGAAATCATTGTTCTGTTAATGTGAAAGTCAGGATTTATTTGGATCTGGCTGAAACTTTCATTTCATTTTTGTTATCTTGTAAATTTGATGTAGTTATAGAATCATTTATTTGCATTTCATTTTAAATAGAGTGACGGTTTGGGGAAGGTAGGATGTTCTATTTTTCAAAAATCATTTGACTTTTTTGTTCCATAAATGTATATATCTACTTAGCAGTGAATTCTTATGAATACAACAAATTTACTAAAAAAAAAGATTATTAGATATAGAATCAGTCAGTTATATTTTGGGACTGTCATGTTGTAGCAATTGATTCATATTGAGTTTTCATTTCAGTCCATTAAAACCTAAATCTTTTTTACATAATTAATATCCAGTCATGTCTTCCCCATCCAATACTTATGAAGTTGATTTTTTTTTTTAATGAAGGATAGAGCTTTATTTTTATCCCTAGTCAACTTTATCTTACTGAATTTGGCCCATCATTTTAGCCTTTTGAGATCTTTTGGGATCCTGATTCTTTTAGTCAATATAGTTACTGTATATCTCAGCATCTTGCAATCTGCAAATTTGATAAACATGCCATGTATGCCTTCATCTAAGTCACAGATATAGTTGTAGAACAGAGCAAGCAATGGCTAGGACCACCTACCTCCAGATTGACATCAATACATTAATCACTATTTTTTGATTTGGGTTATAAAGAACTGTGGTGAAAATTAGGAATTTTGATAAGGGGGTGGAAAGGCTGTTGATTGAAGGGGTTGGTTGGAAAACTCATGACAAGATGTGGCAGTTTTCATTCTGCGATCTTGGTGTCTTGTAGATTATGAATGACGATTTAGCTCATGACCACCCCCAGGAAGAAGTCATTCAGTACCAACCAAACTGTTCTCAGAAGGTAATTAAGAAAAATCATCTTGTAATATTGTTTGGAGAAATTATAGGCAGAGCCTAGCTTAAACTAGTTGAAATTTGGACAGCTTACCTTTTGTAGAATATCTTGGGTTATCAACAGAGTGGGTAGAAATTTTCTTTGTTGTTAGTTGTTTAATGAATTTGATGTTTAGGTGAAACTTATTGAAGCATTAATTGGACAATATTTTAATTGACATTGGTTATCAGTACAATTACCAAGTGCTATATTGAGGAGGAGTAGTTGTAGTCCTAAACACAGTTAGAAAATTATGTTTTAGTTTGGTATAGGATAGGGAAAATTACTACCTATTACCTTTTTATCAAGAAGGGTGGTTTAATTAGGAAAAATTATTGAACCTACAGACATTTTAGAACAATTCAGTTTTGCTACCATTTATCTTTGATGTCAGTTTTGTCACCTGATTGCAAAAGTTTCTTTTGCTTCTCTCTCAACTTCCTCTTGGAATAAGCATTGAATTATCTGCAATGTGGAATATTGAGTGAGAAATATTTAATCCCAGTTTATTAATTCAGGGTTCTATAATATCCTTGAATATACACAACACCAACACAGCTTGATCCTTGGCAGTTTCTCCTCATCCTGAACTTCATCAGGGTATGAAAATTAATTTTAACATAAGCCAAAATGAAGCTTAGGTAAGAAAACAAATCCATTGATGCAGAAAAAGAAACCCCTGAATTTTAAAGTCAAACAAAAATAATTTTCTTATATTTATACTTTTTCTCCATTAGTAAAAATAATTTATAGTTTTAATTTATTCTCAGTATAATTATGGGATTTTGTTGTTGTTTTTTAAATATTCACGCACAGGTCAAAAATAGACCTTGATAGATTTGTAGTCCCAATTTATTATGACAATACATCTTATTAATACAACAAAATTTAATACAGCACTTGACATCTAAGCAAAGTGGTAAAGAGAGAAATTGAAAGGAGGTCAGACTCCTCAAATCTGTTGTATTTCCGTTCCATTCCAGAGCCATCATTGTACAAATCTCTTAACTATTGAATTATTTTCTGAGCTTTTCCCACTTATTTTGTATAGTTACATTTTTTAGATGTAATAATTGCTTTTGTTTCTATTGCCATTTTATGTATTTTATTTATTAACTTTTTTTGCTCATTTTCTATCCATAATTTTCTCTCCATTAATTTTAGCATCAGTGGCTTGATTCCTATCAAATTATTCTTTTATTTCTGGTCGTGATTTTTTTTTTCCATTGTTAAAGTATCATTTATCCATTTAGGATGTCACACCTGAATTGCTTTTCTAGCTTTTTCAGTTGCTTCATAGTAAAAAAAAAATTTTTAATCAATACTTTATCTAGCACAGTCTATATTTTGGCTAATTTTGGTTCCATTTTTGAAAAAAAATTTTTTTCCCTTTTTTTTTTTTTTTTTTTTTTTTTTTTGTGAAGACTAAGTTAAGACACACAAACCTTAGAGTTACTTATATCTAGAATGATTTAGAAAAAATATGTAAGCAATATAATCTAGAAATTTATTTAAGAAAAATGCCTATTTACCAAGAAAAACAAGGAGTAATATACAGTTAGAACCTGGAGATGCTTGAGAAGGGAAAATTTAAAATTTGACTCTTCTAATACACATTCTTGTTAAACATGAATGAGGAAAGAACGCTACAAGAAGAAAGACAGATGGCATTCCAAAGGACATTAATCTGGATCACAACAGATTTTACTGGGGAGTATATATTAATATACTTGAAAAATATGAATCATGAACCCAGAAATCAAGCAAAACCAAGTATTCTGTTGGAAGGGAAATGAATCACATAAATTTTGAAGGATGACAAAAAGATTTTATTTTCTAAGAACCCCTTAAGAATAAGGTAAAATTTACATTTGAAAGATGCATATGTTAAAAAAAGTTATGTTTTTTTAAAGTAAAGATAATCTGGTCGGAAATTAAATCCAAAAGCTTTCAGAGTAATTTTTTGACTGTCTATGAATGTTTTAAATAATTTTGCATATAAAAGTTAGAAAATTAAGGAAGGAGGAAAAAGACACAATAATTATAAACAGAGCTAAATTTTGAAAAGAGAGAATCTAGAAGAAACTTGCATAAGTTAATATAATTGGCAATAAAAGATAAGCCTACAGTATTACAGTAAAGATACAGTACTATATTACCAATATTTTATTACTAGTTTTTAGTACAACCTATCTAATATGTGGAGAATGTAACAAAAAAATTAAAAATTAGAATTGGTAAAAACTAAGCAACTTAGACTTAATAGGCTAAAGAAAAAATACATTGGCAAGAGCAATAATTATATATTCTTTTTTGAATATATATTTTATTACATGTACTGTCAGAGAAGATTATGTAAATTTAATAGAACATATTACATTTAAGAGTCATAATACAGTAAAGCAAACATGAATAATGTGAATAAAATGCATAAATTCATGTATAAACTAAAATAATACCTTAATAAAAAAGGAATTGATAAAAAATTATTTAATAATGTAATATAATAGATATTGTATATTAAAATATATGAGATTCAAAAAAACTATTACTGAGAGGACAATTTGTAACTGGTCCTATGTTATTAATAATAATAAAAAAAACCCTTTGTTGTTTACTATAAATATAGAAGAGGAACAAAACAGTACTTCCACAAAACCCCCAAAACATTAATAGCCAAAATAAACATTTTAAAGATAAATAAAACCAACCTTTTTTTAAAAAAGAAAAATAAAATTCACAAAACTTAGCAAGCATAATCAGAAAAAAAAATAGAGAATGAAAATTACTAAAATTAGAAATGAGAAAGAGGAGAAAAAATAAATCAAGAAAATTATCAGAAATATGGTAATTTAGTTTATAATTTAAAAGGAATGGAAGATCATTTATAAAACCACAAAAGTTCATGTAACAGAAAATAGATTCTGAAATAGAACCATTCAGGAGATATTTAATAATCTATTAAAAGAACCACCCTACAAAAAGGCACCAGTGCTAGGCAGATTTACAAATTAAAAGCACACACAATTCTTATTTCAAAACAGAGAAGAAAGGTTTCCTAATTACTTCTGTGAGACAAAATGATTTTAATAACTAAAACTGAGAAAGAGGAAGCTGAAAGAAATAGAATATTATTAATAATAAAACTTATATTTTTTTAAAAAATCTTTTTGAAGATAGCAGTAGAATTAGCTTGTAGACAGAGTTGCAGTCTTTTGCTTATTTCAAAACTATCTTGTGACAATCACATGCCAGAATTACATAATTTACTTGTTAGAAGATGTTTGAGTTAGATTACCTTGTTAAGCATCTGGTCCAACTCTCCACAAAAGGAAAACATATCATAACATGCCCAACAGCTGGCTGTCCAGCCTTTGCTTAAAAGCCTTAGTCTAAGGAAGGAGAAGCTATTGCCTTTCAAAGTAGCCCTTTTCATTTTTGGGTAGTTCTAATTGTCAGAAAGTTTTTCCTTGTGTCAGCCTTAAATTGATCTCTGCAACTTCCCTTCATTTATTGCTCTTGGTTCTGTCCTCTGGGGCAGAACAGAACATATCTAATCATTTCTTCACTTGGCAGGCCTTTTTGTAGTTGTCATGTCCTTTCAATTATCTCTTCTTCATACTACACATATGAGAGGAAGGGAACAAGCATTTATTAAATGCCTTTTATGTGCCAGGCATTGTGCTAAGTACTTTACAGATACTATCTTATTTAATTTTCATAAAAACCTTATGAGGTAGGTGCTATTATTGTCTCATTTTACATATGAGGAAACTGAGGCAGATAGGTTAAGTGACTTGTCCAGGGTCACACTGCCTAATTAGTGTCTAAGGCTAATTTGAATTTAGATCTTCTTACTCAAGATGTAATGCTCCATCTATTATATCTCCTAATATTTGTAAAGCACTTAACACAATGCCTGGCATTCTTCTTTTTAAGATATGGTGCCCCAAAATGAACACAGTACTCCAAATGACAGCTGATGAGAACACAGTATAATACAACTACCTCAAAGCTATGCCTCTTTTAATCCTGCCCAAAACTGAATCAGCTTTTTTTTTTTTTTTTTTTTTTTGTCTGCTACATCACACTAACTCATTTTGAGCATTATAGTCTACTGAGATTCTCAGGTTTTTATCAGAACAATTACTGTTTAACAATGTCTCTTGTGAATTGATTTTTTTGTACCAAGTGTAAGAAATTTTATTTATCTCTTGAATTTCATCTGGTTGGATTCAGCCTAGTGCTCTTAGGATTCTAGAATCTTATCTACTGTGTGAGCTTTTCCTTCCCAACTTAGTGTCATTTATAAATTTGATTAATCTTCTGTTAAAATTCTAAACAGCTAAGATACCTGGGTACTCCTCAGAAAACTTCTTTCATATTGATTTTGGTCCACTCACAATTACTTTTTGAGTCCAACTAGTCAACCAATTTTGAATCCATCGAATTGTATTATTACTTAATCTATATTCTGTCATTGACTCCATAAAATTAGCATGACACATTTTATCAGAAAGTTTTTCTAAAATGTAGGTAAACATTTATGTACAGCATTTTCTTCATCTGCTAGTTTAGATTTAACTTTCCTATAAAGAATAAATATAAGTTAGTTTGGTCTGACTTGATAAAGTTGTTAGATTTAAAAAAAGACATCTTTTTCTAAATAATTGCCAATAATCTCTTTACTGAACTTTTCTAGAATTTTCTTAGGAATTGAAGTCAAATTCATGTGTAGTCTTGGTTTTATTTTTTAATATTTGCCCTTCATTTTAAAGGTACCTCTTCTGTTTTCTTTAATCTTGGAAATCCCATGGATAATTAATTACTCAGCAGTCATACCTGCTAGTATTTTCAGGACCCATTGATGTCGTTTATATGGTCCTAGTTCCTTACTTTTATCTTGGATATCAATTCTGACATTCATTTTAGTTCTGACCTTTTTAGTGTAAAAGTCATTCTCTTTTGTAGAGAATATAAGAACAAAATAAGAATTGGGCAGCTCACTCTAAGTCTGTTGCTCAGAAACATCATCCTGTTCACTTGATGTAAAGGTCTTCTGCCAATGAAGATGCCTTGACTTCCCAACTCATTTAAAGATTTTATATCAACATCTTATTAAAAGAATTAGGTAAAGCCCTAAAAATCCATGTGAAAATTATTTGGGCAAAATATCCAGTGGAACTCTGAAAAAAAGCAATGATGGACATGAAATTGCCTTCCAGGTATTCCAGGACACATTCCAGGCAAGTAATCCTACACACACACACACACACACACACACACACACACACACACACACACACACACACACACACGCTAAATCCAATACATACATATTTATATAGTTATCTTGCTGCACAAGAAAAATCAAATCAGAAAGAAAATAAAATGTAAGCAAACAACAACAAAAAGCATGAAAGTACTATGCTATGAACCACATTCAGTTCCCACAGCTCTTTCTCTGGGTGTAGATGGCTCTCTTCATCACAAAATCATTGGAACTGACCATCTCATTGTTGAAGAGAGCCACGTCCATCAGAATTGATCATCATATAATCTTCTTGTTGCTGTGTACAATAATCTCCTGATTCTGCTCATTTCACTTAGCATCAGTTCTTTTCAGGCCTCTCTGAAATCATCCTGCTGATTGTTTCTTACAGAGCAATAATATTCCATAACATTCATCTACCATAACTTATTCAGCCATTCTCCAACTGATGGGCATTCACTCAGTTTCTAGTGTCTTGCCACTACAAAAAGGGCTGCCACAAGTATTTTTGCACATATGGTCCTTTGAGGAAAATATTTTCAATAAATAAAGATCTAACATCCATACTTTATAAGAAATTGATAAGGTATGTGTAGATATATATATGTATATGTTTATATGCATAAGAATTATACATATAATCCATTAGAAAAATGGTCAAATACTGTGGACAGATCTTTTTGAAACAATCTGCATTGTACTTTAAGTGTCATAAAATTGATCATACCCTTGGACCCCGAAGTCCAAGGGTATTGTAAAGACAATATTAAACAAATTTTTTTTTTAAAGGGGAGGCAACCAGCAAGTTCCTGCCTTTACCAATCTGCCTTTATAAAGGCTCCTTTGTCTCCAAGGCTGTCTCTGAGATTCATTCTACCAATGTTCTGTTATGGTGTAAAATATAACAAAAAGGAAGAATAGAAGACATTATGGAATGTCCTATATGGAATGAAAGAAAAGATCAAGAGGATAAAAACAGCATATATATAATGACTAGTCAACCTGAACAAAAACAATAAAGCTTTGTAAGTACATAACCAGATTCACAAATGAGAACAGGACATAATGTTGAAAAGCATTAGGATCTTTATCTTTTTAAAATTAAAATGTCATTAGTTCAAATATTAGGTTTAAATGGAAAATTTGTCCTGTGTTTGGTCCAATTATTTGCATGTTAGTATTTATTAGGAATTTATGTTTATTTAAATAGTTTGTATTTAACAGAGCATTTTAGTTTTCTTCAATCATGAGTTCCCTAAGAGTTTCAGTGAACTGTCACTCATAACCAGCAGGGGGAGTCCATACTACATTTTTGTAGAACTAGAAAATAATTTTTTTAAAGTGAGCTTTTTCTTTTGCTTTTATTACAAGCATATAACATTAATTGGCAGAACAGTGAATACAAGTTTCATTATAACAAAATCAAAATGTTAAGCGACATTTCAAAAAGGTTTTTAGATAAAGAACTAGTTACCAAGAATATAAAAATTACACAGCAACACAAAACATAAAAAATATAAACTTAGAAAATAATTTAAAAAATGTATTTGTTGTTTATCAAAATCTTTGACAAGTTGTACCATATTTGTTTTAATATACTAAACTATTTTTGCATAGGAAATTTTATGGTGAATAAATTTGAACAAATTTGTTTTTGTATCCCTAATACTTAGCATATTGCCTGGCATATCATAGATTAGGCACTTAATAAATGTTTATTGATTGACTGACTAAATATTTCACCTTTCTCTAAAATGATTACCATCTCATTCTGTGTGCTGATAAAGCAATTATATGGTTTTTGTTTTATATTGTTTTTTTTTAACAGAGTTATTCATTAATGTTTTATTTTGGAATGAAACTCCAAATCAGTATTACTGAATCTACTTAACAACATGTAACAACAGAACCCTCCTGATTTTTTTTAATCAATTAAGATGTCAAAGTTTGAATATAAATTTATGTCTACTTTCTGTTTCATAATTCAACTATCAAAATTCCTACTATCTTTTTTTGTTTTTGTTTTGTCTTTCCCTTGAAAGTATTTATGGACTGTCTACTACATAGCCAGAACAGTATTGAAATCTATGGAATACAAAACAGAACTTATCTTTTCCTCAAAACCCAGTTCTCTTCCAGATTTCTCTCTTCCTGTCACATTTGTACCACTATTCTTTCAGTTTCCCAGATTCCTAACTCCAGAATTGTCCTTGACTTTTCATTTTACTTTACCTCACACATTCATTTAATTGCCAAATTTGCCACTTTTACCTTCACAGCAATTGGGAGGTTGTTCTTCCTGTTTCAAGTGTCTTCTCACTTCAGTTTCCATTCAGCTGCCAAAGTGATTTTTCTTAAGCTTAGGTCTGTGTCATTCCATACTCAAACTTCATTGGCTCCCTATTGCCTCTAGGATAAAATATAAAGTTTTTGATTTTTCTTTTGCAGCCAACCTGGTTCTACCACATCCCAACACATATAACCTATTTTACATTACTCCTCTTATTGTACTTTGTGATTCATTCAAAACTGTCTTCTCTTTCTCACACATGACACTATCTCCTATCTTTTTGCTTTAGCATTGGTCATCCTACAATACCTCATCTTTACTTCCTCTTCATCTTTACATCATCATACTTCTTCTCTTTCCTGATGTAACTTAGTTTCTATATCAAGATTTTCTTCCCAGATGTAACTTAGTTTCTACATCAAGCCTACTTTCTCAACTTCTAAATGCTCCTCTTTCCTAATTATCTTATATTTGTTCTCTTTATATTCTGTATCTACTTACATCTGTAATTCTCTTTCCCATTAGGATGTACACACCTTAAGAATAGGGATTGTTTCATTCTTTGTATTTGTTGGATCATCCTTGTGTTTAACAAATGCTGGTTGAGTGATTTCCTCTCATGCTTCAGAAAGGCCCTTTTTGCCTCAGCTATGCTGAGATCTGGGGCCACCTGGCATACATTTGGCATTGCAAAATGACTTTAGGGTACTTTGTATAAATCTACTATAATAGTTTGAGAACTGGAGACTGATTTAGGAAAACCACAATCTTAGAAATGGTTTTAGTTGGCCCTGTCCTAGACACTTTTGGATTTTGATTCCAAGGACTTATATTACCTAGCTAGGACGCCGCAGGAGGAGATTCCTACTTTAGTTATATTGTTGGACTGGATGACTTTTAATGTTTCATCTCAGCCTAATGATGATGAAAATGATGCTTCGACTTCTCCAATGATGGGGTTATCTTCTTTTCCTCTTCCTTTGGCAGAACCAAATCAGAATTCTCTCATCTTACAGTATTTCTGGAGTAATTTAAAATTTCTAAGGAAGCCTACAATCAAATACTCTACTCCTGGTTAATCTTTAGACTCCTAAGCCATGAGTGTGGTTTGCTGAGACTCTTAAGTCTTTCTTGATAACCAACTGTAATACCCCCCAGTAATATCGAGAGCCTCTGAAACAGCCCCTGAATAGTTTTTATTAGTTGATTTTATTCGGCAAACAAATGAAAATTGGATAGGATGGTAGCTCTTGGAAGAGGAGGTGGGGAAAGTTTGGTTGTATATAAACAAACTTCTATATAATGTGTTGTTTTTGATGAAAATGTTTATTATACAATTATAGATGCACATGGTAGTAGATAATTAACAAGAATGCAGTCAGTCTGTGAATTAATTTTAGATTCTGGTTGATGACAGTTTTTAGGAAAGACTTCTTGAATACCAGAAAATGGTGCTAGGGCTTCTTGATGTGGAAAAGGCTGGAACTTCTCTTTATGCCTGATTCAGGATCTGTGGCAACAATGCTATTGGTTTTAATGTCAAAGACCTGAAATAAAGTTGTGATTTTTGACTACTATTTGTTGTGTGGACCAGGTGCAAGCCTCTCAGGATGTTTCCTAATCTGTAAAATGGGGGTAATAATATTTGTACATAATATTGTTATGAGGATAAATAAGTACATAATACTTTGTATAAGTATCAGCTATTTTTATTATATTAGTATTTTTTTAAATTATTATTGAATCACTTTTAAAACCACCATGATGAAGTCAAGGACTCCAAGCCATTTTGAAGTCCAGAAGACCTAGTATTCAGGCCTTTGCTAAGTGTTATAATAATTTGAACCTTTTTCATTTACTGTTTTTTTTTTCCCCCCCCACTAATACAGCAGAATTTTTGTAATTTGGTGATCTTATCAAGGTGGATTATTTCATTTTCTAACATGTAGCATAATTTTATAGCTATCTTATCTTGTGTGATTCTTGAATGTATCTTTCCATGAGTCATTCATGCGATTCAACTAGCCCAAGTGCTATCCAGGGATTTTTCATTGTCTCTCATTCTTAATACATTAGCCCATTCTTTTTTCCTTCATACATGTTTCTCAGTAATGCTTTTTATACTATATATTGAGAACAAATCCATGACTTGAATTTCTGCAAATGAAAGATTATTATAATTTTTAATTCTTTGTATTTGTATAACTTAATTTACCTTTTCTGAAAAGGGAATGAAAAGACCAAAGAAAATCTGGAATTAGGGGAAATGATGGGAGATAAATTATTATTGATTAGTAAAAACAATGATATAGATTTCTGGGGAAAAACTAATTTGTAGTTCTCAGGTTAAAATGAATGTTACAGAGGATTCTAGCTGCAAAGGGACTTTGGAAATTATCTGTTTCAGTCTTATTTTGTGATTGAGTAAACTAAGGAAACCTTATTTTAAGGTTGAGATTTAAGTGACTTGAAAGAAACTGGGTCATATGGAAAATGAAATTAATTAAAGTGGAAATAAAAACACTATAAAAAAAGACTAGGCTTTTTTGTGTTTATATTTATAAGAAAAAAATTTTAAAAATATTTTTTGACCTTACTTTGGGAGAGAAGGAAATTATTACTTAAACAGTTAGTGGATATAGAACATTAAAGATAATCATAAGTATCCAAAAACAATAGATCCCCTTCTATTTCTTCTTCCTCTTCTGTATATTTCTACCTATGCTTGAGAACAAATATCTTTTATTATACACTCAAATTGACTGCATTTGACATAGAAATGTGAGGTATTTACACCAAAAAAAAACCCCAACTACACTTAGCTAAATGTATGATATAAACTTTTTGAAAGCAAACAGCTAAACTAATAGAATTCTATGATATTATCTATGCATTGAAGTATTCAATGAAATAGAAAATTCATACATGTTGATAAATTTTTTAAATGTCATTGATATTTAATATAAAATGAAATTTTACGTCTATTCAAAGTTGATTTGTCAAAGGTGACATTTCCAAATAAAACAGACTAGAATTCTGGTGTGGAATCATTTTTCTAATTGTTTTTAAGTGGTATTAATATTATTTTTGCTCACTGCTATGAGATTTTTATTGTCATATTAATTTTTTGATTCATGTGCAAAGATAACTTGCCTAAATTACAATATTTAGCAGTCAGAAACTTCATCATTCTCCAAAATAGGAAATAGAGAATCTTTTCCCAATTTGAAAATGAGTAAGTTCTTTTTAAGTAGGTATTAATTCATTCCCAGTTTATGTATATATAGAGGCTAGCACACTGCCTGACATATAGTAGCTACTTAATAGATAATGGTTAGTAGGTTGATCTACTTTCACAAGATTCTGTCACACTTCAAGCTAATGGTCTGTCATCCTCTCTTTCCCAAAATTGTATCTTCCTCTAGCCAGAGGTCTCTCTTTAGTCTGTTTTGAAAATCTTATTTTCTGTGTTGATACATTTTCTGTTAAGGTTATCATTCAGTGAATGTGGATACTGGGAGTATGTGATTATTACCTGAAAATTGGGAACCCTCTTTTGACAGAGAGAACTATGATTCAGTGTGCAAGTAGTACAAGCTAACTTTTCAGGTTTGGTAGTACCTGTCTCTGAACACTGTCCTAATCCTTACCTCCCTCCTCATCTAATTTCACTTTGAGGGCAAACTTAACTTAGACTCACTTGCAGTCAGGTTTTATTATCCTAAGTCACATTACAATTTGATTGTCTCTTGGTTTCACATTAATATTCTACTATCCCTTCATCCCGCTCCTCCCTAGTAATGGAATAAATACATTTATACTCAAAGACCAGTTTCCTAACTATGCATATTCTACCAGTTATAAACATTCTGTTTTTTTATCTTGGTGGGTGATTAAGAATTACAGGGAGTTGAAAGCCCTTTGTTTCAGCACACAAAAAGACCTCCTTCAGACTTTTTCAATACTTATTTAAATCAGTATCCCAAATTTTTAAAACACATCAGAGAATAATAATTATTGCAGTGAAAATGACCAAATGACCATGTTGTGTAGTACCACAATGTTTCTTGGCAAGTCAGAGAATAAGGATTATTACTGCAAAAATGTCCAAGGTATAATTTTTCCAGATCTTAGAAGTTTCCTGAAATGCAGATTTCTGGACAAAATTCAAATGTAACTAAATCTTATAAAAATTGACTCTAATCCATTCTTTTACTTTCCCACTTCCACTGATGTTACACTGGCTTAGTCTTTTATTGTCTTTTGTTTGTGCTACTCCAGTACTCTCTGCCTTCAATGTTTCCCATATCCATTTCATCCTGTGTGTTTGGCTTTTTAAACTTGAATGCATCCTGTATTTACATGACTTATTTTTTTCTGCCTGTGGAGTAATGTAGCCTGGTAATAAACTCAACAATTTGGCCTTAACCCATCTTTTCTACCTTTATCTTTCACTCTCACCCCCTATATCTATAATAATCATCTGTTAAGATGTGTCATACCTACTTTTTGAACATCTCTTCTGTATGCTCCTTTCTCTTTTGTGTCATTGCAGCCAATTGGTGTAGGCTCTTCATCATCTCACACCTTGTCTTAAATCTCTCTCTACTCCAATCTTCCCTCTACTCAGTCCTCCTCTCCTCTAATCTTCAGGTGAAGCTCTGACCAGAGCATCTCCTTATTTAAGAAACTCAAAGATCAAAGATAAAACCCTCTAGCTTTTAAAGTACTTGGTGACCAGACTCCTCCTTACCTTTCCAGCCTTCTTAAGCCTTATGTTCCTTTCCCCATGAATTACTTGATCCAGTAATACTGGCCTCTATCTCATTCCTCAAACATGATGCTCCATTTGGCTGTCCCTGAAGTATTACTCTTCTTCCTTAATCTGCCTCCTATCTTACCGAGCTTCCTTTAAGTCTTAGTTCAGATCCTGTCTTCTGCAAGAAGCCTTTCCCTACCCCCATTAACTTTCCTTCTGATTCTGCCTCAATATATCCTCTGTATACCTTCTTTGTACATAGTGTTGGTTTGTTGTCTTTTTTTTTGTAGACTGAAATCCTGAGAGTAGGTACTGGTTTTTTTGCCTTTCTTTATATCCTCAGTTTTTAGCACAGGGCCTGACAGATATTTAATATTTAATAAATCCTAGTTGACTTTCTGTGGGTGTTACGAGATTGTGAGATATGAATGTAAAGCCTTTTGCACATCTTTTAATTAATTGCTATGTAAATATTTTTTATGATTATGACTTTTTTTTTTTTTTTTTTTTTAAGCAGTGGATTAAGTGACTTGCCCCAGAGTCACACATCTATTAGGTGTCTGGATTTAAACTCAGGTCTTCCTGACTCTACGGCTGATGTTCTCTATCCATTGTTCCACCTAGCTGCTCCTTGATTTTTATTATCATTAGCCACCAGCAAACATTCAGATAAAGTTAACAGTTCAGATTATTATTCAGTTATAAAATTAATTTATGTTTAAAAACAAAATGAAAAATTAGTTACTAGTTCCAGAATTTCAGAGAATCTATATATATATATATATATATATATATATTTTTTTTTTTTTTTGAAATCTTAACAAAAAACTTTTATTATGTATATCCTGTAGAAAGCATAAACTAGCAATATGGAATCTGAAGAGGTATAATATGGATTTTTGCCCTCAAATAGTTTACAATTAGTTGGAAAATTAAACCATATACATACTAAATGAGAGCGAGTAGGAATGCTGTCTTTGTTCCTCTGTCTACATTGCTATGAGCTCAGGCAGTTGGAGCTTTATTCCTTTGCCCTTCATCATTGATGTACAATCTAAAAGATAGCACTACACATATATAAAGCAGTCTGTTGATCAGAGGCTTAGAGGCCTAGGGCTCCCCAAAATTTGCGGTTGTGACCTGTATAACTTAAATTATTGATGTAGAAATTTCTTGGCTAATTCTTGCCAGTTTGAGCTAATTACTTGACTTCTTAGGTCACCACATTTCTTTATGACCAGATCTAAAGAGTAGTGATTAAAAGATTGATATTCATCTGGAGGGAGTTATGTAATAGAATGCTTCAAGGAACTGGCCTTGACATTGCTCTAGTCAGTAATTTATTAGTGATGTAAGTGAAGTCATAGTTGCCATGCTGATCAAGGATTTTTTTTTAAATAAAATTTTATTGCTACTTTTCTCATATCACTTACATTTTCCAATATATCCTTTCCTTTCCCAGAGAGCCACCCCTTATAATAAAGGATTTAAAAAAAAAAAGTTCCATTACAAAGACATGAAATAAGGATGGATAATTAATTTATTTAGCAACATAATCAGTATCTAAAAATTTTTTTGACAGGCTAAAGTGATGATTCAAATTTAATACAATAAAATCTAATAGGAAAAATATGAATTTCTGTGACAGGATTCAAAAAAATCAGTTACATAAATACAGAATGGGTGACAAAGAACATATATGTCCAGACAATAGAAAGATGAAAAAGACTTGATATTTAAATAGACTGCTGTGCAAGCTAGATAAGGGTCAAAGTTTTGATGAATTACCGGGCAAGCTACACAAGAGGTATCTTGGAAATATACAACAAAATATATACTCAAGAAATTCTCACCTTTTTATACAGCCATACAGACATTCAGATAAGTAAATATAAACTATGTTTTTGGAAGAATGACTAACCGAGGAAGGGGGAGATGGTACAAGGGGGACAGAAAAAACTGTCTAGGACTTGGCACTTGAGCCTTAATAGAAACCAGACCTTTCAGAGGTAAAGATTGAAGAAAACATTCTGGGCATGGAGGACAGCCTGTTCAAAGGCACAGAGATGAGAGACAGAATATTTTGAATGGAGGGATATCAAGTAGGCCATTTGGGTTAGAACATTGGTTACCTGAGGAGGAGTAATGTGAAATGAATCTGGAAAGAATTTGGGGCCATATTGTGAAGAGCCTTAAATTGCAAACAGAGCAGGTTGTGTTTTAATCTAGAAGTAATAGGAATTCACTAGCTTTTTGAGCAGGATAATTTTAAAAATATTTTAAGGTTTGCAAAGTCATTTAATAATTTCATTTCACAATCCTCCCAACAAACCAAGGAGGTAGATGATATTAATAGTCTCATTTTTACAGATGAGGAAACTGAGGCAAAGGGTAAGTGACTATTAAGAATCTGAGACTAGATTTGAGGTCAGGTCTTCTTGCCTCTATATTTAGTCTTTTATCTCTTGTATTTTGGACAGTTATAGGAACAATGAAATGGATTCAGAATTGAATGTGAGGAAGAGATTAGGTTGAATCTAAACTGGGAAACTGTGCAGCACTATTTATTGATTTCAAGCAGCTCATACTGCTGTACTGTTACCAAATGGAAATGGAAAAATGTATGATAGGTATAAATACATTAAAGCATGTTACCAAAAATATGTGGGAAGTGGCATTAAAAAAATCAGAGGTATGTAGATAGGCATCCATTTACCTGTCTCTGGTGAGTTTTTTATGCCACTGGTAATCTGTACTTTTGAGATAAAAATTCCATGACTTGCAGCCTTATAGGTAGGATCACCAGGTACTAAAGAGTACTTTTGCAGCAATGTAAAAGCAAAAGTAAAGGTACTTTTGCAGCAATGTGAGCTGCTTGGAATCATTATGAGTACTGTACAGTTTCCTACCTGAGACTTAGCCTACTCTCTTCCTTGTATTCAAATTAAGCCCATTTTATTGTTCTCATATGGATATTTGTCCAAAGTATTTATACTGATAGATGAATTTAGTAGCTCCCTATCCTATTATGTGTTGTAATCTGTATTTTTATTTTTTGGTCTTGTTGTATCTGTTTTGCTTCAGTGAAACTCTTCTAAGTAATGGGATTTTCAACATCTTTATGATTTTCACTTTCCCTTTTTTTCAGAGCTGAGAATTTATAATTTCCACACAGTCTTTCTGTAGACACATGAAATCTTCCAAGTCTCTCAGACATCTAGGGGCTTCTTAATATTTCTTATTCCCATATTTAAGCCAAGGTTTTTCAACTTCACCTTTGCAACATCTCCCCAATACCTCTCCTTCTCTTCTCCAACTCTGCTACCATCTTATAGGAAGGACCTCATTGCCTCACATCTTTATGACTGCAATAGCCTGTTAGTGGTCTGCTTCCTCAGGTGTCTCCCCACTCCAATTCGTTCTTCATTCTGCCACTGAAGTGATTTTCCTAAAATGCAGGCCTGTTTTTGTATCTCTAATGCTTAGCATTGTGCTTGGCACATGGTAGGTACTTAATAAATATTTATTGACTACCTTTTCTTCTAATTCATTATTAATTTTGGACTTTTTTCCAAACCAGTTGATGATTTGATTGTATATAAATAATGTATTGTTTGTCAGAATCACTCATTTGATGATCTGTAAATATATAGAACACCTTCCCTGCTTTTTGAAGAAAATATTCATGATTTATAAATCTGAGCCCCATTTCATTACTTTGTTCTAGATTGTTTTCTGACATAATTTTTACCTTATTTTCCTAGGCTTGATATATTGAATTCACAGGACAGTAGGGTGTATTTTGACTTAGAATAGATACTTTTGTTAAGCTGTTCATCATCTATAAGTGTTAGGATACATTCTTTACTTATCTATATAATTGTCTGCTTCCTCTTATTTTTTGTGAGCATAATGAGCAAATATCCTTCTCTTCTTTAGAAATGAAAAAAAAAACCCAAAAACAATTATGTCAGCTCCTTTACTGATCTGAGAACTTCTGAGCCATTTTTCTATTTTACTGCAACTTTTTTTGATTTTCAGAATGTGAACATAAATGTGGTTCATTGCCTGAGGCATCTGTCATAGGATCTTTGTCTAACAACCATTAAAAGAACTGTTAATGTTTAAAAACATGTAATTCTAAGCATATTCTGTACCCTTTTCTGCCTGACTGTGACTAATTCTGTGGAATCCAAAGAAAGATAAACAAGTCTTATGACTGTTGTACATTCTTTTTTGTTTTATGAGTTGCTATAATTCATATTCTTAACAAGATGTTTGATGATTGGTAGAGCAGGTCTTAAGATAGCAAACATAATTTATTTTTGTGTTAGTACTTAAAACTTTTCCACCTTGAAGAGAAACTTGAATTCTACTTGGTATATCCTTGAAAAAGCCCATGGAATAATGGATAGAGAACCAGCCTTAAAGTCAGGAAAACTTGGATGATCCTAAATCACTTCCTTTCTCAATGCCCTAGATGTTCATCTAGGAAGTTTTCCTTACTTGAAAATTTCTTTATACTCATGAAATTAAAGTTCAAGTTAAAAAAAAGATAACACTGAAAATCATTACTTGCCTAGGCTACATATCTATAGTTTTAAAAAATATATATAGTAACAGTAAAAGCTAAATCTATGTTTAAGTTGAAACTTAAAAGAATTTTGAAAAGAATTTTGAACCTCATTTATTGATGATTCATGTCTTTAAATCCTTAGTTATATGAAGAGTCTTAGAAGTAAGTGATCAACTTTACGTTTATGTAAACCCCTAAAATATATGTGTAAAATGGGCTTCTGACTACATATATAGAAGCACTGTTGAAATATATTTTCATTACAATTCCAGAGAGATTCAGAATATTTTTAGAAATTACTAAGGTATTAAGAGGGCATCTAGAACTCCAATTTATAAAATTATAATTTGGTTACAGTCCTAATGACTTCATTACAGGAACTCTTATTTAACCAATTAAACATGAATATGATTAAAACCAATAAAAGAGAAGGAAATATCAAAGGAACTATTCCATAGTAAGTAAATTAGCTATGGCTCTTTAGATTATATGTGATTTCATGTGTGAAAGTTCAACTTTTAAGTGATGCTCAATATTTCCTAATCTGCAGTCATACACTACTTTACCTCAAAATACTTCCATAATCTTTTGTTCATACTGGCAGTGGAATCCAGATGTTCAGATGAGATCATTAATTTAAATATCTCCAATCAGGCCATCATGCTTATTCTGATACATATTATCTATTTATAAAAGCAAATTAGAAAGATTTCTTTAGCAGTTCGACAGTAGATATTTATTAGGTATCTATGATGTGCAAAGGATCAGGATTATGTGGGGGGAAAAAAACGAAATAGACCCTTCCCCTAAGAAGCTTATACTTCCCATTGAATTGAATGTTTTAAATTAATATTGTGAAGCAAGAATAGTATTGTATATGACATATAATTTGCAAAAGAATTATTTCTTTTTTGTTAGATGCTAAATTACTTAAAAATAGGGATAGAACTTAATACATTCTTTTAAAATAATTTTAAATATTTTTTTTTTTTTTGAGGCTGGGATTAAGTGACTTGCCCAGGGTCACACAGCTAGGAAGTGTTAAGTGTCTGAGACCAGATTTCAACTCGGGTCCTCCTAAATTCAAGGCTGGTGGTCTATCCACTGTGCCATCTAGCTGCCCCAATATTCATTTTTAAAAAATGTAATTCAGAATTTTCTTCCCCTCACCTGCCTTTTTCCCACCCACTGAGAAAGCAAGCAATGTCCTATCAGTTTTTCATGCAAAATCATGCAAAACATGTCCATATTAGCTATGCTGCCAAAAACAAAAATAAATAAGTAAATAAAGCTTTAAAAAGTATGCCACTATTTGCAGTTAGACTTTATTAGTTCTTTTTCTAGAGGTAACGATTTTTCATCATAAGCTCTCTGAAATTGTTTTGGATCATTTTGGGCCTCTTAGTACCCAAGGCTTTCACATTTGATTATTGTTACAATATTGCCTGTGTACATTATTCTCCTTTTTTTTTTTCTCACTTCATTTTGCATCAATTTATGTAAATCTTTAAAAAATTTTCTGACTGAATCCTGTTCATCATTTCTTATAACATAATAGTATTCCATTGCAATCATATATCACATTTTGTCCATCTATTTCCCAATTGATAGACAACCCCCATTTCTAGTTCTTTGCCACTACAAAAAGAGCTGTTATAAATATTTTTATACACATAGGTCTTTTTCCTTTTCCTTTAGTCTCTTCAGGATATAGACCTAGTGGTGGCTTTGCTGGGTCAATGATGTTCTTTTTTTATGTCCTTTTGAACACAGTTCCACATTACTCTCCTGAATGGCTACACTAGTTTACAACTCTACTGGCAAAGCATTTTTTTTTTTTACAACCCTTCCAGCATTTATCTTTTCCCTTTTTCTATTATATTAGCCAAACTGATTGCTGGTACCTCCAAGTTGCTTTAATTTGCCTTACTCTAACTTGATTTAGAGCATCTTTTCTTCTTCTGAAAACTGTCTGTTTGCTTTTAGTTATGCAACTATAGAATTTTAGAATTGGGACAGAATTCAATGGTCCAAACCACAATTTGAAGAGTTCTCTCTTTAACATATTCAACAAATGGTCATCACACCTCTGCTTGAAGCCCTCCAAAGAAGAGAAACCCACCATCTTTCAAAGTAGTCCGTTCTGGCTTTGGACAATTCTGGCTATTAAGTTTTTTCCCAAAAATATGCTTAGACTTTCCTCTTGGCAATTTATCTGTTGCTCCTGATTCTTTCTACCTTCTGAGGCTAAACAGAATAAGTGTAATCGTTCTTCCACATGATGGACCTTCAGTTATTTGAAAACAAAATATTATGTCTCCAGATTTTCTCTTCTTCAGGATAAGCATGCCTAGTTCTTTCCTTTGATCCTTATGTATCAAAAACTTAAGGCCTGTCACCATCTTGGTTGTCGTTCTCTAGATACTCTCCAATTTATCAGTGCTCTTCTTAAAATAGCATTCAGAATTTAACACAGTACTCCAGATGTACTTTGTCCAAGACAGAATACACATGAACTGTTACCTTTCTGTGAGTGGAAGCAGTGCCACTTTTAATGCAACTCAAAATCTTATTTGCTTTTTTTAAGTTTTTGCTGGATCAGGGGCAGCTAGGTGGCACAGTGGATAGAACACCAGTCCTGAAGTTAGGAGGACCTGAGTTCATATCTGGCCTCAGACACTTAACACTTCCTAGCTGTGTGATCCTGGGCAAGTTACTTAACCCCAGTTGTCTCAGCAAAAAAAAAAGATTTTGCTGGATTTATTGCCATTCAGTAGTACTGATTTATATTGAGCTTGCAGTGTATTCACAAACAATTGTTTAATCATGCCTCCCCCAGCTAGTACCTGTGAAATTGATTTTTGATTTTTACATTTATTCCCTATTGAATTTAATTTTATTAGATTTAACCCAGGATCTTTTAGGATTTTTAATTTTAGATCCTGACTATTGTTTGCTTTTCTTCTTGTAGCATGAATAAATGATTGCATAAATAAAAATAAAAAAGAAGTATTAAACCATTATTACTATGTGCCAGGTACTATGCTTAAGTGCTGGAGATAAAAATTAAAGTCCCTGCAAAAGCTCCTGCTCCCAAAGAACTTGCATATTAATGAGAGAAGACAACTGAATGTTGTAAAATGGTGGTCCAGGAAGGATATTTTGGTCTGGAAAGGCCCAGGGCTTTTGGGTAGAACAATAAAATAGTTAAATTGATGGATACTTTCTTTATTAAAGCAATCATGTTGATTTAATTACTGTTGCCTGAGAAAGAGGTTCAGTGAATGTCAAGAAAGTGGCCAGGGTAATTTTCTCCATTAGTGTGTTCCTGCAACCTTCATTTAAGGAAGGATCAGCACCATCTATATCTTATTTTTATCACAACTCTGCTCTGGATTCTCCAGACTTATTTATGTTGACCTTGCAAGGGTTCTTTCTCTTCTTCCACTTCCTCTGTTCTGCCCTTTATAATAATTGCATCTTCCTCCATCATATCCCATACTTTTTTTTATGCCGAGACTTAATATTTTAAAAATATGGAACTCAAAAATATTGGGAGATAGAAAACTTCTTCATTTTATTTATTAGTTTTTGTATTTGATGGTTTTAAAATTTCTTTAGGGAGAAAAATATTATTTTATGAGAGTATATAGCTTTTTCCATGGTTGTCAGATTTGATAATAATAAATTTTATAAAGCATATTAAGAATTTTTTTGTATAATTTCATATAAATTGAATTACTTGAAAAATCTCAATTATGAATATTGTTGATGTACTCTTTTTTAAAGCTTTTTTATTTTCAAAACATATGCATGTATAATTCTTCAGCATTAAACCTTTGCAAAACTTTGTGTTCCAGTTTCTCCCCTTCCCCTTCCAGAAGGCAAATAGTCCAATATATGTTAAACATGGTAGAAATATATGTTAAATCCAATCTATGCATACATATTTACATAATTATCTTGCTGCACAAGAAAAATCAAATCAAACCAGCAAAAAAAAAAATGAGAAAGAAAATAAAATGCAAGCAAATAACAACAAAAAGAGAAAATGCTATGTTGTGAACCATACTCAGTTTTCACAGTCCTCTCTCTGAGTGCAGAGGGCTCCCTATGTTGATATACTCTTTATGTAGTTTTTTAAATTCTTATTTTCCATCTTGGTGTGTTTTAATACTTAATTTCTAAGTATGGTAATTATTTTACTGATGATTCCCTCTCAAACCATTTTTCTCGAAATTATCTTAAGGAAAATTGATACTTTTTTACAGTATCATTAGTTTCTTGTGTGGGTGTTTTGCTGGTCATATTTTAATAAAGAACCTAGTAGAAGCATATTTTTTTCTGAATTTCCTATTTTTATATTTGATTTGTCTTTTTTTTAATTTCAAAAAAAATATCTTTAATCATTTTCTCAGAAAAATGGTTTTTAATTAGATCAACCTAGGTACAATCTAGTCATGGACATAGAAATCTTATATGATATCATCCATAAGAATAGAATCTTATAAAGCATTACATTAGAGAGTGCTTATTTACTTTATAAGTAAATTTTTTTTTACACCAACAATTAGCTACAGAATTCTTTTAACTAGCACATTTTCTAACTACATTGAAAGTAAGCTCCTCCAGTAAACTGCTAAATATTCAGTGTACCAATTCATGAATTTTCAGGACTACATATATTACATAAAGATGAGTGATACTTCTAATAATAATAGTTCATGTTTATATAGACTTTATAGGTCATCTCCCTCTCTCTATCTTGCTATACCATCATATATATTTAATGCTTGTGTTTTAAATGTGGTCTGCATGTAATCAGCCCAAGAACATGGCTTAAGTCAAGATAGTGTGTGTGTGTGTGTGTGTATATGTGTGTGTGTGTGTGTGTGTGTGTGTGTGTGTGTGTGTGTGTGTGTGTGTGTGTGTGTGTGTGTAATAATGGTGATGGGATGTTCCTTGATCTTTCTTTTCCCCTACAGTTGATAGGATCATGAATTTAGAACTGGATGGGACTTTAGAGGTCGTCAGGTTCACCATCCCCTCTTGTTCTACAAATGAGAAGATAGAAGGCCACTTTTACAGATAAAGCATTTGAGGCTGAGAGATGTTAAAGGAGACAAAAGTTACATAACTAATAAGTGAAGCAGGATTGTACTCAAGTCTTCTTGATTCCAAGCCCAGCCCTCAATCCACTTTTATTTTTTAATTATTCGTTGACCTACAGATCCACTTCTGAGTATATATCTAAAAGAAGTCAAAGATAGTGTCAACCAAAATATTTGCAACACCATTTTTCTGTAGTATGGAAATGGACACAAACTCATTGACTTGGAATGGTTAAACATCTTGTGGTAAATGAATTTAGTGAGATATTTACTGTAAGAAGCAATATAAAAACTACATGTCTTATTGATGTCGTATGTAAAACAACTCCAACAAGATTGACAACAAAAACTCAAATTGAAATTAAGAATAATTTTCTTGTATTACTTATTGCAATATAACTTTCAGGTTTTGTTTCTTTTTTTTAATGTATCCTGTTCTTCTGTGACACCTATCTATGATCTTTATCTGTCTGCGTCCTATTTTGAAGGTCTTTTGTTTTGACATGCATAGAATTCATGTATATTTTTAATATTGTTCCCTTTTGCTTAATTTTTTCCCACTTCTGTCTTTTTTTGTTCTAAATCTGTTTGTTTGTTTTTTTAATAGAACTTCTGCTTCTTTGGAGATAGTATTTATTGCGTCTTCTAAGTTTTCTATTTGTCTTTTCATTTTTTTTTTTTTTTTAGTGTTCTTTTAAAAAGCTTATTTATTTTACCATATTTTTTTTTAATTGAGTTCTGAATTCGCAGCATTCTTAGAGTCTCTCCCCCTGCTGTTAAGAAGGCAAGCAATGTATCATTTCCATGTGAAATCATGTAAAACATATTTCCATATTAGCCATGTTAATAAAAAAATAGTGAAAAAATTAGACTTCAATCTGAAGTCAGAGTTTGTCAATTTTCTCCCTGGAGGTATGTAGCATTTTTCATCTTGTAGTTGTTTTGGATCATTGTATTGATTAGAGTAGCTAGGTTTTCACAGTTTATCATTGTTACATTATTGTAGTTATTTTCCTGACTCTGCTCACATGACTGTGCAACTATCAGTTCATATAAGTTTTCTCAAGTTTTTCTGTTTCCTGTTCATTTCTTATGGCATAATAGTTTACATCATAATCATATGCCATAACTTGTTCAACCATTTCCCAGTTAATGGGGACATCTTCTCAATTTTCAATTCTTTGCCACTACAAGTTAGAGCTGTTGTAAATATTTTTGTACATTAAATCCATGTTGGGTTAATGAGTGTTCACAGTTTTGTGTACTTTTGAGCACAATTCCAGATTACTCTCCATAATAGTTATACTAGTTCACAACTCTACTAACAAACAGTGTATTAGTATCCCGATTTTTCCATGCTCTTTCCAGCATTTGTTATCTTCCTTTTCTACCATCTTAGCCAATCTAATTGATTGGTGATATCTTCAAGTTCTTTTAAGTGATTCAGAGCATCTTTTTTATATGATTCTAAATAGCTTTGATTTCTTCTTCTGAAAACTGCCTGTTCATATCCTTTTATTAATTGAGGGGTGACTTTTATTTTTGCAAATTTTTCCCCCCAATTTCTTTCTTTCTAGTCTTGGCTGCACTGGTTTTGTTTGTACAAAGTTTTTTTAGTTTAATTTAGTAATCAAAATTATCCATAATACTTTTTTTGATCCTCTTATCTCTTGTCTCTCTTTCCTTATTCATATATTTGGCAGGTAAAATTGTCCATGTTCCCCTAATTTGCTTTTGTTATGTCTAAATTATGTACCCATTTTGACTTTAGTATATATTATAAAATGCTAGCCTGTGCCTCAATTTCTGCCAGTTTTCCCAGCAATTTTTGTCAAATACTGAATTATTGCTTCCAGATCTTAGATCTTTGAGTTAACAAATAGTAGATTACTATGGTCATTTCTGCTTTGTATCATATAATCTATTCCACTGATCTACCACTTTATTTCTTAGCTAATACTAGATTGTTTTTATAATTACTGCTTTGTAATTTAGTTTGAATTCTGATACTGCTAGGCTGCTTTTTCTTCACATTTATTTTTTTTCATTTATTCCCTTGAAATTTTTGTTTTTCTTTTTTTTTTCAGTTCTTCATTTTGGGCTCAAATTTCTGACATGTCATGCCTTTTTTTTTTTTTTTTTTTTTTTTTTTTATAATAGTTTTACTTCTCTTTTGAACCCATTCTGGATTTTCTGATTGCTATTTCATGAACTTTGAGGAGTCTGCAGAATTCGTTCTTTGATCAGGGAAACTTTGGTTCATTTTGTTTTTTAATAGAAAAATACAATTTACTTGTTCTGTTGGTCTGATTTCTCTGTGTTTTACTCATTGTTTCCTCTGCCATTGTGAACTTCTATATTGTGAGCTATCATTCTCTTTGGTTTTTTAGTCTTCTAAAATTTTTCCTTGTATTCCCAATCATTTGTCTTTTATTTTGACTCCTTCAGTTTCTACTGCTGCACAGATAGTTAGGCTCATTCTTTAGACACTGGGAACCAGAATAAACTTTGTCAAGGGAAATAACTTTCCCCATCTGGATTTATAGTCTCCTTTCCCTTGGATGGAAGCTATTTTCTTTCTAGATTAGGGCTTTGTATTTCTCATACTTCCTACTTCCTCTTTCCCCTTTCCTTCCTTTTTAGTGGTGGTACAAAACCAGTGTCTACAATTCATTGTGGGATGGCATCTTAGTCATTGCTATGCAAGAGGGAACTGACCATAGCTATAATCTGCAGTAAAAATTTACAAGGTTATTCATCTTTATGCTTACTGTACTTGTGTACAGAGTGAGTTGGGGATTGTAATTGGAGATACTAAGTTGATTGTTACTTCTCTGATCTTCTGTTTTGTGGTCTCAACTTTAGTTAAGTAATATCTGATAATTCTCCACCTCTCCACTCTACCTCCCCTGTTTAATGTTTTGTGTTAGAAACATTTGTGGAAAATAATATCTACCATCTTGTTGGTCATGTGATCAAAATCTCCCTGTGTTTTTCTGCTTGAACTTGTGTGATTGTGGATTTCCATATTGAATAGAGTTCTCTAAAAGATTTTTTTCAGCAAAACAGAAAGATTACTTCAAGGTTCCTTTTATTGGATTTTCACATTTTCAGCACTGATTTTCAAATAGTAGTTTGCCTTTATTTGGTTATTGATGGATAATAGCATTTGAGAAAAAGTTAATGTGCTGTTACTTCACCTTTCTAGGCCTCAGATGCCTACAAAGTATTATGGAAGGCTCTAAATCTATAATCCTATGTCTGTGATGTAAATCAGTAACTTTTTCAATATTGACTGATTGCCCCCAAATGAAGTGAACAATTGACAGCATTGTTGGCTTCCTAAAGGTGAGCCAGGCACCATTTAGTTTCAGAGATTTGTTGAAATTGGCATTTATTTTATTGTTATAGAGATGAAATAAGGAATCGAGGAAGAACAAAATTAAGACAGTCTTAAAGGATTTGGGAAATAGGAAATATTTTACTAACTGCCAGAAAATCATGAAATCATTTAATATAAAAATTTTTCATTTGAAAAATAATGAATTCATACACCAAGTAAAAGAAGCATTTTCATGTTCATTGTGGAATAAGAGAGGATTATATGTGAAACTTCAAGACTATCATATAAAACTTGCTTTTCTTTTTAAGCTTAGAATAATTTCCATGTAAACTTTCACAGCTGTCCTGCTTGTCTGATTTTTCCTGACCTTTCTTTTGTTTTTTATTACCACTTTTCATTCTGGCACTAATTTTGGAGGGGATATTCCTTATAACAAATATGTATAGTAGAACAAAACAAAATTTCCAACATTGGGAATGTCTAAAAATATACGTTTCATTCTGCTTCTGTAGTCCATAAGCTCCGTGTCAAAGAGTCTTGAAACATGGCTGATCATTCCATTGATGAAAGTTAAGTTTTTTCAGAGTTGTCATTACAATGTTGTTACTATATACATCTATATAAACATCTCCAGTTTCTGTTTATTTCACTTTCACTTCATACAGTCTTTCCAGGTAAACTGTTTCATCATTTCTTGTCCAACTCTTCATGACCCTATTTAGGATTTTCTTGACAATGACACTGGAGTGGCTTGCCATTTCCTTTTCCAGATCATTTTATAGATGAGAAACCGGGGCAAACATGGTTAAGTGACTTTTCCCAGGGTTACATTACTAATAAGTATCTGAGGCCAGTTTTGAACTCAGGAAAATGTCTTCCTGACTTCAGGCTTGCCACTCTATTCATTATACCACCTAGCTGCCCCTCACAACAATATTACTTACATTAATATACTATAATTTGTTTATCATTCTTTAATTGACGGATTCCTCTTTCCTGTTCTTTGTCAGTACAAAAAAAGAGATGTCATAGATGTCCTTTTTTAAAAAATTTCTTTAATCACTTTGGGGGTGGGAAGTAGGTCTAGTAGTGATTATGTAGAATCAAAGATACAAAAGGCTTTACTGCTTCCTTGATAATAAAGCCTTTTAAAAAAACAATTTAACTTGAAGAGGGAAGTTTATGTAGGAGAATAGAGTAGAACAGAGCAGAGTATTATGTGTGTGTATATATAGAATATATATTTATTTTGATACTGAAATTGGTAAAATTCTCTTAACTTTTTTTAATAACATCTTAAAAAAGGAAAATGTAATACTTGTCTAGGGAAAGCAAAGCCACACATAATAATTCATCAAAATGTCATAAAGAGTAGATGTTTTAATTTCAAAGTTATAGGTGGCCTGGGGTCATAAAATAAGACCGAAATTTTTCTTATTCCTTATTTCCCCTAGGTTTCCAAAATAAGAATCGAGTAGCAATCCTGGCAGAACTAGACAAGGAGAAAAGGAAATTACTTATGCAAAACCAATCTTCAACAAATCATCCTGGAGCCAGGTATTATATATACATATTGCATGCCAGTGTATATCAAAGTCAGTGTATATCAAAGTTGTGATCTATTGGAGGCTATTTGGATTATTCACAGAATTGAAAAAAAGTCTTATTTTTTAAGAAAACAAGATGCTATATTCAGCATGCGCGTACACACACACACACACACACACACACACACACACACACACACTGAGGCAATTGGAATTAAATTATTTGCCTCAGGTCACATAGTCAGGAAGTGTTACATGTTCGAGGCCAGATTGAATTCACCTGACTTAAAGTCTGTGGCTCTATCCACTACACCAACTAGCCGCCCCAGCTCACAGATTTTTAAAGAACAATTCATAGGGATATATATAAATCCCCAAATTATGATTGGTTTAAAAAAAAAGAAAGTCATCATTCTGGTTATTTGTTCTTTACCAACCACTGTACAGATTGATTGGTTTCACCTAACAGTTTTGGCATTTTTTTAAACATATTACAGGAATATATTATCATTGGACTTTTTTAACCTAGACCAGGAGTTCTCAAAACTACGGCCCTCGGGCCAGATATGGCCCGCTGAGGACGTTTATGTGACCCACCGGGTTATGGCAAATGGGTGGAGTGTGAGTTTTTGTTTTTACTATAGTCCGGCTCTCCAACAGTCTGAGGGACAATGAACTGGCCTCCTGTTTAAAAAGTTTGAGGATCACTGACCTAGACAATTACACAATGAGAGTTTTTTTCTCCAAAATAATTTGAAGAAAAGATTATAATATTGTTTGCCATTTTACCAGTTTTCTTTTCAGAAGTGTGTGGAAATTTAGTTATAGTCACCATAATAGAGATGGTTTTTTAGGTTTCTCAAAGATGGGTTCTGCTAAGTCATCAGTTTTTCATCTTAATAGATTGCCATCTTCACTACCTAAATAAAATGTTATATTATAAATGTAACAAATATACACATATAAAAACGTGGCTTTATTCTCTCTAAATATTTTTTCTATGTGAATGTGTTCTTTCTGAACTATTCACAAACTGCTTTTTAAAAATAATTCAGTAGAATTAGTGGTAGTTTCAAAGCCCAGAATCTCATGTGGCTTTGAGTTCCTGATTACAGTAAAATTAACCTGGTAAACTGAGGGGGAAAAAGTCTTTGCTCTAGAAAGGTATTTTGCATCTCCACATACTATATATAGTGAAAAATTTGGCTTGTGAATAAAACTAGTTCTGTGCCTCAAAAAACTAGTTCTGTGCCAAGTAATATGTTTTGGTTTGTTTGTTTCCAGCATTGCTCTCTCCAGGCCCCCTCTTAATAAGGATTTTCGTGATCATGCTGAACAGCAGCATATTGCAGCACAGCAGAAGGCTGCCTTACAGGTGAGCAGATGTTGCTCAGAGCAGGGAGGATAGGGGACAATATTCTTCTTACTATACCCTACTTTTAGGTGGGATGTGCAAGGAAAGGCATCAGCTTATATAAGACCTTTATGTTCTGCAAGTATTTCATATGGACTGAAGGTGCTGTTTCTAGTTGTTTTTCCCCCTTTCCCATTTCTTAGTTTTTTAGAGCATATTAGCCAATAGAGCTGTTTTTCTATCTGGAATCTAGTATCAGTATAAATGTTGCAGGAGCCCTATTGATACCTAATTAAGCCAAAAGGACCTCTAGTCAGGAATACATCATAGTGAATAATAATAGCTAACATTTATGCAGATCATTTTAAGGTTTTCTAAGCTAAGCTAATATTTACAAATGTTATTGCATTGATCTGCACAACAACCTTGGGAGATAGATGTTATTGCCATTTTACAAATGAGGAAACTCTGGCAATTAGAGATTGAAGTGTTTCACCCAGAATGACACAGTTAATGAATTACTGAGGCAGGATTAGAACTCATTTCTTCTTGAATCCAGATTGTATCATTGAGCTGCCTCAGTATTACAGTAATAATGAAAGTGTCTATCATATAGATGAAGTTATTGCAAGGTAATATGATATAGTAAGCACTAGATCTGGAGCCAAAGCACCATGGATAATAAATATCCCTGTCTTGTCACATAACAAGATCTTGTAATCTTGAACAGATCACATCACTTCTTTTCTCATCTGTAAAAGTAGGAAACTGGGCTAGGGAATCAAAGGTTCCTTTAAATCTAAATCAATTTGATTTCATTACTAATTGTGCCAAGATGTGATGTATTTAGAAAGCAAGATAGTGAGAGCTCACAGTACTAAAATGGAAGAAGCAAACTTAAATGGGAAATTTTAACAGTAAATTTCTTAACATATGATGTCAGTTAAATCATAATCTCTAATGTTGTGTGGCTTTACTGTTGTGATTTGATTAAAAAATTGGTTACAGTATATTCTTTGACAGATGTTTAAGCACTAATTCTTAACATAGGATTAAAGAATAATATTGAATTATACATTTTATTATATCTGTTCATTATTGCCAGAATAATTAACTGTCTTATTTAATGTCACCTTTAAATAAAACTTGGGATCTTTTTAAAAATAGTTATATACTTAATCATATAATTCTTAAACCATTTTCAGCATCCCTAATTTTTGTCAAGTATGCTTTTTTCTTTTTGAAAAAGTATCTAAGAAGTCTTATTCTTCTTTATTTCTAACAATAGATTAATTTCTATTTTAATCTTTTAAAAAAAGTTTTTTAATGCTATTATTCCATATTCCTTTTTACTTAATTTAACAAATTAATTTATTTCATTAGATACTGTTGAATAACATTTTATATTAGAGTAGTAGTTCTGGAATTAGGAAACTCCATTAGTCCTTGCTCAGTCACTGACTAGCTTAGTGATCTCTAATAAATCATTGAGCTTAACAGAAAAAGGAAAGTTTGGTAGAGGGGGATGAGATGGGGGATAGAAGGGAATGATAATGAGGTCTATTGTGGACATATTGAATTTGAGATGTCAGAAGGACTATCAGTTTGAAATGTCCAATAGGTGGTTGATGATGTTGATACTAAGCTTCAGTCAGGAAAGGGAACAGGCTGGATATTCAAATGTAGGTCTCATATGTGTAGAAATGATCATCAAGCTAATGGAAGCCAAAGGCAGGAGAAAAGCTCAGGACAGGACCATATCCATATTTGGGTGTAATATGAAGAATTAATAAAGGAGAGTTAGTAGAAATGGCCAGTTAGATAAAAGGAATAAGGAGAAAATAATATTACAAAAACTGGAGAGGAGAGAATTATTTCAAAGGAGACTGTGGGCAACAGTGTCAAATGCTTAGAAAGTTCAAGAAGTCTGAGGATTGAGAAAGGACATCAGTTTTGGCAAATTGATAACTTTATACAGAGTAGTTTCAGTTGCCTGATGGCGTTTGAAGCTAGATTACATAAGATTAAAAAGTGAATGAAAAGAGAGATAGGGGAAGCAGTGAATGTAGCTCTTTCTTAGAGGTTAGAAAAAAAATTGGGAGGATTTTGTGAATGGTGTTCTAAAATTATTTGATCATATTGAAGGGAAGTAATCAGTAGATTAGGAGAAGTTGAAGACTGACCTCTCCTTCTACTACTAGATTCCTTTAGAAAATTTGCTGTGCAAATCCAGAATCTTTTTATAAAAATTCATGATCTTTCACTAGCCTGCACCACAAAAAAATGATACTGCAAGATCTGTGTTAAAAAAAAATTGTCCCCATTTTGAGAACAGAGCCTTTATGTTACTCCTTTGCTGATTGGGATTACAAGGGTAACTAGATGATTAATATCATGACAAGTTTGTGATATTTCTGGTGCCTATTAAGTTTTATTTGATTTTAAAATATCCTCATTTTCAAAAGAAGGAGAGTTTATTTTCTCATCATAAAAATGTTATTAATGGTGTTGATTTTTACACCTTAGTCACTTTCTGATAAACCCACTCTGGCTTTCCCCCATGCCCATTATCAAAATCTTACTTGTAACAAAGAAAAATTTAAGCAAAACAAACAACAATATCTATGACTTTATATAAAGCATTCTGTACCCATAATTTGTCATGCCCCTGCTAAGAACAAAGTATTTCATTATCATCAATTCTTTAACATCATGATTGATTATTTCATTTAATTTGAGATATCTGCCTTTTACTAACTACTGTTATAGTTATACAGTAAACCTATAAATGTTACCATGACTTTAAAAAAAAAAAACTTACTGTGACAAGACTTTTGTTTATATTATTATGGTCATTATGCATATTGTTCTTCTGGTTAGGTTTTCCTCACTTTTAATCTTCTCTTAATTTTTTCCAGCATGCTCATGCACATTCTTCGGGATACTTCATAACTCAGGATTCTGCATTTGGAAATCTCATTCTTCCTGTTTTACCTCGACTTGACCCAGAATGAAGGAAATATTTGCATTAGGGAAAATAACTTTGTAAAATGAACTGCCAAAGTTAATATTATTCTGATTCACTCTGTGCTAAGAAATGACTCACATTTTTTTTGGTGAGATTTTGTATTTTATGCCTTGTTACAAGAAAGGCACTTTACATCTATGCAGGTGAAATGTACATAAATGGTGCATGTTATACACAGTTTGTAACCATTCTGAAATGCACTTCATTTATTTATACCAACATGCTCGACTGATTTAAATTTTTTTTAAAATTTTAAATAGGATGAACTATACAATAAGATCAGACTAGAAAATAGAAAAAAAACTACATAAGGTACTTAATTTTAAGGAAATGCCATTTCCCCCTGTAAACAAATAGGGTTGGCCATAGAAAAAAATCCATTCCTTTTGGTGTTTTATCAGACTGTTATTAATGTAACCACTGAATTCAGGTTCTTGAACATTTTGTTTTAGAAAATGGTCCTGAAATCTTTTATGTGGCCTCATTTCTTTTCTTTTTTTTTTTTTTTTTTTTTTTTTTTTGTCTCACTTTTAATCCTAGAAAAGAGAAATTAGTCTAAATTACAAACTAGTATTATACTTTTTAGTATTTCTTAAATATGAAATTTGTGTAAATGTTAACACATGATATTAAAAATTACTGTGACAATAACTTTGTTACTCTTGAGAGTTGTATAGCATGTTATTTTGTTATTTACTAATGCTGTTGTAATAAGACCTAACTGTAAAGTTCCAGTTCTAACTTAAAACTTAATATGCCAATTTTACCTCTTTCTTGTATAAAGTAGAAATGAAAATTAGAGTTATATCTTTCTGCAGGATTTTATGTATTTTGAGCAAGATTTCCTTGGTAGAGTATAGTACCTTAAGAATTCAGACCTCCCTCATAAATCCCATATTTTATAGTATATTGGGGCGTTCAGAGAAATTCAGTTACTTATCCAAGGTCACCAACTTAATATGACTTCTTAGCCAATAGGAAGTTAGGGTAGTGGCCATATTTTAGAATAGAAAATGTGCCAATGGAAGTTGAGTTCCTTTATATAAAATTATCTCTGAATTTGCTGTAGCAAGATCTGAAGCAATTTTTGAGAACTTTCTTCAGGTAATTTTCCAATCTTGAAAGTCCAAGGAACATTTATTACTGTGTCAGGTAAGACAAATCATCTGTGGCAGTGGAAGACAGAAAAATTAAATGATGAACCTGGGTTTTGTTTTTTTGTTTTTTATTTTTTTATTTATGACCTTAGCTTTAGTCCAGGGTTAGAAAACCAGCTACAAACATATCTGTTTGTATAGACAAGACAAGTTCTCCAATTTACTCTTTTAATTTAACATTCTATCAATTTGTCCACTTAATATTCCAGATAATTTCTAATTAATGTAAAGGAAAAGATGCTATTATATTCCATAAAGATCATTAAGTATAGAAGGAGATGGTTAAATTTGAATCCTATTTTTGAACCACTTATTGTTCAGTTTTGTTCACTTTATTTTTACTAACATCCCTCTCAAAAAAGGTTTATTTTTTTAAATTTGTAAAGAACATTAGAGATCATCTGGTCTAACTCTCTCATTTTATAGAAGAAACTAAAGGTCATAGAATTTAAATGTTTTGTCCATTGTCATACAAGTTGTAAATGGCATAACTGTGATTCTAGGTCCTCTGACTCTTAAAATTTACCTAACGCCTCTCTTCTTACCCATCCTAAGCAACCTCCTACTGAAACAAGCCCAAAGGCAATCTCAGCTATTGATAATGCACATTATTATGTTAAAAAAGAAAATCTTTTGGCTTTCATCATTATTTACCCCAAACTGATATACTCTTGGTTGGAGCACTCACAATCAGGCCACAGGTTGTACATATATCAAGAGGCCCATATTGAAGGAGAAGCTCACAGGAACGTTCCATAGTGCCAACTTTTGCCCTCATTCTGCTTTTCACTTCTTAGATCACATATGAAATACCTACTTAACTGCAACCATTGCCTCTCCTATTTATATTCTGTTCTCATGTGAACATACTCATTATGGTCCCTGCCATTTTTTTTAAGATCACAGCACTTCATTCTCTCAAAATCACACATGTCAAAATCCTAACTACTGCCTGGGGTCCCTATATATTTCTCACAAAAATGTAGCTAAGTGCTTCCCATTGCAACTGTACTCTCAATGATGGGATTTGAGGAGGAAATTTTTTTTCCAGGTAAGAGATAAAGTGACATGGTATCTTTGAAAAAAACACTGCCTTTTGAGTTAGGAAACCTCAATCAAGTATAGTTGACCCTATGGCAAATCCTTTCATCTCTCTCTGGATGTCAGTTTTTTCATATGTAAAATAAGAGAATTGGATGAGATTAATGTTCTGAACTTGAAATCAGTAAACTTGTTTTTAAAATATTTTATTTATTGTATTAAAATAGAATTAGTTTACAAAGGGTAGGGGAGTGGATAAAGTATTTTATTGAGACCCACTATGCTAGACACTGTGCTAAGTGCTTTATGAAAACTATCATATGACTTTGACAACAATCCTTTGCAATTTTATAATTTATTTGCAATCCTATAAATTTAATTTTATGCTTTTGAAAAACATTGTTCTGAGAAGGGGTCAGTAAAATAAGCTTCAACAGACTGCCAAAGGAGTTCGTGATATTAAAATATTAAATATTTAACATATTAAAAGTTAAAAACCTCCGGATTTTACCTTAATGTTCTTTACATCTCTAACTTGTCTGAAGCTTGGTAACAGGCATTTGTCACTCCCCAGAACCAAGCTCCAAGTTCTTTGTTAGTTTATACTTTTTAGTGCTTTTTTTTTTTATGTTTGTTTTATGTGTGTTTAATAATTTCTTTCCCATTATGTTGCAAAGAACATTTCTTCTAGTTTCTATTATATTCCCATATATCCCATATAGTGCTGAAACAGTGAGTACTTATGAGACATTCAACTAATAGGCAGCTTTGTTTTTGTTTTTCATTCGTGTCTCACCATTCATGACTCCTTTTAGGGTTTTCTTGGCAAAGATACTGAAATAGTGTGCTATTTCCTTCTCCAACTCATTTCACATTTGAGTGGACTGAAGCAAACAGGATTACGTTACTTTCCCTAAGTCACATAGCTAGTAAGTGCCTGAGCTGGATTTGAACTCAGGAAGATGAGTCTTCCTAACATCAGATCTGGGACTCTATCCAATTGAGCCACAAAGCTGCTAGGAAGATTGCTTACAAAGTTATAAAACAAATTTTTTGAAGCTGCAAAGTTTCTTATTGAATAAAAAATAATCAAACTTATAAAATTTAGCTACAGGGTTAGAAAGAATTGAACTTTGCTATTAGCATGAAATCCTTTCAAATATAAACATATGTTCTTAAATTCAATTTTTTAAGTCTATGTTTTGGGAGAAGGGCAAGGCAATTGGACAGTTAAGGGTCACACAGCTAACAAGTGTCTGAAGTCAGAATTGAACTCAGGTCCTCCTGACTTCAGGCTTGTGCTCAATCCACAGTGCCATCTAGCTGCCTCTAAACATATTCTTTTAAGACATATGTGAATCTTTAAGGTGCATAGACCTAACAGAATGAATTAAAACTTAAGTTTGACTTCCAATTTCTCTTGCATGTGACATGTAATCTTTAATGATTTAGCTAAATAAATCATGACTTATAAATAAGACGACTTATAAAAGGGCCAAATAAGTCTATGCCTAGAGTTGCAAAACAAGGAAACTAGATTTTAATTCGCTTCATGAGGTTAATTATTATTTTATAAGAAAGAACAATAACATAATTGTGACTATGAGCCCAAGTCTATGTATTTGAGGATGATGAATGTAACATTCTGTAAGAAGAAAAGAGAAAACAAATATTATTTTTGAAGTTTTTTCTTTGGCCTGTCACTTTTTTCTTTTGATCCTTTTTGGTAGTTTCATCTGTGTTTTTTTATTTATGCAGAGTAGCAAGATTATAAATTAATTAAATGTTTTGTCTATAAAATTTTATGTGATTATAGGTAGTTAATGTGGTTTTACAATGATGATTTCAGGCAAAATTGACCTCAAACCAAGAAGCATTAAAAAAAGATAAACAAGGATATATACTTAAAAGGCCCTATTCAAAATTTAGATATATAAGGAAGGAAGGGAGGAGGGAAAGAAAAAAACAAGAAAGGATAGATGGTTGGATTTGTTAAGTGCATCCTGGGTCCCAAACACTGCCCAGCACTGGAGAGACAAGTAATTTAAAGAGAGAAAGACAGGGGATGACAACACACAAAAGGGAGCTAAGAAGAGTATTTGGGGAGGAAGTTACCAAGCATTGGATCATGGTTTTGGAGTCAGAAGTAGAATCAGGAAAGGAGAAAAGACTGATAAGGCCACAAAATGGAGACCCTAGGAGGAACTTACCAATAAGAGAAGGGGATCAGCCTATCAGAAGGATATTCAGGGCAAAAAGGCAGAGGAGTTATGGAATGTTTCAAGATAAGAAGTCTCTTAGCACAGAGCATGGAGGCAAATGAAAGCTGGCTGACCTTCATTCAGTTTTTAAATCTAAAAGCCTAATGATGCAGTAAAATTTATAAATGAAAAGCTCACAGCTCTTGTAAGAATAAAATCAGTAGTAAGAAATTTCAACATTCTTTTATCAGAAAAAATCCTACAAAAAGATAAATATGAGACATGATAAAGCTGAGTATTCTGCCAGACATAATATGGGGAGAATTCAATGAAAAAGGGGAAAAAATATACATCTTTTTTTCAAATGCACATGGAACGTAAATAAAAATCACTAAGTTTAAAAGAAAATACAGATAACGAACAAATGCTCTTCATTTCCCACCTGTTAGCACTAATTTTGTATTTCTTTGACTTCTTTACCATTTCCTGGAGTCAGGTTCCTTCCTCCCCCCCCCCCCCCCCCCCCCCGATTTCTTCTATGTTATCTTGTCCTATTAGAATTAAATTCCCTTTTGCGCAAGAAGTTGTCAAACTGTGCATACCCTTTGACCCAGCAGTGTTACTACTGGGCTTATATCCCAAAGAGATCTTAAAGAAGAGAAAGGGACCTGTATATGCAAGAATTTTTGTGGCAGCCCTCTTTGTAGTGGCCAGAAACTGGAAACTTAAGTGGATGCCTATCAGTTGGAGAATGGCTGAAAAAATTGTGGCATATGAATATTATAGAATATTATTGTTCTGTAAGAAATGACCAGTAGGATGATCTCAGAAAGGCCTGGAGAAACTTACATGAACTGATGCTGAGTGAAATGAGCAGGACCAGGAGATCATTAGATACTTCAACAACAATACTATATGATGATCAATTCTGATGGATGTGGCCCTCTTCAACAATGAGATGAACCAAATCAGTTCCAATAGAGCAGTAATGAACTGAACCAGCCACATCCAGCGAAAGAACTCTAGGAGATGACTATGGACCACTACATAGAATTCCCAATCCCTTTGTTTTTTTCCACCTGCATTTTTTATTTCCTTCACAGGCTAATTGTACATTATCTCAAAGTCCTATTCTTTTTGTACAGCAAAACAACTGTTTGAACAAGTATACATATGTTGTACTTAATTTATACTTTAACATATTTAACATGTATTGGTCAACCTGCCTTCTGGAGTGGGGGGGAAGGAGGGGAAAAATTGGAACAAAAGGTTTGGCAATTGTCAATGCTGTAAAATTACCCATGCATATATCTGATAAATTATATATATATATATATATATATATATATATATATATATATATATATATGTATACATAAAAGAAAACAATAATTTGGCTTCCATTTACCTGTCAATACATCCTTTTTCAGGCCTTCAGAAATTCTGTTCCACTTAGATTAGCCTATTAGACATTGTTATTCAGCCATTCCTCTCTTCCTTTTGCCTTCAGTCTTTCCTAGCATATGGATCTTTATGTAATCAACATATTTAAACCTGTTTCAGTATTTGACCTTCCAGTGGATAGCCTGAATTAATTTCTTTTAAGTATTGACTGATTTGATATCCTTGCTGTCCAAAGGACTCTCAAAAGTCTTCTCAAACATCACAGTTCAAAAGTATTGATTCTGTAGGAGTCAGCTTTCCTTATTTGCCATTACCTAAATTCATTGCTGGCTCCCAACAATTCATCCAAATAGTTTTTCCTTCATACCTGGAATTCACTTTGTCACTGTTTTCTATGTTTGGAATCCTTAAAAGATCCAACCCTTTTAGTCCAACACAAAATATATGATTAAAATATATATAATAACAAATGACCAATTCAAGAAAGTATATAAGTAGAAAAATTTATATTCATGACTATCCGTCTTTTCTTTACTTCCTTGTAAATTGTTCTTTTCTCTGCATCTCTTTTTTACTTTATTCTTTTTTTCCCCCTTCTTATCCCCCCCAAATCTCTAAGCAGGCTATGATTAAGAAAGGATATATTTATATATACATATGTACATACATACACATATATACACACAAACACACTGCCCTCCCCCCCATACACATATCTTTCCTATTTCTGCTAATTCTTTTGCTTTAATTCTGCTCCTTAACTTGCCTTGATATTACTTAACCTCCCCCCCCATGGATCCCTCCCTTGTCTTCCCTCACCTTTTAGTTCCCTGTCCATCCATTTCTCCCCCCTTATTTCTTTATAGATTTTGAAAGATGCTATATCTTTTGTATATATGTAGTGTTGCCTATTGAACCCATTCCCAATATGAGTAGGTTTTCAGAGCTATAAGCCACCCTCCCACCTCTAATGCCTCTGTGTCTATTCTTCCTCTGTACCTCATTTTATAACATAATTACTATTTTTACTTCAACTCTGCCCCTGTCATTCTTTTGAGCTACCCTATTGTTAATGTCAATTTTAAACATATGGTATACATTTCCCACATTAAAAAAAAAGTGTCCGGGTTGAGTTCCTTGAAACTGATCATTATTATTGGTTCTTCTATGTTAAATGTCCTATTAAGTTTGGATTTGGGTAATAAAGTCCTGAAAATCTGCAAGTTTGTTGAATGTCCTTTTTTTTTTTTCATTCAATATTATAGATAATTTTGTTGCACATGATATTTTTGGCTACACGCCTAGTTCTTTTGATTGTTGGGAGATATGATTCCAGGACCTCTGGTCTTTTATTGTGGCTGTTGCTAAGTCTTATCCAATTCTAATTATAGCTCCAGTGTATTTTAATTGGGTTTTTTGTTTGTTTCTTACAAAATTTTGTCTTTGATCTGCAGTTTAGAAATGTGGCAATAATATTCCTATGGATTTCATTGAGGTAGTGATTTGGTGTATTTTTTCTATTTCTACTTTCCCTCCAGGACAATTTTACAATTTTCTTGGATTATTTCTTGCATTATTGTGTCAATTTTTTTTTTTTTTTTGGTTACAACATTCAGGCAGTCTAATTCTCTTAATCTGTTTTCCAGATCTGTCATTTTTCTTACAAGATATGTTTCACATTCTATTTTATTTTTTCATTCTTTAGAATGACAACTTTGTGCAATTTGGCCTCACTTAAATACAACTCATTACAAGTCAAATCTCTGTGTCATTAGTCTTCAAAACAAAGAAGGAACAAAAAGTGATGGTGATGATGTAATAGTGGTGGAGATAATTAGCATTTATGCAGTGTTTTAAGGTTTGCAAAGAGCTTTACAAATGTTATTTTATTTAATCCTCACAAAAACCCTTAAAGTAGAAGTGCGAAATATGCCAGTTTGTCTACCAAAATGGGTTACCAGGTTGTGGCTGCTGCACATGTGACAGCTTCTTGATGGGCACTGATTAAAAGATGGATGAGAAGCCCTAAGAAGGGCTCAGCAAGCTCTCACATGTGAGATGCTAGTCCTCCCTAAACAGCCTGTACACCCCATCATTACTACTACTATACATTTTTCTTTCATGGTAGGATTGGATTGACATAGAAGTGGCATGAGATTCAGGAATTTCCGGGAAAATTAAGGGTGATCTGGACCCAACATAGCCCTTGGGTGCTTCATACTACTAGCTGTATGGAATTACTAATTTGGAACATTCAGGCAAGACTCCTGTGGTGTTAGACTAGGGTATTGAAGTAAGAGTGCTAGGGTTACAGGAACAGTTCAATATTGGTCAGACTGTTACCCCAAAGAGTTTCCAGATCCTTGAAGACAGCAATCCTATTTTTCCATGCAGCTGTGGTATGTAAATGTACAACTTTCATGCTGTTCTTTGGTCTTTGTGGTAATAACCTATGGTGAGTTAAGTTGTCTATATGTTATTACCACTCAATGGGGAAAAAAAAGAAAAAGTAATGAACTTCAGAATAGAAACAGATTCTAAATTGAAACAAGAGTTTTTCCTTGGGAAGTTGGGGCTGAGAGATGACTAAAATGTTGCAATTCTATGCTACATAAATTTAATACTTCTAGATGAAAACCAGGATTTTACTAATCAGATTAAGCTGTGTTTGAACTATGAACAAGAGATTTCAGTGACTATTAACAACCTAGATATGTCAGAGAGTTTTTTTGTGGATGGAGATGAGCCAAGCTAATGATGAACTTAGAATAACCTTGGATAAAAAACCTGGGGTGTTAACATCTGAAACACCTAATGAATTAAGGCTGAGAGTTGTCTTATGGAGTCCCACATTTCAAGATGGTTTTTTTTTTTATGGGTGTGGTCCCATCAACTATCAGAAACAGGCATGTGTAATACTTGGATGTCCTTTTAGCTTCAAATAAAATACTAAAATTTACAAAGTAAGTATTTTTTAAAATTCAAAATTTTTGAACAATTTTGCCTTCTTTCTCTGATCAAAAATCTAACCAGCACTTGGGATTATATAATTTTCCCCCTGAACATTTCAAAATGCTTTGTCTTTTTCATTTTGAAATTTGATACTTATGTGTCTTGGAAACTTTAAATTTTTTAAGAAAAAAAGTTATACTTTAGTCCTATGCTAAGATTTTTGAGTAGTGATGTTTGTTGTCCATTCTGAAAATTTTTCTTTGATTATATTTTCAAGTATGAGGAAAAGTTCTTCTCTCCTCTCCTTCCTCCCATCCCCACCTTTTTATACCCTTTAGAATCCCTGATAATCTAATGTTTGAACTTCCAGATTTCTCTTCCAAATATATTTCTTTAAACTGCATCTTCATATTGATTTTTTGAGTTCTATGACAATATGGGCTTGTTCTTCAATCTTATTCTCATTGTTTATTGATTTTTTTTTTTTTTGCTTGACAGTATTTATTCAGCTTTTTGGTTCTTCCATTGATGTTTGTTTTTTGTTGCTCTGAATTTTTATAAATTGTTTCTTTATCTATTCCCTAGCCATTTATTTGGCATAATTGGAATCTTACCTTAGTTTCTTTAATGCATTTGGGATTAAATTAATTTTATCTACTGCTTCTGTTTTAGTTAACTTGGATTTTTTTTGTCCTTGAATTAGTTTGGTTCTTTTATATTGCAGAATTTCTTTATTGATTTGTAGTTTTTCTTTGACTTGCTTATTATTTTTCAGATCAACTTCCTTCCAGCTCTGCTTTTTAAGGTTTTTTGTTTTATCTTTATTATTTCTCTTTTTTCTATTGAGAAATAAATGATTCCAGAGCTGATGCTGTATTTACTGTGTTATCCAACTGCCCCATGATTGTGGTTTAAGATGATACTTCCTCTCTAACTGAACAGTAACCAAAGGATAGTCCAACTTTAGATATAGTGTCTATTGGATAGTTGTTGCAGGGACTCTGTAAACTTGATGCCCACTTATTCTTACATGGTTTCTGCTCCTGTCATTTGGCCAAAACATGGAACCAGTCATGATCTTTGTTTTGATTTCCCACTCAGCTCTTTAGTTGGGAGAAACCCTACAAAGAAAATGGTTAGAAAAGTGTCTCATTTGGAAAATGGTATTGTCAATAGCAGAAACAGTTCATATGTTTTGTTTCTAGCTGCCTCCATGTCCTTTTCCAATCATCCTAAATTTAAAAGCCTTTCCTTTGAGATTATGTCCCATTTATACGATAAATATACCTTGTGTGTAATAGTCATTTGCAAGTTGTCTCCTTTAGAATGAGAACTCTTAGAGCATGGGAATGGTTTTTACTCCATGCTTAGCAAAGTGTCTGGCACATAATAAATGCTTGGTGATTGACTATCATAATGCCATGTGATAAATCCTGACTGGCCTGAAAAGAGGTGATGTAATAGGTGGGGACTCATTAATTTGAACAGATTGGACTTGAACCAGCTTTGGGAGTAGCTAGTTAAAAGTTAAAGGAGAAAGAATTATTATACTTAGGAAATAATAAGAGGGTTGCTTTAGATATCTTCATCTCTTTGTCACTTCAACCCCTAGAACTCAGTTTTCCTCATCTGTAAATGAGGAGGTTAGACTAGATAACCTTTAAGATCTCTTTCCACCTTTCCTGGCTTCCTTCAACCCTCAACTAAAATCTCAGCTCCTAGAAGAAATCTTTCCTGTTCTCCTTCAATACTAATCTCTCTGAGATTAACTACAATTTACCCTCTATATATCTTGCTTACACTTAATTGTTTGCATGTCTTATTCCATTAGATTGTGAGCTCCTTGAGGGCAAAGAA
Organism: Sminthopsis crassicaudata; assembly: GCF_048593235.1. NCBI lineage: Eukaryota > Metazoa > Chordata > Mammalia > Dasyuromorphia > Dasyuridae > Sminthopsis > Sminthopsis crassicaudata. Next base: position 463,719,667 of record NC_133617.1, read on the forward strand.
TGTTTTTGCCACTTTTTGTATATCCAGAGCTTAGTACATAATGAATGGTATATAATAGGCATTTAATAAAGCTTACTGACCTGACATTTAATCCTGTGATTTTATGACTTAAAGTTTTTTAGCCTGTGAAAATGAAAGAAGATCCATTGACAGATTTAAATGAGTCTGAAGAAATACAAGTTTGGGTTACCCTGGTTCTTGCTAAGAATTTAGAGTTGGGTGGAGGAAAAAGAGGTCAGAAGGAATGAATGGTCCTGAGTTATGTTAAATTTCATGTGAAACATCCAAGTAAAAATCATAGAATTTATAGTTGAAAGGGGCCTGAAAAGGTCATCTTATTTAACTTTTTCATTCTACAAATGAAGAAAAAGGGCATAAAGTTAAAATGAATTGACCAAGACCACACAACCAATAAAAGAACCCTGGTCTTCCGGCTCCAATTCTAGTCTTATTTCTACTATGCTTCACTGTGAGACCAGAACTATGAAGAGAAATCAGGATTTCAGATTTAGATTTTTTTGGAGTCATTCTCAGTATGAATTGTGGTAGCCATGAGAATATCCTTCTTTCTATCTGACTATATAATAAATTTCCTCCTGTTTAAACATTTCCTTTTACAATGTCAAGATCAAATGAAAGATAATGACAAAGAAAACAGTGTCAGGGTAGAGCTGAATATTTACTGAAGAGTGGCTCTGAACCTTTGGCAATTTTTATACAATAACCTCTTCTCACAAGCAATTTTTCCCAAATGGTTGATATCTAAGTTTTCATATTTCTAAAATTCACACATGCTCTATGCAAATAATAGAGTTCTCCAATAAAGAATAATGCATCATTTCACCAGACATTGTTCTTTTCAGGCCAATAATTATAATATTCCTTCTGAAACAAAAAAAACTATCTTTTTAATAACCATATTCTTCAGGAAGGATTCTGGGAAAAATGGCAGAGTAAGTCAAAAAATTCCAAGCCCTCCAGATATCCCTGGCAAACAAAATAAAATTGAACCTCAGGGTAAACATAGATAGGTGAAAAATAAAATCCTAGAAGATTGAAGACAAGGTAACTGGTGTGAAGTGTAAATACCTTCAAGCTAGTTCCATAGAAACAAAAGCAGGGAGCCATGGAGCTAGTTAAAAGGAAGCCTCTGCTGGCAACATAGGAACTTTCACCTCCCTGACAGTGTGGGAAATCAGGAGTCTAAGTCCAAGAAGACTGAGGGAACTTCTGCTGATTGATTAGGAATGACAGACCCAGCCGTGTTGCTAAGTTATGGCCCTGGGAAGAAGGAACAAGAACACTCAGTGAGTGAAGAAGTAATGGGGCAGGGACACGTCTGTCTGTGGGCACTACAGGAGGGTGGAGTTCTTGGTTTTCGGTTCCAAATCAGAGGGGAGAGCTGAAGTGAAGCCAGAGGCACCCCCCCTCCAATTAGAGGTGATTATAATAATAAATTCTCATTTTTAAAAAAAGGCAGAAAAAGGAGAAAAAAACTATAGAAATTTGCTATGGGAATGGGGAAGATCTGGATTTATCTTCAGAGGAGGACAGTGAAATTAAAAAAAACAAACAAACAAACAAACAAAAAAACCAGTCTCTCCTTTCCCAAAGAGTAATGATAAATGACACAAGAATATAAGAAATAATCAAAGAAGATTATCCTGAAGTAATAGAACAGGGGAAAGTAGAAATAGAAAAAATTCACCAATTATCCCCTCAAATAGATCCTATAAGGAACATGCACAGGAATATTATTGCTAAATTTCAAAAACCCTAAATAAAAGAAATTTTACAAGAAACCAAAACATCTGGGGCAGCTAGATGGAGCAGTGGATAGAGCACCAGCCTTGAATTCAGGAGGACCCAAGTTCAAATCTGGTCTCAGACACTTAACACTTCCTATCTGTGTGATCCTGGGCAAGTCACTTAACCCCAGCCTAAGGAAAAAGAAAAAAAAAAAAAAAAGAAAGAAACCAAAACACCCAACAATTCAAATATGCAGGAGTTACAATTAGAATTGTACATTATCTATCAACTGCTACAATTACAGACTACAGGTCCTGGATAATTATATATCAGCAATCAAAAAAAAAAAAAAAAAGATCTGTGGCCAAAAATATTATATTCAGCAAAATTCAGCATAATTATTGAATGAAAAAAAGTGGACACTTAATTAACTTGCAGATTTTCAGGATTTTGTCTCAAAGCACTGAACTCAATAGAAAAATTTAATATATAAAAGTAACATCAACAAAACAATTTCAAGGATTCAATAACAATACATTTTTTGGGTTTTATACATGGAAATATAAAACCATATGCTCAAGATTGCTATTAATAAATTGGGCAGGTCCAATTGGAGTAAGAGCTGAATATGATCTGACTCTGAAAGGCAAAGCATCTAGAAAAAGGGAAAAATAGTAATTATACTATATATATGAGGGACAGAGGAAGAACTGACATGGAGGTATTAGATGAATGAGGAGAGCTGGTGGTTCTGGAAACCTACTCATAGTAGGTTGATCAGGGACTATATATATAATGTGTGTGTGTGTGTGTGTGTGTGTGTGTGTGTGTGTGTGGTTGTGTGTGTATAGCTCTCTTTCTGTCTCTGTCTCTATATGTATCTATACCGTGAAGGATATAGTACCTTCCAAAATCTGTAAGAAAAAAGGGGAGATTAGGATAATTGTGGAGTGTTGAAAAGTGTTTAGATTAAAAGAAGTGGAAAAGGGATAAAAACAAAGAGAAAGGGTAGGAGGAAAAGATAAGAGAAGGATACATGGGGGATAAAGTTTAAGTAGAAAACACTTCATGGATGGAAAATAAAAAGAAAACCATCTTAGAAATAGAAAATTACTTGGGCTAGGGATCTTAAAAAGATAGAACTCTCTTCCTCATTGATCTCATCTCCTCCCACTATTTAAATCATTATTTATTTATTTATTTATTTATTTATTTATTTATTTTTCCCTGAGGCTGGGGTTAAATTCGCGCCCAGGGTCACACAGCTAAGAAGTGTTAAGTGTCTGAGATCAGATTTGAACTCCAGTCTTTCTGAATTCAAGGCTGGTGCTCTATCCACTGCTCCACCTAGCTGCTCCCCCCCCCCCCATGATTTAAATTATAAATATAATGCAGTAAACTAATCTGTTATAGTCCATCACAATCTCTTCCTAGGACTTCATTGGCTTGCTAGAAATTTCCACCTATATGTCTTGTTGATTCTGATTAGATAACATGTCTAAAACAGAACTCATCATCTTCCTTCTCTTCCTATTTTCTCTCCCAACTTTCCTACTACTATGAAATGTAACTTTCTTCCTCTCAGTGAGATAAACTTATAACCTCAGAATCACCTCTGACTCTTTCTATCTCCACTATAACCAATGTTCAACCAGTTGCCAAGAGCGGTTGATCTTGTCTCTCCATAATGTCACATCTATTCTCCTAATTCACATTACCACCCCTGGTTCAAGCATTCATCTTTATTCCTTTAGTCTATTGTAAAATATCCTATTAGCATACTAGCCTCCAGTCTTTCCCTTTCCTATGCTACTTTCACACAACTGCCAAAATCTTCCTAAAATAAACATGTTACTTCTCTATTAAAAAAATTTCGATGACTATCCTACCTTTTGGTAGGAAATAGGCTAGAGATACTTTTAGTTTGTTATGAAAGCTATTGCCCGTGTCCTTTGGTGCCCTTTTTTAAAGGAGATATAATTTTTAATAGTATTTTATTTTTCCAAGTACATGCAAATATAGTTTTCAACATTCACATTCACAAAATCTTGTGTTCCAAATTTTTCTCCTTCTCTTCCCCCCACCCCATAACAGCAAGTAATTTGATACAGGGTAAACATGTCCAATTATTCTAAACATACATACATACATACATACATACATATATATATATATATATATATATATATATATATATATATATATATATATATAAAGAGAGAGAGAGAGAGAGAGAGAGAGAGACATTTAAGATACTGCAAACATTATATGTGGCAACACTGAGGACTGGGCTTAGAGTCAAGAAGACTCAAATGCTCATTCTATCTGATACTAGCTGTGTGACCTTGGGCAAATGATTTCACCTTCTTCAGCCAGTTGCTCATCTGCAAAATGAAGATAACATTATTATCTATTTCACAGGATTGTTATGAGGATGTTATAAATCTTAAAAGCATCACATATATATTCTGTTATTAGTGATTATTATTATATGTTATTTATCCTTTGGGGCAGCTACATGGTACAATGGATAAAATGTTGGGCCTGAAGTTAGAAAGATCCATATTTGTAAATTTAAATCTGACTTCAGACACTGTGTGACCCTGAGCAAGTCACCTAACTTTGCCTTAGTTCCTTATCTATAAAATGAGCTTCAGAAAGATGACAAACCATTCTAGGATCTTTGCCAAGGAAAGCCCAAGATCACAAAGAGTTAGATTCATTGACTAAAACAACTGAACAATAACTTAACCTTTAAACATCCTATGCTCTGGCTCCATGGTTCTTAAATTATAGTCTGAGGACTTTGAAGTCCTTTTAGGGATTCTGCAACATCAAATTTCTTTTCATAATAATCCTAAAATGACACTTGCTATTTTCACTCTCATTCTTTCAGAAATAGACAATGGAGTTTTCCAGAGTTTTTCCATGACTACTTAAATATTTAGCTGTAAGATGAAGACTTAATTAATATCTTATTCTTTGTACTTTTGTTTTACAAATAGATTAGACTTGCTGGTTTTGATTGTATCCATCTAGCATCAGCACCCATTAACCATCAAAGAAGATTTTCTTTTATGTGCATATCTGGCAACAAACACAAGTTGAGTTGAAATACGACAACTTTTTTTGAATCTCTTGGTTTATTCTGGAATAACTGTGTTAACATTTGAAATGGTGGTGTCTTAAAGGTTATGAACAGAAATTCTCTGATGAAGAAATTGAAACTATTGCTAGCCATATGAAAAGATGCTCCAAGTCACTATTAATCAGAGAAATGCAAATTAAGACAACTCTGAGATATCACTACACACCTGTCTCATTGGCTAGAATGAAAGGAATTGGAGGGGAATGTGGAGGGGATATTATTGGAGGGGATGTGAAAACTGGGACACTGATACATTGTTGGTGGAATTGTGAATATAGCCAGGCATTCTGGAGAGCGATTTAGAACTATGCTCAAAAAGTTATAAAACTGCATACCCTTTAATCCAGCAGTGTTACTACTGGGCTTATATCCCAAAGAGATTTTAAAGAAGGGAAAGGAACTTGTATGTGCAAAAAATGTTTGTGGCAGCCCTCTTTGTAGTGGCCAGAAACTGGAAACTACGTGGATGCCCATCAGTTGGAGAATGGTTGGGTAAATTGTGGTATATGAATATTATGGAATATTATTGTTCGGTAAGAAATGACCAACACAATGATTTCAGAAAGGCCTGGAGAGACTTACATGAACTGATGCTGAGTGAAATGAGCAGGACCAGGAGATCATTATATACTTCAACAACAATAGTATGTGATGATCAATTCTGATGGATGTGGCCCTCTTCAACAATGAGATGAACCAAATCAGCTCCAATAGAGCAGTAATGAACTGAACTAGCTACATCCAGTGAAAGAACTCTGGGAGATGACTATGAACCACTACATACAATTCCCAATCCCTCTATTTTTGTCTGCCTGCATTTCTGATTTCCTTCACAGGCTAGTTGTACACTATTTCAAAGTCCGATTCTTTTTGTATAGCAAAATAACTGTTTGGACATGTATACATATATTGTATTTAACATATACTTTAACATATTGAACGTATATTGGTCAACCTGCCATCTGGGGAAAGGGGTGGAGGGAAGGAAGGGAAAAGTTGGAACACAAGGTTTTGCAATTGTCAATGCTGAGAAATTGCCCATGCACATATCTTGTAAATAAAAAGCTATAATAAAAAAAATGATGGTGCCCCCCCCCAAAAAAAAAAAAGTCAGGTCAAATTGCTGGCATCTTAACTTGAATCAAGGCAGTGACACCAAACTTCACCAGTAGTCACTATATTCTTCACAGTCATACAATAAGATAATAATAAATGAATTAATTTGAATTTCATCTAAAATATTCTTGATAAGATATTTTTGTTAAATTTCAACTCTTGACATATTAAAAAAATTTGGCATGATAAAATGGGAATATATATAAAGTACCAGATAGGCCGCTGAAACTTTATGTCTGGGATTAAGGAACTGATATGATTTAACTGAATGATTTAATCTTAGTGAGAATTTATAGAATAAACTAATTGGAATATAGAATGCTAGCAATTCTGAGTATGCCTGCATTGGAACTCACCACTAGTTGTTATTCATTTCACTTTAATGAAAGAATTCATTCTCTAATGAATAATGATCAATGATCATAAGTATACATTTCTCAAAAGAACTGGAAAGACAGTGCCAAATCATTAATAAAAGGAGAAGAGCAAATCAAAACAATTTTGTGATTTCTCCTCACATCCAGCAAATTGGTAAGGATGACCAAAAAATGTAGAGGTAATGTGGGAAGACTAATACAATAATTTCTAGTTTGTGGAGATGTGAATTAGCTCAATCACCCCAGAAAGTAATTTTAGATAAAAAAAAAAAAAGCGATTAAAATGTTTGGTTTGATGGTTTTCCCTTCTTCTCAAGGAGGCCCAAAATGACATCACTATGTTAGGGTTGAGTTATAGTATGCCTGACTAACTGATCAGACCAATATTATTAGGTATCACAATAAGGTAGAAAAAATGAAAGAAATATTTACAAACCAAAATATTAATTGCAGGACTTTTTGTGACATCAAAGAATTGGAAACAATACTCATCATGGCAGTCCTAACTCTAATCCTAAGAGCTTGCCTTAACCCTAACCCTAACAAACACATTGCTGGAATGATAATGCCAAAAAAAAAATTGATTATGAAGAATTCAGAAAAGCAAGGGAAGACTTATAAAAACTGAAACAAGAAAAGCAATCTATACAAACAAGCACTATAACAATATAAATGGAAAAAGCAACAAAATCCCTTGAAATAGAAAGTTGTGAAATTATTACTTGAAGGAGGAGAAAATTTACTTTCTCCCGCCATTACAGAGGCAGGTGTGGAACATTGCACATCCTGTTAAACTTGTTTGGTATGTTGGATTAGTCTTCATAAACTGTGTTTTGTTTTGCTTCTTTTTTGTCACAAGAGATGGCTTACTGGGTAATGGAGATAGGGAGAATATATTAGGAAAATGAAGGTGAAGCACAAAAGTTATTTTCCAAAATTAAGAATTTTTTAAAAAGCTGGTGATAATTATATAAATAATGAAATGTAAATACACATGAAGAGAGTGAAGGATATCAGAGAAAAAAAACAATCCAAAAAGAAAATTATAATTGGGACAATAAATAATGTAAAATTAGTTTAGCTCATCTTGAGGTCTTCTCAAGACCACATGATGGAGGCAGTATGCTACTATGGTAAAAGTTCCAACTGGATTCAGAAGATCTGAGTCCTTAATCCATCTTTAATGATTACTATCAGTGTGACTTTAACCAAGTCACTTTACCTCCTTGCCTCACAGTTTCCTTATTTGTAACATAAGAGGGTTGGATTAGTTGATCTTTGAGATCCTGTCTAGTTTTCCATTTATGGAATGATGATAGCTTTCAATTTAGAGAACAATGACAATGTGTATATGTGTGTGTGTTTTTCCACTATAGTATCTAATTTAATTGAAATCATTTGATAAATCAGGAATTATCTTTTTTTTTTTTCCTCTAATATATTATTATCTCTTTATTGTGCATTTTAAAAAAATGCTCTGGGATCTGAAAACCTAAAACTAATGGACTCTTTGTGTAAGTGTTGTTAACTTGTTTTGCCACTAGATGACACCGGCTCCTTGGCAATCAGAACAATAGCTTAATATTCTTATAAAGTATTTGGGAGAAAAAGGAGGCTTAGAGTGGTTACAGGACTTATATATGGGATCATTTAGCTATTAAGTGTTAGGTTAGAATACTTGCCCAAAGTCTACATATGTCAAAGGAATCATCCTCATTATCATCATTTATATTTAGGACTTTGCTAAGTGCTTTAGAAATATTTGGTCCTTACATCAACCTTGGGAAGTTAATGCCATTATTATTTCCATTTAATCAACAGCTGAGAAAACTGAGGCAAAGAGAGATTAAGTAATTTACCAGAGTCAGATATCTGGTAAGAATTTGACCTTAGTTTTTTGATTTCAGTTCCTTGTGCCTTGTTGCTTTTCTAAACAACTAAGATCTTTTGATTCAAAGACCAGCGCTCTTCCCATCACACATCTTGCTTCTCACCCTAATTGCACAGCTCAGCTAATTTTGATAGGGGAGGGGAGGGAAGAGGAAGTGAAGGGAAAAGAAGGGGAAGGGAGATGTTTTAAAAAGTCCCAATGCTTCCAACAGATAGCCATATGATGTGGTTTCAAGTATTTTCACAATCCTGTCTCTCTTCCTTTGGTCAGGTTGTAGTTTGTCAGTATCCTTCCTAAAATGTACATTCCTATACTTTATATTTTAGGTGCAAGCTGACCAGAGACCATTTTTATTAATGCAGATCAAACTAATTCTACACATTTATTTTGATTGAAAGAGATCCAAATATGGAAAATGCCATCTATATCCAGAGAGAGAACTCTGGAAACTGAATATGGATGAAAGCATTGTATTTTCAATTTTTATTGTTATTGTTGTTATTTGCTTGCTTGATTTTTTTTATTTCTTTGTTTTTTCCCCTTTGATCTGATCATTTTTGCACAATATGACAAATATGGAAATAATTTAAAAATAATTGCATATATTTAACATCAGATTGCTTGCTGGCTTGGGGAGAGAGGAGGTAAGAGAGGTAGGGAGAAAAATTTGGAACACAAAGTTTCATAAAAATGAATGCTGCAAACTATATATGTACTTGAAAAACAAAATACTATTTAAAAAAAAAAAGTCCAGAGACTGAGTTATTCCATTCCTTTGAAAAATCTCTTTAACATCATAAAGGAAGGAAAAGGACCCATATGTGTTTGTGGCAGCTCTTTTTGTAGTGGCAAGAAACTGTAAACTAAATGGAGAATCAGTTGGAGAATGGCTGAATAAGTTATGGTATATAAATGTTATGGAATATTATTGTTGTGTAAGAAATAATCAGTAGGGTGATTTCAGAGAGGCCTGGAGAGACTTGCATGAACTGAGGCTAAGTGAAATGAGCTGACCCAGGAGATCACTATGCACGGCAACAGGAAGAATATATGATAATCAATTCTGATGGATGTGGCTTTTGTCAACAGTGAGATGATTCCGGTCAGTTCCAATGATGCTGTGATGAAGAAAGCCATTTGCATCTAGAGAGAGAACAGTGGGAACTGAATGTGGACTACAATATAGTATTTTCACTCTTTTTGTTGTTGTTTGCTTACATTTTGTTTTCTTTCTCATTTTTTTCCTCTTTTATCTGATTTTTCTTGTGCAACGTGATATTTGTGAAAATATATATAGAAGAAGTGCATATGTTTAACATATATTGGATATCTTGATATGTAGGGGAAGAGGTGGGGGAAAGGAGGGAAAAAATTAGAAGACAAGCTTTTGTAAGGGTGAATGTTGAAAATTATCCATGTATATATTTTGAAAATAAAAAGCTTTAATTAAAAAATGTGTAAAACAAACAAAAAGAAATCTAACATAAGCCATTTTGGAATTACAATTTATAGAATCCTCAAATAGTAGGCAAAATTCTGTAGTCAAGATTGAACAAGAGCTCAGAATTTAGGGAACATCCTCAAAGATAGTAATTTAAATTGTCAGCACAATCTAGAGATTCCTTTTCCTAAAGGAATCCTAATTAACCCTTCTTTGATCATTCTGAGTTAGGGATTGTTAACTTTTTTTTTTATGCCATGGACTCCACTGACTGATGAGGTCCCTTATTAGAAGAATGTTTTTCCAATGAATAAAATAAAATTATAGAAATTACAGAGGAAATTAGTTAAATTGAAATCATTATCAAAATATTCAGAAAAATGTCATAGACCCCAAATTGAGAACCTTTGATTTATTGATTTTTCTTTTTACATGGTCAAAGGTGAACTCAAGAAATACTTCCATTAACTGAAGTAATAAAAGACTTCTTCCTTTTCTTACTCTGAACTTTATCCTAATTACTTCAGGGTGGAGTCCTTCTTCGTTGATTTAGTACTTGGGGGATGGAGTGAAGTGTAGAAAGATTAGAAATTCATTAGACTTTTTTAAAAAATCAAAATGTAGTATCCAGAATTGAGTACTGTACTTAGTTGTGCTTCTAATAATATAAAGTACAAGAGGATGATGACCTCCCTCATTCTGGACACCATGACTGTACCTATTCAGTCAATCTAGGATAATGTTAGGGTTTTTTTTTTTTTTTTTTTTTTTTTGTCTTTTTTTTTTTTGGCTTCCATGTCATACTCTTGACTCATATTGACTCCATTTATACCTCCAAATCTTTTCCATACAAACTGTTATTTAATTATACCTCCTCCATTCTGTACTTATGGTAGCTGAATTTTTTTTTTTAGATCCAATTTCACAACCTAAAGCCTCATTCTACATATCTTATTTACTTCATTTCATGATTCCAGTCTGAAAAGATATTTTCAGTCTGACCTTGCTGTTCAATATGTGAACTATACCTTCTATTTTTATGTAATTTCCATATTAAACATGTCATTTTTTCCTTCACTCAATTTTTAAATAAAAATGTTGGCTAGTAAAGAGTCAAAGAGTACCCTAGAAAGAGTATACTCCATTAGAGTGCTGCTGAAAGTATTTATTTACATCAGTGAATACTCTTTGGGTCTATTCATTCAATCAATTCGTACTTCAAAATAGATATATCCTCATTGATAGAGAAACTTCAGTTAGAAGCAACAACAGCAATGATATGGGCTATTTGATTACAGTATATGGATAAGGCAAGGAACAGATAGACACCAGCCATCAAAAAAAAAAAAAAAAAAAAAAAAAAAAAAAAAGAAAAAGAAAAAGAAAAAAGAAAAAAGCAAAGAAAAAATCTATGGGGAACAGAATATGCATTCTGTAGAATTCACTTCCCTGAATTGAGAGATGAACTCCACTTGGTATCATGATCAGTAAACCAAGATTTGTGCAAATCATTAATCAAACAAATAGGAAAAGACAAATGTCAAATGAAAAGCAAGTCATATGAGGAATGACCAAAAGAACTCTGGATGTTTAGCTTTATATAAAAGATTTATATAAAAGATTATGTTCAGTTATTGAAAAGCTGTCCAGATTGCTGTAGGCTTGGGATGATTCCTGAGATGAGTCTATTTCTAAGTTACTAGTTCTGTCACCAGAGGATGATGTATGGTACTAGATTAAACCACATTTTCATTTTTTTAAAATTTAATTTTGTTTTTAAACAAAGGTCTTCCTCTCCCTCTTCCTCACCATTCGCACTCATTGAGAAAACAAGAAAAGTAAATCTTCTATTGCAAACATGTATAGACAAGCAAAACAAATTCACACATTATACTTGTCAAAAAAAAAAGTCTGCACTATGAGTTCATCACCTTTCCATTAGGAAATGGCAACTTATTTCAAAATGAGTTCTCCAGAATTATGTATGGTCCATTATGTTGAAAAGAGTTCCTAAATCTTTCCCAGCTGTTTGTCTTTAAAATTTTGCTGTTATTGTATACTGTTCTCTTGATTTTACTTACCTCCCTCTTCACCAGTTCATTCAAATCTTTCCAAAGCTTTTCAAATCCGAAATTATCCTTTTCATCATTTCCTTACAGCACAATAGTACATTCACCCCAACTTGTCCAACCATTCCTCAATTAATGCACACCTCTTCAGCTTCTAACACTTTGCCATTAATACCTAATTTTCTAATTGATTTCATCTCTTTCTCTTCCTCATTTTACTCCAAGTGGATTACCTGTACTAATTTCTTTTTCCTGGTCCACCTTTTATTGTTTCTTAGCTTTTAAAATATTTTGACTCAAGTTTTCTCAACTCTTCCAAGAGAATCTCTTGCTAGCATTCTGTATTTTTGAGGGAGAAGAAATATGAACATATTATAATTGAAAGGAGCCTTCCTTTCTTTCTGCATAAATTTTCATTTCATCCTCTTGGTCTTTTTTTTTCTTTCTTTCCTCAGCATAGAAACATTATGATTCTTTTCTTTGCTACTTAAACCACCAGTGACAGATGCCAAGGGCATTAAACAAAATGTATTTCAGCAATAAACAAGATCTCTTGTATTTCTCATGGGATCCCAAAGAAATAAGGATGAGAAACAAAATTTCCTTCTGGGAACATTTACAATAAGCTCAGCTGTGGAAATGTTTCAAGACATCCTCATGGAAGCAATTCAACACATTCCTAATACACTTAACTACAATAATGATGTTTTAGTCTTTGGCAAAATCCAAAGAGCAGAGTAACTCTCTTAAGACATTAGATTAGCTAAATCTCATCGATGACAAGTATGGCTTTTTTGAAAGTCAATACTGTACTTTTTGTCCTTTAGGAAGAATGTCAGAGAACCAAAAGATGCAGGGTTAGCCTCTCCTAAAAGCAGGGAGATTATGAAAATGCCTCTTTCCAAGTATTGCTCTTCTCTTGGCACTCATATAGTCTAGACCAGGGCCCTTAACCTTTTTGATTATGAAGATCTCTTTTTGAAACAAAAATATTTTAATGAATTTCTATGCAATAGTAGTTACATCTGTTGGTTGAAAAAATATGTGACAAAAAATAATGAATTTGGTATTCTATAGTATAGCCCTATAGGATTTAGTGACATTTGTATTTCATCAGGCAAAGGAAACAGCCCTACATATAGTGTCAAAGGATCTAGGTTTGAATTCCCACTCTTCCATTTCCTGCTGCTGTGACATTAAGTGGTGGGTCACATAACTTCTCAAGTTTTTTTGCTTCCTCATCTGTAAAATAAGGAGGCATTAGGAAAGGGAGGGAAAGGAAAAGAAGAAAGGAAAGAAGGAAGGAAAGAAGGGAGGGAAAAAGGAAAGGAGAAAGGAAGGCAGAAAGGAAGGAAAGAGGTGTGACTCTTCTGTAGTCACAAGAACCTGAATTCAAATCCCATTTCTGATGAATATAAGCTATGTGGTCTCTTTGGGCTTTGGTTCCTTTAATTATAAAACAAGGGGGTTGTATTGGGTGGTTCTTTCCAATTCTAAATTTATTAAACACAATAGTGTGTGTATATATATATATATATATATATATATGTATATATGTATACATATATATATATATATATATATATGCATTTGAAAAACAATTAAGACACAGTGGATAAAGAAATGTCTTGGAGACAGAATAGCTTAATTCAAGTTCTTTCTCTGACACAAAAAGTTGGGGAAACCTGGGCACTAATCTTCTTATCTGTGCACTTATCTTCTTAAGTGACTTATCATTAGAAAAGTGATTACACTTATCTTCTCAGTGTTTAGGCAACTCTCTAGCTAACCTGTATTGAGGAAGGAAATTATTCACTACAAACTCTCTATGCCAAGGATATCATGGGTTTAGTTTATGACTCTAGACTAATATACATATGGGCAAAATCTATTATTTATTTTGTCTGCGAAAGATATTTGTGCTTATTTATCCTATTAAGCCACACCACATTTTGTTGGAGCTAAAAAGAGAACAAAATGACAATTCTTGATGACCAAATGGATTTGTAGAATTTTTGCAACAGCCATGTGGCCTGGGTTTCCAGATTGGAAACCACTGTTCTACACTATACTTCTTATATGTTGCTCTGTAATTCCTTCTAATATACTATGTCTTGTCTTCCAAAATAATGAGTAAGGTTCTTGAAGACAGGAATTGTGACTCCGAATCTTCCCTCTCTTCCTTCTTTTTTTCCTCCCCCCTCCTTTCTCCCTTCCTTCATTCCTTCCCTTGCGTCTTCCCCTGCACCCTTTTCTAATACATAAATATGCAGAAACAAAATAAATCACCATGCTGACCATGCTTGAAGATGCATGTTTCATCCCATACTTACAGTTCACTGAGGATCAAGTTAAATGTTTTTTCTATCAGTCTTCTGAAGTCATGATTAGGCACTTTATTGATTAGTGTTTTGAAGTCTTTCAGTGTGGTCCAAAATTAATTTTTCTTCATTGGAAAAGCCAGTTGTAACATTTGGCATGAGTTTCTCCAAGGGTCTAGCAAATGTGACTATATTGTCACTAATATGTTATTTGCAGCAAAAAAGGAAGCTCTATGATTATTATTTAGAGTTCTTGGAATATTATACATGATTCAGCTTCCAAACCTCCGGTGCTTTGCACATAGATGTGCATTCAGAAGGAGACTCTTAATTGGTGGAAAGAATGCTGACCTAATGCTTCATCTCTGGATGATGAGCTTGGGTTATATCTAGAAGAGAATTTTGATCAGATGTGGTTCTTTTTCAAGCAATAGTAGGAAGCTATATGTTATGATCTAAAAGTGTCCCAGCAGTTTCCAAAGAACTGGATTTGTTCTTTAAGAGGGCAGCTTTGTCTCTGGGAAATACTGGCTCATAAAATGGGGAGGCTAGGTTTAGAAACTAGATTTCCTACCTCACAATGTTGAGCTCAGTATTTAGATTACATTGGCTGTCTTCTGCTCTTGGCTGGTGAGAGCAATACATAATCAAGATTAGTGTTTTCACTGCTGGCAGTATGCCAAAGAGGGTTTGAAATGATAGGCTTGTTAATGAGAAATGAATGGCTGGCACACTCTGATGTTATCTTAACAGAACTACTTCTGTCAGTTTCATGGCATTTGGAGCAATATTCTAAGGTCCCAAATCTCCTGGGAGAACCCCAGCCATGGTACCATCTGTACCACTAGGGAAATTTCCAAAAGTGTGGTTTGGGGAAAGGAGCCAAATAATCAGCTGCTTGTCAAGATTCCTTTAGACTAACACTTCCAAAAGAGCAGATTTCCACCCACATTGTCAAACTTTTTTTAGTCCCAAAATGGCTCAAGATAATTCCTATTCAAGTTTTGATAATTTTCAGTTGATACAGACCAGCAAGGCAGAAAGCACCACTTTTTCCTTTCCTTTTCTTTCTTTTTGGAAAGAGGGAACTATTCCCAGTTTTGAAGAAGATCCACGTTTACTTTCTAGCATATATGTCCTGATACAGCTTTGGATGTCAAGTAGTTATATGAGTTTGTTAGTTGGCCTTTGTTCTCAAAGAAGATCAAAATGATGTCACTATGTTGGGGTGAAGGTGCACTGGGTCTGACTGTGGCTGATCAAACCAGTATGATCTCAGAAGATTCTACCACAGGTCAGATACAAATGCTACAAATAAGCAGAAGTGTAACACAGAAAGAACACTGAATTTGGAATTAGTGACCATACTTAGTCCTTACCATGACTAGTTTTGGGCAAGTTGTTTTTTAATGTTAATAATAGCTTACAATTATATAGAACCTACTATAAGATAGGCACTGTGCTAAAGTGCTTTACAAATACTATTTCCTTTGATTCTCAATCCAACTTTGGGAGGTTGGTGCTACTATTATTTCTATTTTACAGATGAGACTGAGACAAATAGGATTAAATGCCTTATCTATAATCACAAAACTAGTCAGTGTCTGAGACTAGATTTAAACTCATGAAGATGAGTCTTCTTGATTCCAAGCCCATGCTCTATAAATTGTCCCACCTAACTACTTCTGGTACATAGTAGGTACTTCTGAACTACTTCCTTAGCAATTCGCTCTAGAAATCTTGAAGAAATATCCTAGGAGCTAGATTTCCTGAGATCTGCACTTCAGTTTCCTTATTATAAGATTCAATATTAGTGAGAGTGATTTCTCAGTGACTGACAACATGTGAAGAGGAGAGACAATACCTACACACTAGAAACATTGTTTAACTATATTGTACTTCCTGTTCAGAAAACCCCTCTAGATGAGCAGGTAACTTCAGTGGAACACAAGATGAATGTTTAAATATGAGTGGATGGACTCATCTGAAAATGTGTTTCCAACTTAAATACTAGCTTATACATTTATGTTTTTTAAATGAAATAATTAACAGGAGATAGTAATATGTGGCTCTGACATTGCCTACAGCAGCAAGATTAGTTTTCACCAATATTGGCTCACATTGTTTAGTGGATTAATGACTATCTAAGATATAAGAACCTATATTCTCCTGCATCCTTTTGAAAATCATAAATAACTTTGGAGTTTCTAGTGCTTTCCCCTCTAAGATCACATTATACCTTCTCAGTATGTATCTTGTTTATAAATTTTTAGATACATATGATTTCCCCTAATCTCATGAGATTAGAAACTCCTGGAGACTAAGGACTATTTTTGCCTTTCTTTTTACGCTCAGTGTTTAGCACAGTACCTGGCACTTAGTGGATGCTTAATAATGCTTGTTGATGGATTGGAATACTCTTAATGGAATAGAAAGATGATGATGGAATAGAAAGATTTCAGAGATTTGAAAGATGAACAAGTCCTTAATCATGTGACTTCCCTTCTGCTCCAGTATTATTGTAGAAGAAAGGGGGAAAGGTGAAAAAATAATTAAAAATCAAATAATCAATTAAGTATTTAAGAAGTTGTAGGACAGCTAGGTGATTCCATAGATATAGGATGCCAGGCCTGATTATTTGATTTTTAACTAAAACATGAAAATATGAAAAAGCATCCATCTTTCCCAATGATATTTCATGGAATTTTTGGAGTAGTAGAAACATTTGTTAACTATTTTTCTATCCCCATCTACTTTGCTAACTCAAGATAGAGACACAATTTGTCCTTATCCTGGTTCTGCTAAGAATTTGCTGGATTCACAAACATTAAATTAACTGTTGGTATACTTCCTATGAGATCTTTAGCCGATGAAACAAGTCTTTTCTGGGACGTTGGTGGGAAAGAACAAGAAAGGCTTTATGGTGGAGATGACGTCTGAATTATTTTTAAATATGGATGAAGTTGGACAAAGATGTCAACAAGCAGAGATAGAAGCTAGGACAAAAATTGTATCAGCTCTTTCTTTTGTGAATTTGAAAAAAGTAAATATGCTGTGCATATTTGAGAAATGTAATAGATTTAGACTTACATGCTATGCACAAACACATGTATATATTTATATATGCAGATATATATATATATAGTTTCATAAAACATATGTTGTATAGCCAAATAAGTGAATCTCTGCCAACAGTGATATTGATAGCTCTACTTACACACATGCCTGTTTATGTCTACGTGTTCCCACAAATTTGACAGAAAAAAAGGAAACATGAAGAAAAAAAAATCCCATCTAACCACAAACTTAGAAAATAATGATGTCTTACATATGGATACCACACGTTATGCCATTTGTTTCTTACAGCAAAACTCTGAGGAATCATTACAGAGAATATACTATTTAAAAAATGAGAAATCCAAATTTCAGAGAAGGTAAGTAATTTGTCTAGTGTCACCCAGTTTGATGGTGACATAATTGTGGCTTCAAACTGCTAGGTGGAGTTCTTTCCATTGCATCATTTTTCTTTCTTTCTTGTGCTATTTCCTATTATCTACTTCTTAGTGAAGAATGAAATGGTAACTACCTCTTGTAGATTTTTCTTTTCTATTATTTTTCTGTTTTTCTTTAAAAAAAATTTTTTTTGTTCCAAATTCTTTCCCTCCTGTTCCTCCCTCACCCATTATAAAGGCAAGCAACATGATATCAATTATACATGTGAAATCATGCAAAACATGTTTCCATAATAGCTATGTTGAAGGAAAAAAAGAAAGGATAAAAGGCAAAAAATTTTAAAAAGTTAAAAAAGTATGCTTCAACCTGCATTTAGAGACTTTTCCAAGTAGATATTGTGTCCTCTTGTCTGATAGGCATGAAAATTTCAGAAAAAAAAAAAAGAAACAAAGTAAATAATTATGGAAAGCATTACAAAGTGCATCCTATTGTCCCACAGAAACTGTCAAGGATGGTGAGAACCTTGCTGCTTCTCCCCTGGCTGAAACACACTATAACCATTGCCAATTAGTGCACATTTATATGTTATGTATGGGTCCTCAATTATGCATTTAATTCCTTAATCCTTCAATGTTTGAAACTACCTAAAGGCTTAGATATCAGTAGGAAATCAAAGCTTCAAGGATTTTCCAATTTGCATATTTCTGCAGTATGTAAATTCAGTGTCACTTTTCACTTTCTTTTACCTTGTCAAACTAGAACATGTTTAATAGCTCATGCAATTAGGCTTTGTTTTAATATAAGGAAGAAGGGGGAAAGGGCAGTCTATTACTTTAATAGGTAACTTGTTACTTCTTATATAATTATAGTAAGAAATGTCTTTTCTTCTGCAAGATATGATTAACATAGGACTGTATTAGTTTGTTGTTGTTTTAAAGGTTGGGGACATATGAATGATGTCAGTTCACCATACAGCAGGAATTCTTACATTTTGTGTGTGTGTGACGGTTTGCCTTTGAAAGTCTGGTGAAGTCTATAGATTCCTTTTTTTGTTATTGTTGAAAGTTTGCTGTCTATATTCATAGTTGGAGGAAATGTTAAGTCAATCCTAAATTCATTGGTGAGTTCCCTTTGTATCCCTAGTGTTCTCTTTAGACAACTCTCATTTTCTGTCCTCATTGATATTATTTCTTTTTTATCTTCAGAATTTCATTTTTGGAGTGTTCCATTATTCCTAAGTTGACTTTTTCTGTAGAATTTCAATCCAAGGGGTCCTAACTATATTTCCTCTGAATATCTTAAAATCTGTTTCTCCCCTTCTTAATCACAAATTCTAGGCAGAAGTTGTCACTTTGTCCCAATAAATGAAAATCAGATCCAGTTTTGAAATTCCCCCTGCAATTCCTTTATCTTTTGAAGAATAGAACTATCATCAGGGCAAATTAAAGAACTATTAGCTATATATTATTTTTATCTTTTAAAATTTTGTTTTTATTTTTTCTTCCTTGTTTTTTTTTTGCTTTTTTTCTGATTCTTCTTTCTCAGCATGAATAATATGAAAATGTTTCATATGATTGTACATATATAACCTATATCAGATTACTTGCTGTCTTGGTGGGGGGGAGGAGAGGAGGGAAAAAAATTGGAACTCAAAGTATTACAACGATGAATGTTGAAAACTAAAATAGTATTAAGTGGGGGGAAATTGTTACCTACTTATTTATGGCAGACTTCCAGCATGTATGTGGATAACTGAAGCCTCTTATAACCACTATACTATGACTCTGTGGCAGGCTTATGACTTGTGTCTCTATTTCTTAAACTACAAAATGACAGTTGGAACTGATCGTCTCTAAAGGTCCTTGTAAGTCTAAATCTATTACATTTCTCAAATAACTTATCTACTTCCTCATTCTGTCCAGGTGGTCTGTAGGAAATTATGAAGACAAAAATGCTTCTCTCCTTCCTAGATTTCTTCACATGAGCATGTTTTATGTATGATGCATTTTACCTTCTTTCATATCCTGTTATTTTTAATAAGGTACATCCAAAGCAAGCTATATTCTAGTCATAGGATTATCTATCAAATCTCAATGATATCTATAAAATTGAATTTGCTTCCTTTTTTACTAAACTTCTCGCTCTTCTTGTTTGTGGCCATGAGTTTTACCAATAGCTCTTTTCTTGGATTTTGTCTCCTGTGAAATTCTGGGCATCTCAAATGATATTCTTCTTTCATTGTAGGTATATGGTATCCAGTTTAGTGAATATACATAAGCAGTTTTCCCCATCCTTTTTTTTAGTTTAAAGCTCTTTGATTAGATTTTTAAAGGAATCACAGAGAAATGATGCTTTGCCATTCCATCCCAACACTTGACTAGACGTCTATTATCTGTATAGTTTAAGCCATGTTCTAGAAATTCATTCTTAAATATCACTTCTTTAGCTAATTGACTATGTCCCAAATCAAATTTTCTTTTCTTTATCTCTGGACTCCATTGAATAGAACCAAAGAGAAGACATCCTATGTATTTATAGTCTTTAAATTTTTTTGCTCAAGACTTTGTAATCTTTGATGATACTTTCTTAATTCCTTCTGGAAATATAATTTGTCTTGACTGTGGGTAAAGAGTTTATGCATTCATATGAGTTTAAGCAGTGAACAGGAGAGATATTTACAAGGAGAAGATTTTTAGTGATTGGAATTTTGATATTAGTTTGAGAAAGTGAGTGAATATAAGTGTGCCCAGACAGGTGAAAGCAGGAATAGGTGTCTTTAAAGGCAGAGAGTCCTTAGAAAACTGGAATGCTTGTTATGAAGTTCTACCATGGGTATTCTAATGGGGTTAGCAATTGTGACTTTACTGGCTATAATATTAATAACAGAATTTTATACAAAGCCTCATTATGACAGGTAGGTGATGCAAGTGTTAAAAGAGCTGAGCTTGAAGATAGAAAATCTGAATTCAATCTTATCTCAGACACACTAGTTGTGTGAACCTTGGCAAATGTTTTAACTTCTCTTTGCCTCAGTTTCTTCCTCTGTAAAATAAAGATAAAAATAGCACCTACATCCCAGATAATAATTATAAATCTCTTAGCACAGTGTTTAGCACATAATAAAAGTTGGACTTGGCTTTTTATGTTTTGTTCCTTATGCTCTGGGTAACCTTGGACAAGATCTCAGTTTCTTCATCTATATATGAGGAACTTGGACTTGATGTAGTAACTCTAAGTTTTCTTTCAACTCTAAAAAACATCTTTTAGATTGCACATGTTTAATCTATATCAAACTGCTTCTCACCTTGGGGAGGGGGAAAATAAAGGAGGGAGGGAGAAAAAAATTGAAATGCAAATTCTTACCAAAATGAAAGTTGAAAATTATCTTTATAATGATGAATGTTGGAGGGGATTTGGGAAAACTAGGACAGCTGATGGAGTTGTGAATTGATCCAATCATTCTGGAGAGCAATTTGGAACTATGCCCAGAGGACTATCAAACTGTATATACCCTTTGATCTAGCAGTGTCGCTACTGGGCCTGTATCCAAAAGAGATCATAAAAAGGGGAAAAGGACCTATGTGTGCAAAAATATTTGTAACAGCTCTTTTTGTAGTGATAAGAAATTGGAAACTGAGTGGATTTTTATCATTTGGAGAATGGCTGAATAAGTTAAGGTATATGAATGTTATGGAAAATTATTGTTCTATAAGAAATAATCAGCAAGATCATTTCAGAGAGGCCTGGAGAGACTTATATGAACTTACTCTTTAGTGAGTAGAACCAGGAGAATATTGTACATGGCAATAACTAGATTATATGATGATCAATTCTGATGGACGTGGCTCTTTTCAGCAATGAAGTGATTCAGGTCAGTCCCAATGGTCTTGGAATGAAGAGAGCCATCTACACTAAGAGAGAGAACTATGGGGACTGAGTGTGAATTAAAACATAGTATTTTTACTTTTTATTGTTTTATTGTTTTTCTCATTTTTTTTCCTTTTTGTTCTTATTTTTCTTGTGCAGCATGATAATTGTGGAAATATGTATAGAAGTTGAATATGTTTAACATATTGCATTACTTCCCATCTAAGGAAAGGGGTGGAGGGAAGGCAGGAAAAAAAAATTGGAACACAAGGTTTTGCAAGGGTGAATGTTGAAAATTATCTATGCATATTTTTAATTAAAGCTTTTTATTTTCAAAATAAAACATGGGTGATTTTTGACAGTCACCCCTACAAAACCCTGTATTCTAATTTTTCCCTCCTTTCCCTTACTCCTTCCCCCAGTTGGCAAATGATCTAATATATATGCATATGTTTTGAAAATTAAAAACTTCAATAAAAAAGAAAATTGTCTTTATATGTATTTTGAAAAATAAAATGCTATTGAGAAAAAAAAGCCAATTCAGAATTAGAAAGGACTAGCTAAGTGAGTTCCTCCTCTTTGGAGGTCTTCAAAAAAAATTTAAACGATTACTTGTTGGGCATATCATAGTAGGAATTATCTCTGGTGGAATAAGTTGGATAAGATAGTCATTGAGTCACTTCTAAATTTGAAATTCTATGATTTTCTGGAATGGAATTGAAGCTAAATGGGTTTTTTTGGGTAATCTTTGAGGTTGACAACAAAGATAATTGTCATCTACAATATGTTAATGGCATAATATTGGATTGGTAGTCATATGTAATCATCTTTTAAAAAATTGTACTGTTAAAAAAATTGTACTGTTATGGAAACACTTATTTTATTCCATAAATTAAAAATAAAATAAATATTTAGAAAATAACTTTAATCAATGGCTCTCAGACTTTTTGGTCTCAGGAATCCTTTATTCTTTCTCTCCTTCTCCTCCTCAAGTTAGCTAGATGTGTATTTTATACACACACACACACACACACATATAGTATGTATATATATATTTATACACACATTAAATATTATATTATCTTATTAAATCTGCTCTGCATAGCATCTCTCAACAAGCTATAATTACATATATAACATTTATATGTAAATGTTATTATTATTAATCTGATTTGATCCTTACAACTCTGTTGTAAGTGCTATGGGTAGTATATAACCACCATTTTACAAATGACAAACAGACTTAGAAAGTTTAAATGATTTTTCTAGAGTCACAAAAGTCAACATTTTGCTAGGCACTGGAAGGTGGTTGTTGTCCTTCATTCATGAAGGTCAAAATGGCACTACTATGTTGAGGTCAAGGTACAGTGTGTCCAACTGTGGCTAATCAGACCAATATGAACTTGGAAGGCTGGACACAAATAGTCCATGTGAATATTTGGAGGGAAGATGGCCCTAAATCTGCACCTTTCATCTTTCTTTTTCATTGGAAGTACAAAAAGGCAAGAGCATGACTTTTGCTCACAAGAAGCTCATATTTGAATGGGGGAGACAACTTGCACATAGCCAAATATGCAAAAGAAATACTGTGTATAAATATGTGAGGGGGAAGATGAGACCAGGAAAGGCTTCCTATAGAAGATGGTTTGAGCTGAAGGAAGCTGGAAGTTAGAGGTAAGGTAGGAGAGTAAGTCCATTTGAGGGGGATAGCCAATATAAATGCACCAAGTCAGAAGATGGGGGGTTGTGCATGATGAACAGAAGAGAGGAGGGAAGTAACATGAGAGAGAGAAGAAAAAGAAGAAAAGAATGGAGGGGCCAGGTCATGGGGGCCTTAACTGTCAAACTATGAGTGATCCTGAGGTGATAGAGAACTATTGACATTTATTGCCTTTTTGTTGTCATTGTTCAGGTTTCAGTCATGTCTGATTCTTCATGTCTCCACTTGGAGTTTTCTTGGGAAAGATACTGGAGTGATTTGCCATTTCCTTCTCTAACATATTTTATGGATGGAGAAATTGAGGCAAATGTAACTTCCTCAGGGTCACACAGCCAGTAAGTGTCTGAGGCCATATTTGAACTCATAAAAATTAGTCTTCCTGATTTCAAACTCAGTGCCTCCCCTGGCAGCCTCTCTCATAACAAAGTACAATGCAAATAGCATAAAACTCTCAACACCAGATTTCCCAGGACTCAGTGTCTGAATTGTGGGAATCTAAGTTCCCCTGGGTTTCTTCTGTGAAGGAAAAGTGCCCAGGAAAACACTAAATGAATCTAGGACACTGGATATGTTATATCCTTCTTTTCTTAGGCGAGGAATAATTTTTTCTACATTATCATACAGGCTGTATTATTCTCATCCTTCAGAATCTATCTGGAAGACTTCTGTAAGAAACCTGTGACACTAAGTATAAGGAAATCTCTCTTTAGTGTTATGCAAATTTGCTTAGAATCAAGAATAATATTGGTCTTCTGTTAAAGGTTAAACCTTGAGAATCATGATACTCCACCTAAAAGGGACTTTTGTGATCATCTCTCCTCCAAGGCCCAGAGATGGTTAGTATGTTGACAATTAAGGGAAGAGCCGGGATCTTGTGAGTAATTCCTTACCCTTTCCACTGTAGATGCTGGCTCCCAGGCAGTTATTGCTTCTTCATATCTGTGTATACCTTGGCCCTACATAAATAGAACAGAACTTGGTAACTAGCAGGGAAATCAGGGCCGGATGTGCCTAATTCAATACTAAATGAATTCCTTTCACCATTGGCATTCTCTGACAGCATTAAGCATTAAGTGAAGCAAAGGTCTATTTTATATGGTTCTGCATTTGTGAATTAATACATGGTGGCAGTAACTTGGACTTGATATAAGGGAATTGTCTTACTGGCTCAGTCACCAAAAAACAAAACAAAAACAAAACAAAACAAAAAAGAAAAAAAAGAAAAAAGAAAGAAAGAAATTAGCTCCAGGCAAACTGTTTCCAACTACAACAGAATTCTGATGATTGTCAGTCCTCTAGGAGTTCATGGATAGAGAACCTATGAAAATAAGCCATACCTTGACACTATGCTCTTCCAGTATGATGGAATAGAAAGAACATTGCTCTCTGTATCTCAATTTACTCATTTATATATACATATACATGAAGTGTATACATGAAGTGGACTAGATGATCTTTAAGATTACTTTCAACTCTAAAAAATACCTTCTAATTCAAAGGTTCTCAAAGTTTTCAGTCTCAGCACCCCTTTGTATAATCTTAGAAATTATTGAGAACTCAAAAATTTTTATGTGAATTATATACATAAATATGATAATAAATATTTAATAACTGGGTTGCTGGGAGGAAAATTGTAAACTGGATACAATTTTAAATTTCATCTGCAGTTTAAATATTTTCTTCAACATATTCTGAAGTCTAGACAATCATTAAAAATAGACAAACAATAAATCAAGCCTTAAGCCTTAATTTGTAGCATTTGTCAATTTCTAGAGTGCAAATGCTCACACAAACAATTGAAAAATTGGATCTCAGAAGCTGGTTTGAGTTGGCTCCAGTACATTGCTGGTTATATTTATCAATATTTACCATATTACAAATGAAGACTTATTTTGAAATTTTTTTTTTACTTTGGAGATCCTCTGAAAAGATTTTGGGAATCCCAGGGCATACTTGAGAACTGAAAAACCCTATGCTTAAAGGATGTTGGATTTCATGTTATCTGCTTTGGCTCATGAAGAAAATGTGTGAAATCCCAGACCATTGTCTCTTGATTTTGTTTTCACTTTCATCCCTTCACCATTTCAATACTCCAAGCTAATCATCTCAACTCTATCTTTTACTCTCAAAACTCTTGCTCTCTTTTGCTATCCTGGGACTAAGTTCTTGAATTAAGCCAATGGGATCCATTATAAATTTATACCTTCTAGTATTTATTGGGTTCTTGTTGCCATAAAGCATTCTTTATACTACTTCCTGGTTAATTCTTCATTCTATTCTCCTTTTTGGCAATTCTCAAATTTCTCTGATGCTTAGCACAGCACCTGGCATATAATCAGCACTTAATAAATGTTTACATGTATTAAGAATCCACACATTCTCAGTTGAGAACACTTTACCTCTTTCTTGACTGAGAAAATAGAGACCATTCACCACAAGCCCACTTTTCTTCCTTTCTCTACCTCACGTAGCTCCTTGACTTCACTCCCCCATTCTTTCCTCTCTTCCAGTGTCTGATAATAAGGTGGCCCTTCTCCTCCTTGTCAACATCACTCTATAGGTCCCTTCAAACCCACCCTCTCATACTTTCTGTGTATCCAATAGATTGCCTTTTCAGTATTCCCTTTTTCTTCCCCAAATCTTCAACATTTATCTATAAGTTCCTTCTTGAAGCCTATAAACACACTCCAAGTCTTCCTTGTTCTTAAAAAAAATCTGCACCACATCATACCATTCCTTCAAGCTATCATGCTATATTTTTCTTTCTTTTTTCAGCCAAACTTCTAGAAAACCTTACTAAAAGCATTGTCTCTACTTCTAACCTTGCAACTTCTCAACCTCTTGTAATCTGGCTTCCATTCTCATCACTCTACTGAAATGACTACCAATATCAATGCCATTGACCTCTTAATACGAGTAGATTGATTTACTGACTTAACTCTGAACACATTGACCCAAGGTGTGGCTGTGATCAAGAAGGCCAATGAAATACTAGGTATCATCAGGCAGCAAAATAGAAATTAAGCATAAAGTGATTGCTTATTGATTATTGTTGCTAATATACAAATATATATGATGCTTTGCAAACTACATAACACTATATAAATGTTATCTATTATTATTATTGTTCAGTCATTTTCAGTCATGGTCAACTCCTTGTGATCCCATTTAGGGTTTTCTTGGCAGAGATACTGGAGTGGTTTCCCATTTCTTTCTCCAACTCATTTTACTGCTGAGGAAACTGAGACCAATAGGATTAAGTGGCTTGCTTGGAGTCACACAGTTAGCAAGTATCCGAGATCAGATTTGAACTCAGGAAAATGAGTCTTTCTGATTCTAAGTACTCTACCTCCTGTACCATTTAGTTGCCTATTTATATTATGATATATGTGCTTTTAACAAGTATGTAAGAATCCCATGTATTGAATGACAATTTTTTCTGCATATATATATATATATATATATGTATATAACCAATAAGTATTTACTAAGCTCCTACTTTGTGTCAGGCACTGTGCTAGATTATGAGAATACAAAGACAATAGTGAGACAGTCCATGTTCTTAAGGAACTTATATTTTGCAGAAACATGAAGACTGAATCAACAAAGAGAGAATGGTCTTTAACAGTAAATATAGGAATTCTGAAGTATAGATTTCCAAAAGAAAAAGTTAGGGTCAAATTTTTCCCTGAGAACCATGGCATTTTGAAATGGAAAATATTCCAATCCAAACATATATTTTGTATTCAGAACTATTTAGGAATACAGTTGTGACAGAAAGTGAGGTCAACCTATCAACTACACAGAATTGTAGGGGCAATGACTATTTCTAGTACCATATTGTAGGGGGCCACTTTGTAATTGTTAAATGAAACTAAGCTATAATAAAAACTGACACTAAAATGGATACTATATATTCTAATTCAAGAATAAGCAATCTTTCTAAAGTGGAGTGCTGAGTCTTTGGGCACTCCCTTGCATGGCAGCATTGGGTCTCTTATGGGAAGGAGAGGAATCCTGAGGTATGCACAACAGTAATTATGCCAACTGGTCTGTCTCTCTAGATGCAAAATCAAGGGTACTCCATTTCCCTAACCTTGGGAACTTTGGGTTTCTGGAAGTTCAGGCACCTATTCAATCAATCAACAAGTATTTTCAGCAGTAAAGAAGAGTCATCTGCAGTCCATGAAGTGACTCTGGCTGGGTTCCTTCTTGCTACAAAATAATATTGTCTTGCAAATATAACCATCTTTGTTGTTATTACTGATTTTGTTGCTAATAAATTATATCTACAGTAACTTTAATGTATATTTAATACTATAAGATTATGGGTTTTAAAATGGAGATAACAACTACTTATGGGGGAAATGAGGTTTCTCCAGCTTATTAATTATTTTATAATTTTATAAATTGGATTGGAGACTCTCAGCTTAGTTGACTAATGAGAAAGAAGTTGCAATTTTACTAAGTAATGAGAAAACATATAAATATAGAATTTGGGCAAATTCTAGAGTTATGGTAATGAATATGGGAATAAATTAAGAGGGTAACTAGAAGGGTGTGTGGGGAACCTCAGACACCTATAACTTTTGGAAATATCATTCCAGTGAACCCTGCTACATAAGTCTTAACTCAACCTTCTTTCTCTATATTTTGATTATTGTTGAGTCCTTTTAACCGTCGTGAGACAGGTTAGTTTTACCCTACTGATGAGTGGGTTGTCGCCATAGTAATCCTGCTCAGTACGAGATCACTCCATGATCCAATTTGGGGTTTTCTTGGAAAGGATACTGGAATGATTTGTCATTTCCTTCTCCATTTTGTAGATGAGGAACTAAGGCACACATGGTTAGTTGACTTGCTAGTAAGTGTCTGAGGTCAGATTTGATTTTAGGTCCTCCTGACTCCAGGACTGGCACTCTATTCACTATGTCATCTAGCTGCCTGTCTTGTTCATTATTATTTGATCCATTGGCTTAAATGCTTGCTCCCTGTGAATTCCGATGTTAACATACACAAAACTTTTCTTTC
Source organism: Sminthopsis crassicaudata (assembly GCF_048593235.1). Classification (NCBI taxonomy): domain Eukaryota; kingdom Metazoa; phylum Chordata; class Mammalia; order Dasyuromorphia; family Dasyuridae; genus Sminthopsis; species Sminthopsis crassicaudata. The sequence goes on from NC_133617.1 coordinate 463,747,850, forward strand.
TTCTGTTTCTGCTTTTTACTGTCAATTTATCCAGCAGGAGTTTTCCTCCTTACTTGTTTTATTCTGGTTGAACTGTCTCCATCAAGCGTTCAAGATCAGAAAAAATACAATTTGCAGTCATAAAGATATTCTAGTTCAACCTCTTCTTGTCCCTGATACTCTTGTTATTCTCCCAGTTCAAGTCCTCCCCTATTAACCTGCAGTTCCTTATGCCTTATGTCTGCCAGGCCTGGAAGCAATTCAGAGATCACCTAGTATCACAGGTACCTGGACAAGAATTTCCTTTTCAACATATCAAATAAGTAATTATACAGACGAGTGTATAAATATGTCATTTCTAGTTCTTAGGTAAATTCCCAATTGCATCTTTTTTTCTTCCCAATAATCATGTATTTCTTCCTTGGCTTTCATTAGCAACATTTGACCTTGTACTTCTAGAATGGTGCCTTGTACCTTGTGGCAACGGTGACTGTGGAGTTCACCATTTTTATACCTTAATATTTGGCCATTCTTATGGCTAAACCTAGAATTTTTTTCTCTGAAGCACCTAGTTTCATAAATAAGATATAAGAAAGATTTGTGATTTTATTACATCCATGGATATACATCACCTCTCCATTCCTTGGTAGATGGTCTTCCCAAGATGCTATAGTTGAAAAAAACCATCACCTGGTGGTTGGCCTTCTGGCAGTGAGCAGTTTTAAATTTAATTAGGTTAGACTTCAGATACCAATAAATTGCTGTACTAGGACTCAGTTTCTTTCCTGACCCCCATGCCTGGAATTTTCTTCCCCTTAGTTTTTATCTATTTGTTTCCCTGTCTTCTTTCAAATCCCAGATAAAATCTCATTATTGACAAGAAGCTGACTTTCCCAATTATGTTTAATACTAGTGATTTTCCTCTGTTGAGGAATTTATCTGGTATCTTGTTTGTATATAGTTTTTTATATGTTGTTTCTTCTATTAAACAGGTTTGCATCCCCAGCATTTAACAATTTGGGGCACAAATTAAACAGTTAAAATGCTTCTTGACTTTCTATCTACAAGGGTCTACCAGAATATGAACCTTTTGGTACCTCCTTTAAAGCCCCAAGGTGACCTTCACACCCACAAGGGAAGAAAAGAGAACAAGCATTTATATAGCATACATGTGCTAAATACTCTACTTAGTACTTTACAAATATCTTGTCTGAACTTGAAGTTCAAAGTGGGACTTTCATGGAAAAAGTAAAGTATGCTAAAATTGAAAAAAAATGTGAGCTAACAACATAATCACTTTTAAAGATCATTTTAGGGTCTGATTATGTCCACTTGGATAATTACAGTTGTTTTTTAATAGTTTATGTATGAAATGTAGACATTCTGGAGGGGAAATGGCTTGACATAGTCATACAGGTCGTCTAGCTCCTACTCTAGAAATGCTCCATGAATGAAGTAAAATTGAAAGATAATTAAAAAAAAACTGGAATAGGAAATCACTTCAAAAATATCCCTTGTACAAGTATAGGAAGGAGGGGACCTGACTTGGCAGAAAGTCTTGAAAAAGAGGCCTAGAGGTTTTAGGTAACCATTGTTGTTGTTGCTGCTCAGTCATATCTAATTCTTTGTAACCTCATTTGGGGTTTTCTTGGCAAAGATACTAACATGGTTTGCCATTTCATTCTGCACTCGTTTTACTGATGAGGAACTAAGGCAAACAGGGTTAAGTGACTTGTCCAGAGTCTCATAACTAATAAGTATCTGAAATCAAATTTGAACTCAGGAAGATAAGTCTTCCTGACTGTAGTCCAGCACTCTATTCACTGAATCATCTGGCTGTCCAAAATACTAGGTACTTGTTAGGTCTATGAATTGGGTAGAGGCAGGATGATATAATGGAAAAAAAACTTTGAACAGGCAGCCAAGACTTCTGGGCCCTGCTTCCAGGTTTGCCAATGACTAGTGGCAACTATGAACTCATTGAGCAAATTATTTTCTTTCCTTGAAGGAAGAGAAAATATTCTGAATCCTTTGACTGTTAATATCTTTCTCCTCACCTCATAAGTAACAAAGAAATAGGTAGAAAGACTCTTCAAACTGGAGCTGCATATCTCAATGGTACGATATCCCTAAATGTTTTAATTACTAGCCAAATGTTTGGCACAGATACATAATTGATTAATTTGGATTGCAGCACTGAAAAACAAGAACTGAAAAAGAGAAGACTCCCAAAGGAGACTTGATACTATGTGTAAGTATCTTAAGAACTTCCATTTAGGAGAAAGACTTGCAACTTCAGGGGAAAGCACTTGGAAAAGTAGGTAGTGGATGCAGGGAGATGCATTTAAGCCTCAATCGGGAAAAACTTTTTAAGTCAGCATTTTGTCATCTCAATTAGTGTTGAGTTCCTAGTCATTAAAAATATTTGTACAAAGGCTAGTTAACCCTCAACTGAGAATGTTGCATTGATTGTATATGGGAGTAGATTCTAGCTTATTAAACTGTGTGTAGCAATCCCATATGGGGTTTTGTAACTGAATGGGGGGGATGGCAAAATTGTGATTTATTATCAGTAAATGTTTGGTTTTGTGTACCTATTTTATAAAATTTCCTGGGCAAAAAGGGAAGATGAGTTTTAAGCCCTGATGCAGATTACTGAAATTCTCTTCAATTGCTGATATTCCATAGTTCTATTAGGTTCTATAAAGCATTAATGTAATGGACCTTTATTTCTGCTTTTCACTTTCTGGAGGGAATATGTGTACTAATGGGATTGTTGGGTCAAACAGTACGGACTGTTTAGTCTAATTCCTAAATTTAAGACAAAATTTTTTAAAGCCTAATTCCAAACTGAAATCCAAGATTCTAGATATACTTCAGAGCTCCACAAGTAATGCATCAGACACTAACATAAGAAAGGGTGGAATTATGAATGAAGTTGATGGATAGGTTTGTTTGACAGGAAAATTACTGAAATGTCTTACCAGTTTTGAAATTCTGATTATACTCTCTTTGGAAGCTTTCTGAGGAATTTTTGTCTATTATTTTTAACTGTCAAATAGATAGATAATGGCTGCTTTCTGTTGGTCATTTTGGAAGGTTGTCTTTTCTTTCTAAAAGGTAAGAATTGGAGAGAAATGGTGCATTAGCTAAAATTATGTGAATCTGCCTTAGTGAATTCAAGTGTGTTATGCTCTGAAAACAATTGTTATGCTGAGGCATGGAGGAAAAGGACTGACTTTAAACATCCTCATGTTTCCCTGACATTTCAAAGTACAAGAGAAAACATTTTGCAACTTTGCATAAATGTCAGTTCTAGGAAGTATCAGAAGATTACAATACATTCATAAATGCAAGATGTTGTTTGTTCTCAAAGTCATGGGCTAGAACATATATAATAGCTAAACCAGCATTTGCTTGGACTTTTCAAATGAAGTTGACACTGAAAATTCATGAAAAACATTTAATTTTTGTTTTAAAAAATCTGCATAAAGTAGTCAAGTTTTGTGTACAAACCCAAAAAACACTTTGCAAATTGTTTATAGACTATACAGAAAATAGATTGTACAAATGTTTGCAAGTTCAATCACATGTGTGCATATGTTTATGCACACAAACACATACATACTTAACCAAAAGCTGTTACTAAATATTGGGAAAGAAAAGTTGTAAACTGTACAGTAAAATCATTAACTTGCCAGAATATATCCTACAACATTCAAATGAACAATTTTCAATGTATTAAAAGATAGATCTACATATAGATATGTCATTTTCTACATCTTAAAAAAGTTACACACAGAAATAAAATATGCATTAGAACATTTGACATTATTATGCAGTATATCACCAATATTTTAGAAAATAAAGCCATATGTAAAGTATTCAATTTATACAATTTTTTTTCAGATTTACCTAACAGTTTTTTTTTTCATTAAAAGCAAAGTAAGAAAGAAAAACTATGGAAAAATTAATATTTGTGAACTACCAATTAGAGGAACTCTCTTGGAAAAATAGTTTTGCTATGCACAGTGCTTGGTTTGTTGTTGTATTTTTTCCCCCTATCACATACATACATCAGCAAATCACTAACAGTACCAGAAAGCTAATCAACAATTTTCTCACAGGCTAGTACTAGGCATGCTTTGACCTTGAGGTTAAAACTATGCATACATTAAAAAGAATACATGACTCAACAAAGTCAAATACACATTCTTGTTCCCTTCACCTTGTTATAAAATGTCTCTATCATTTGTGCCTTTTCCCCATTCTCCTTTCTAGCTGTGACTCAGGCAGAAATCAGTAGTAATTTACTATTTAAACATTGTTGTTCAGTAATATAATGGTGTATTATAACTTGTGCCTATGAAGCTTTGTTCAGGGTCATGCTTAACTTGTGCAGTTAAGTCATAAAACAGCACCTTTATTCTTATCCTCTTTCATTTAATCTTAATTTCAAGGTAACAACATAGATTATTTCAAACATTTGAAAACTGCTGACATTTTAAGCTGTAAATTAAAAAATTAACTCAAAACTTTTTTTTTTGGGGGGGGGGAAGTACCATTCTTTTGAAATAAAAACACTGACAATTAAGCAAAATACCAACACAATTGATTAATTTAAAGCAATCATACTGCTGTTATTGGAATTTGAAATGAGGGTTGACATATACAGCATGGAGAAAGTTTTCACAGTGTAAAGGAATGGAATTAGTTAAGTGAATAATTCCCAGTGTTCTTGAGAAAATATCATTCTTGTTCATTCCAAGCATTAATCAATGCAATAAATAAAGAGCTCTAACACAGACATAGAAATTTCTGAAATTTGGCAATATGATCTCTTTATTCCTCAGACTGAGAGTGTTTTTGGTCAAAGTACAGGGCAATGGGTATATCCCCTTTGCCATTTTTCTGGGCATGTCCAGATCTTTCAACCCATACATAATTCTCTATTCATATTCAACCAGTTGATATTCTCCACATAGCCCTGCCTGAAGACTATGCATTGTTAACAGGTTTGATTAATTTTTCCACTTATAGAAATTCTTGCTCTGGCAAATGAAATTGACAGATAAACTTGGGACAATTATTATTTCCATCATCAAATAAGGCCAACCTCCTCTCTTCATTAGCACCTCTCTAGGTCATTAGCACCTACTACTTTTGAGTGAATTGAACAAGCTGGTGAATAATGAGTTTCTGCCAACCAAGGATCTCTTTGCCAGAGAAAGAAGACAAGAAGACTTACTTTGATAAAATATGTTACATTTCAAGGATCATTGCCACTCCAGACTTTTATTATAATGTAGCATTTTCTTAAGATTTTTCCCCCTCTTCAACATAGTAATTTAATTAACTATTATTAGATCAATAGAATTGATAATTTTATATTGTTAAAGCAACATCACCATTAGGAATACATTGCCTTAATTAAAAATTAAGTTCCTCAGTGTTTTGTTTTTATTTTTTCCTACAAGAGTTTCAATTTTCCTTATATGAGCATATGTGTATATTTATGTTCCCTTCTGGGTGATCTGGAGCAAATAATTTAGTATCTTTGGGCATTAGTTTCTCCCTTTGTAAAATGAGGGGATTGGTCTAGATGATCTGTAAATTCCCTTCCAACCCCAAATCTATTACCCTATGAGAAGAGGTCATCGGATAAGGTGATTTGTAAGGACCTTTCTGGCTCTAAAATCTAATGAATCTTGGAAAATGAATTGAGATAATGAATTGAAATTAAAAAAAAAACTTCATGGAAGAATATTAAGGAAAATTTGCTCTTTTTCTTTCTTTATGTATATGTCTCAATCTCTTTCTCTTTGTTCTGTTTCTTTCCCCTCCATCTCCTCTCTCTCTTCTCTTTCTTCTTTTGCTCCTCTCTCCTTTTTCCTCTCTCTCTCTCTCTCTCTCTCTCTCTCTCTCTCTCTCTCTCTCTCTCTCTCTCTCTCTCTCTCTCTCTCTTCTCTCTCTCTCTCTCTCATGTTTCTTTCTTTCCTCTTCTCTTTCTTCTCTTTTTCTTTCAGTCTCTTTCTGTCTCTGTCTCTACCTTTTTCTCTGTCTCTGTCTCTATCTCTCTGTCTTTGTCTCTGTCTCTGTCTCTCTGTCTCTGTCTCTGTCTCTGTTTCTCTGTCTCTGTCTCTGTCTGTCTCTGTCTCTCTCTGTTTCTCTCTCTCTCTCTCTCACACACACACACACACACACACACACACACACACACACACACACACACAAGCTTCTTAGCCATGACATCTGAGAACTAGCACTGAAAATCCAAACATAGAATTTTGGCACAAAGTGTCTAAACAATGATTTCCCACAGCCAGTTAAAGGGATATATTCAAATTGCAATAACTAGAAGTCAGATGATTTTAATAATGGAAAATCTTTAAAGCGGAAATAAATTGGCAAGAATTTCTCCCCTTTGAGGGAAGCAAGAAGCAGTGTATTGGGTAAAGTCAGTGTCAGTGAGGAAGACCCAGTCTTAAATTCCACCTGTGACAGACATATTCTGGTTGTGATCCTTGGCACTAGCCTCAAGAAACTCTCTTATGTTACAGAGAAGATGCTGATCTGTATTGGTGGAGGGAATTTCCTTACTGAGAGTTTTTTATGCCAACTAAATCACAGGTCTGATCCCTCAAAAGGGAAAAGATTAGCATTAGATCATTATCTACTGAAGACACTCAATAAGGTCTTCAGTGATAAGTGATGTTACTATTCACTTAAAGGTACACAGGCATGCCGGGTCTCATGTCATTATTTGGTTTCTTGAAAACATGAAGCAAAATAATGTTACAAGGTATACAGTGAGTCAAATTATTCTGCAGGAGTAATAGTTAGAGGCAACTAGGTGGTGTAGTAAATAGAGCATTGAACCTGAAGTAAGGAAGATCATAATTTATATCTGACCACAGATATTAATTAGTTCTGTAACCCTGGGCAATTCACATAACCACTCAGCTTCAGTTTTATCCTCTGTAAAATGGGGAAAACAATAGCATCTACCTCCCAGGATTGTGGTGAGGGTCAAATGAGATAATATTTGTAAAGCACTTTGTAAACCTTAAAGCACTATATGAATGCTAGCTATCATTATCATTATTATATGTACATGGTTATCAATATAGCAAATGGTAAGTGAAATGACTTTTGGGGGAACTAATGATGCTAGAGTTCAGATAATTGTCAACTCTCCAATTTGTTTCTCAGGTAACTAGTTGAATTAAAGTATAGTGGAGTTTGTTTATAACATGTTAACCATCTTCTTGTAAAAGTGTTACTCATAATGACATTTCATTTCGTTTGCATATAAAAGAGAAATCAAAATGTACTAAGGATCACACAGTCTTTAGACCATCTACAAACGAAAATTTAGCTATAGGTTTTCTAAATATGAGATCCTTATCCACTGACAAAAGAGTAGACTTATTTAAAAAACTGAATTCTTTCTAAATGAAATCAACAAAAGTAAATTGAAAGTAAAGGGAAGGACAGCTTATAGATTCTCCTTGGAAAAGTGAATAAAGGTGATGTGGGAAAGGGTTTTTAATCATGTATGCATAGATAACAAGAAACAACATTTCATGAGATTCTTGATCATTTTGTATTTCAGTGCTCAAGATGAACTTTGATTAAAAAAAAAAAGACTACCATAAATACAATTATAATTTATGTACCAATACATGTTTCAGAAAATTAAAAAATGTAGAAATTCTATGAATTCTTCAATAAGGCCTTACAAGCTTAATCAACATATACTGTGATATTCAGCAACTCAAATACAAAGTTATACATTGAAGAGAATAATGATAAACATGTAGGGAAGTAATAGGATTAAGAAATAAAAGAGGCCAGAGGCTTTTAGAAAATACAGAAACTACACACATGTCCACAAATACATACTACTTATACTCACATGTACATGTGGCCAGATATCAGTATTATACACATGTGTATATAATATATATATGTGCATAAATGCTTTATATTGCATACCTATATACACTACTTTCTCCAAGAAGAGAGTTTAGAGGGGCAGCTAGGCGGTGCAGTGGATAGAGCACCAGCCTTGAATTCAGGAGGACCGGAGTTCAAATCTGGTCTCAGACACTTAACACTTCCTAGCTGTGTGACCCTGGGCAAGTCACTTAACCCCAGCCTCAGGAAAAAAAGAAGAAGAAGAAGAAGAAGAGAGTCCAGAGGCCTAACTTAGTGAGCCTCAAGTGGATTTTGTTATGATAGAAAATAACTGATTACTAGTGTGAAAGTTATGGCTGAATCAGATGCCTGTATAGAGTCAAATGTTTACTTGTAAGGACAAAAAAAAATCAAGATCAATGATTTATCATTATATATCATTTATAAAGAATAAAAATGAGATAATATGCCCTACAATAAAAATAATCTGTCTTAGCTATTGATACTGGAAAATGGGAAACGTATAAAATAACAGATACTGACACAAATTAGAGCCCTTTCCAAAGGAAATTTAGAGACTATACGTCAATTGCCACAACATAGATTCCTAAAGACTGTAGGAACCTCTTTAGCCTGCAAACACTTGATCTTTCCAAAAGAAAAGTATGCAGTCAAGGGCAACACTGGTTTAGAGTAGAAATTCATTTATAAAATCTGATGGAAAAGGTACCAATCTAATAAAATAAAACTGACAATTTTGCCAAAATTCATTTACTTATCCAGTGTCATACTAATAAGATTACCAAGGGATTATATTACAGAGCTAGGAAAAATTTAACAAAATTTATTAAAAAAAAAAAAAGATCAAGACTCTGAAGGGCAATAGTGAAAAAAAATATTAAAGGAAAGGGTTTCCCCATCTCTAGCCTTTAAATCCTACTACAAAGCAGAAATTATCAAAACTGACTTGGTACTGGTTTAAAAAAAACAGAAGTCAATCAGTGCAATAGTTTTGGTATACAATATATTGAAGCAAAACAATATATTATTTGATTAACCTAAAAGCCCAAACTTCTGGGGCAAGGATACACTACTTAACAAAAACTTCTGGGAAAACTGGAAAGTACTATGCCAAAAATTAAGTCTTTCTTGCCCATCTTCTTGTAATATATACCAAGATAAATTCCAAGAGGATATATGATCTAGATAGAAAAGATCACACCATAAACAAATTAGAGGAACAAGGAAGAAAATACCTGTTGCAACTATGGAGAGAAGAACTCATGACCTTAAAAGGATATCACAGAAGATAAAATGGTTGGGTTTGGTTAAGTAAAATTAAAAAGGTTTTGCATACATAAAATTAATGCACTCAAAATTAGAAGGGAAAGAAATGACTGGAGAAAAAATCTTTGCAACAAGTTCTCTAAATAATGTCTGATTTCCAAGACATTAAGAACTGGTTCAAATTTGTAAGAACAAGTCATTTCCCAATAGAATGGATCAAATGACATGAACAAGCAAGGAAGCTAAACTATTAACAGACTTCTGAAAAACATACTCCAGCCACTAATATTGAAAGAAATGCACATTAAAACAATCCTGAAGTTCCATCTTATGCCCATTAGATTGGCAAATAAGACAGGAAAAAAGGAAAATAACAATAGTTCTGAGGATTCAGGGAAACTGGCATGTCAATATCCTATTGGTAGATCTTTGAAATGGAATCATTCAATCTAGAAAACAATTTGGAACTATACCCCAGATGCCACTAACCTGTATATACCTTTTGATCTAGTGATACAACTACTAAGCCCGTAGTTCAAAGCATTCCGAGAAATTAGTGGCAAATTGGAAGCAAAGGGGATCCTATCATTTGGGGTATGGCTAAACAAATTATGGTATACATACATAATGGACTATTATTGAGCCATGAGAAATGATGAAAAAGATAATTTCAGATAAATCTAGGAAGACTTGTATAAATCAACACAGAGTAAAATGAGTAGAACTAGGAGAAAGTGTACACAATAGCAACACTGTAAAGAAAATTAATTTTAGAAACTTATTTAAGCTCTGATAAATCCAAAGAATAATCTTCATCCCAAAAGACTAATGAGGAAACAAACCACCCACTTCCTGAGAGAGAAGTGATGGACTTCAAAGTACACAGAATGAGACATACTTTTTTTTTTTTTTTTTTTTTTTTTTTTTTGGACATAGCCAATGTGGAAATTTGCTTTGTTTGGCTACATGTATCTGATATAAGGATTTTATTTTTCGACTTTGTATGTATAAATACTCACTTTATTTAGTGTTGTTTAGAATAAAAAAGTTTTTTAATGATTTTAAAAACATTTCAATAAAATCCCTTTAGGGGAGAAAGATGAAATTCATAGGGTCAATTATTCCTTCATAAAAGAGAGAGCTAAGTAGTTGAGGGAGAAAATAAATTTAATTGAAATCTTGACTAGATTCCTCCCCCTACTACTGGCACTTAAGAATGAAACTGGAAGAAGGACAGGGGCAAAAAGGAAAAAGATCTGTTAATAGTTTTCTTCATCAAAGATATACACTATTATCATCATTCCCAATGTGCCACATTTACGAATGGAAATGGAACTAAAGAAAGCAAAAATGGGAGGTCTGTGCAGGCAGGATCATAATTTTGAGGAAACTGAGAAATTTATTATCAAGATATCTTAAAGAGACAACTGCCAAAGCTTTGGGGGGGGGGAAAAGATCTGATTCCTTTTTTTTTTCCCCTAAAAGGAATCGAGAAAATCCCAACAACTCTCAATCCATATACTTTCCCATTGCTATTAAATCTTTTTGAGCACACATGTATCCAAGTTAGCCTTGTTGAAGTTATGAAAAAGGAGGCACTTTGCAAATGATATTCTATAGCAAATCAAATCTTTGATGGCTCATAGTTCTCTGAAATGTGAGGAGTTTAAAAAATGATCTCACTGTGACCATTGTTTGTTGGCTATAGAAAAGCACCATATTTAGACTAGCAAAATACCTCTATAAAGGTTTTCTTCTAATAAGTAGTCTCATCCATATATAAATAACATTACTAATGTGATCTAATGTTCCCTTTCAAAGGGACACAGATCAATTGGTTACATCATAACATAAACATTAACATCAACATAAGCAAGGCATAAAACTGGGAAACATATGCTCAGGAAAGAAATTTACATCAAGGGTATTCAGTTCAGAGTCCAAGTTGAAGGATTTCCTATAGATAGTTGATGGTCCTCTACATGGTCCTGTTTATAAATTACATCATATTGATTGATTCTCTTGGCACTGCAGTTTTGTAAAAAAGATCAATAACCATTCAAAAGAATTTACTCAAACTTTGCACCCTTGGAAGAACCAAATGGACAAAGGATGCCTATCATATGAAATTGAATGAATAGCTCATACAACTGATCCATCAAAATAAATATGTTGGATAAACAGACACTGCTGGGTCCAAAATTGAAGAAGCAGAGAAAATTGGGCTGGATCATCTTGGGAAATTTTCATCGTGCTTTTAATGGTTCTAACCAAGCTTCCTCCTGAGGAAAAAAAGCCAGACTTTTTCCAACATCAATATCCTCCTGGTAATGCTATATGAATGAATGGTTGCAAAACATGAAAGAGTACAGTCTTTAAAGAATCTAGGTGATTGTTTACCCAAAGGGAAATGGAGATGTGTAAATAAGTTGCAGCATGTTTACCAAAGAATAGTTTAAGAGATTTTAATAAAGAGATGTGGTACTATAAAAGGAGATGAAGAGGTTATGTCTTTAAAGTAAGGGATAGTAAATAGATTTTGTGCTCTATTAATAGCCATATAAGGTCAAGAGAGTAGAAGAAAGCCCCAAGATGTTGGATGTAGATCTTCTGTGGTCTATTTATGGGAAGAGAAGGACAAAAGTTACGTGGAATAGAGAATACATGAAAAGATTGTGATCTGTGAAAAGAAAAGATCTGCGATCACTAGTAGAGATAAACAGTTGGTGTAGTGAACAGAGAGCTGGGCCTGAAGTAAAAAATACCTGAGTTTATATCTGGTCTCAGACACTTTTTAGTGGTGTGATCTTGAGCAAGTCACTTAACCCAAAACTGTCTCCTCAGTTTTGAAATTAACACCACTTACATCCCAGAGTTCTTTTGAGGATCAAATGAAATAATATTTGTAAAGACTTAACACAGTGTCTAGTACATAGTTGGTTCTTAATCAATACTTTTTTCCCCTTTCTCCCTTCCTTTCTTCCTTCTTGGAAGGAGTATACTCACATTGATGAGCTCATCAATTGATCAAAGTATTGAACTTTTAAGAGAAATGGAGCCCTTTTATCTTAAAGATGCACAATGATCCCTTTTAGAGCAGCACACTGCTTCTATAAAGTACAAATCCTGGTAGCCAAGTTAAATATTTAAAGCACAAAATAAACTAATAAAACCAGTTACATTTACCATAAAGCACTTAGGAGCATATTCTCATCTCAGTAAGAGGGTATTTATTCACATAACTGCCATTAACGGTAATGGAAACCGTGTGTATCAAAATGAGACTATAACCCTTAGGTTATAATAAAGATGATTGATTTAGACAGGGAAGTGCAACAAATAACTTCAATTAAGAATGTTGACTGAACAAACAAATGGCTTTTCTTTCTCTTTTTTTCCAATTTAATGTATGCCTGTAACAACAAGCATCCCAAATCATAATACTCTTGTCATTTAAGACATATATTCACACACATATATAATGTACATATATGCTTATGTAGATGTATATATTATGAATGTGAAATATCTCAATCATTCTTTATCTGACTACAATTTGGATTAACTGGCTTTCATAGTTCTAGGACCTAACTTGAATTGTAAATTAAAGAGCCAGAAGAAGAGATAAACAGGTCTTACTTTGATGTCTTCTTTGATTTTATTCCTTGAGAATCATGTGTGGAGAATTAGTGAAGGAAGTACCAAGACAACTGGCCATAGTCAAAGAATTTTTCAGTTCTGAAATATGCAGTGCTTATGCCAACCTGGCATGATGCCCCAGGCACTATTTCAACAATCTAGAGTCAACTCTGAATGCTTGTTACCATTAAAAAGCAACAATAGAACCAGTGTCATTCTAACAGTGAGAGAAAACTAAAATTAAGGTTTCTAGAGATATAATGAAGCTCAGAGACCAGGCCATCTCCTTGTCCTCCCTCTTTTAAAAAGTTGTAGGATGTAATAACCATCATCTTTCTCTAATAAGAGGTCATGTGGCATAGTGGATAGAGCACTGAACTAGAAGTCAGAAAGTCTCAGAGTCTGATGCTAAAAGGCTATGAAATCTTGGGTACATACTTTAAACTTCTTTGGGCCTCAGTTTTCTCAACTGTAAAATGAAGGAATTAGTCTTGTTGACCTCTCGGGTTTCCTTCAGCTCTAAAAATATGATGCAAATTCCCTGAGTTAATGCAGATTAGCAGTTTCTTAGCAGATTATCATTTTAGAGTAATGTCTCAGACACTGAGAGGTCATTAAAGTAACCATGATCATCACAGCTAGAATTGGTAGAAGTTAAAGTAAACTCAAATTCTCCTGATTCCAAAGCTAGGGCACTATCCACTCTATCCACTAAGCCAAGCTGACTGTTTTTCAAGGGAAATCATTCATGATTGTTATAAATAAAACTCAGTTAGTAGGGACACAGTTAAGCTCAAGAACTTCAAGGTCTTTCAGAACAAATACCACTTTTTTGTCAGGACAGACTAATTGATAGTTAAAATCCAAAATCACCAGAGTTAATCATCCAACGCAGTCAAGATGACTAAAGAACTTTTCCTTTAGTAATATCTCTCCTTCCAACTTTACCTACCAATTCTGGAACCTTCCCCCCTGTTTTTACCTGAATGAGTACATTCTTTAAATTAAATCAGTTAAAATTCTACCATCTTTGCTGTTCACATATTTTGAGGTAGATTAGATTCTGAGAAAGAAGTTAGTAAAATGAAAGCCCAATGTAAGAGGGCTGATTTCATTGCAGATTTGTATGTCTCTGAATATGTTATATTTCCCTACCAGTATATAAATTTCATGGGGAAAGGAACTATGTCTTATTTAAATAGTGTTCTGTACAGTAGTTTTGTATAACTATTGAATTAAATAGAATGTAATTTGGAAAAGTCATGAATTGAAACATATAGTAATACTTTTGATATGAAAAGATCCTTAATAATATATATTGCTCAGTGAGATATTGCAGTCCATCTCAGAGCCAACATGGCAATTTATTGAGAAGTTTAGGAGTGGAAAAATCCATGTAGGGAAAGAACTTTATGATGTGATCAATCAAGCCAATAGTGCAATGAGATCAGTAATGAACATAAAGATGATTAGCAAAAGCTATGAAAAAACTAGGAATGTCAGAGTTGTTCCTTGAGATGTGTAAATGAGATAGCATTAGAAAAGATTCTGGTGCTTTTTGGTGAAAATCATGCCTTTAGAAGAATAAAGAAGAACTCTCTAATGTTTACACTTTCCAAGTTAAGGAGGCCCTATTATTGTAAGATAGCATATAGACTACTAAACTCTGGGTGTGCTTCACAATTCAACAAGATGTAAATTTGTCCAGTTTAGGATTACTAGGGAAAAAATAAATCTAATTTTTCTCTAAAACAAAATATCTTCTATTATTTCACAAGTTAAAAAGAAAGTAGAAATAAGAAGCAAAAGGAAAGGTTTTCTCTTATGAATCTAAATCTAAAAATGTACACTAAGGTATACTTTAGTATAGTGTCTAGTACTCAGTTACATGTTGAGTATTGAAGAGCACTTACCATCTAGATGTAAATCTATGTATTACAAATTAGATACTCTAGTAAGGTCATATTCTGTGATTCAGAGTTTTTACAGATGATGTTGGTGGAGGGCAAATCCTAGTTCTACTGAGTAAAATAAACTTCAAATAAGAGTCCAGTGAAAGAATATCAGCCTAGCTAAATTTGAGAACTTTCTTTATCAGAAGGTTGGCTATCAGTTTCTTTCTTTTTTCCATTTACTTTTTCCCTTCCCTCCCCTTCTCCCTCTTTTCTTCCTTTCTCCCTCCCTCCCTTCCTCTTTTCTCTTTCCTTCCTCTTTTCCTTTCTTCCCTCCTTCTCTCCTTCCTTCCTTCTTTCCTTTCTTCCTTCCTTCCTTTTTTTTTTGCCATAGAAACTCATAAAGTATCAACCTGTAAGTATGGAGGGGATTTTGTTCAGTGACAATCAAAGGCATGCCCCAGACTGATGAAATCCAAAATCTTTTTAAAATATTAAAGTACATATTGATAAAAGCATGGGAAAAATACAAAAGTCTATCTACATTCTAGAAAGTGAAGCTAGTAAACTCAATATATTATTCTAAAAGGAATTGAAAGGGGAAATTAATATTCAACCTTTGTGGGAGCATTGACAGTGCTACCTGTTATCTTTTTCTCGACAAGGCAAGAAGTCCAGTGAATAACTCTTTCAAGTAGAGATGTGATACATGTCTAAATGAGATAATTAAAAAAAAACCTACATATAATTGAAAATAAATTTTGAAGTTCTAAGTAGTAAATAGCTTTTGGAAATTGTATTTGAGGCTACAAAGAGTTGTATAGTAATTTAATCACATAAGGATGTAGTGGTCTACCTCCAATATAAAAAAAAATCATTTGAGAAATTATGACTCAAACCTCAATATACTTCCATTCAATAAATTGCTGGCCTCAAACCAGAATTAAGAGTTAGAAACTTCTGTGTGTTTATATTAGACTGTGATCAGCTTGATTTCTATTCATGTGATGCAAATTCAAATGCTAAGAATAAGCTGTCACAATACTAATCTCCTAATTTCTGCCTCTGTTTTTGCCTGGCATGCTTGAAGAAGGAAAAAACATCAAAATTCCTATATCACAAACATGGGTACAAGCCTGGAAGGATGAAATAAACTTTTTTTTTTGACAAGCCTGACTTTTACAAATGAAGAACTTTATTCAGTACTGCTTGGGAGTTTGTTTCTCCAGGGTTTAGGATTTTGTTTTGGATCCAGTGTGAATTACAACACATAGAAAAACAGCCATCTTTATGACATCTGGCATTAATGACCACTCTGAGATGAGGTCTCATGGAACTAACCTCCATGTGATACTAAGAATGAAATAAATACTTCTCCTTCTCAAGCTCTCAGACTTTGATCACAGATCCCTTACTTCAAGCTGCTATCATGGGGAGAATTCATGAGAGCAAAGATCATATGTTCCATAGGAAATATTGTTCTCAGAAGAGCCCTTTTTGTACATTAATCTTTTGTCATAAAAGTGTCTCTGCTGACAATGGAGAGAAGGCCCCTGCTCCAATGGAGAGCAGTGGGGGCAGGGTCCTATAGTCATACCAGGGGCTCAGCAGAGCCTCAGGACCTTCCTCCTATCAGGCATTGCTGCTTGCTCTGCAGAATGAGGTTATCCATCAACAAAATATAAAGGAGTGTCAAGTACAATTTTTCTCTGGGAACCATTTAATGCATCTGCTTCTCTCGGTTTCCATTTCTTTCTTGTATGTGTAATTTGCAAGCAATGTACTCTCTTTATAACATCAGAAAGCTACTGGGCTACTGGGATTTTTTTAAAAAAATTATTACTTAATGAGTTTCATTTGAGGAAAAAAGCTGTGCAAAAAGGCACTATATAAATTGATTCCCTCACTATTATAAAATTCTTGCATGTGAAACAATATACATTGTTTTAATAACATGATATACCCTTACATATGTTTGGATAGGATATCCTCACTTCAATAGCAGCTGCTATGATATTTAAAAATGCAAAAAAAAATCAGAATAGCAGGCTATACTGATTGTCATTAAGCCTGATTTTGAGATATATTCATCTCCCTCAATACCTTGAATCAGTCCTGACCTTGACTTGTGTAGATGCCCTGTCACCTTCTTTTATCCTTCCAACTCTAACCTTTCTTTTTTAATAATAATAATAATGGCTGATATTTGTATAGCACTTTAAGGTTAAGAACTTCATGTATGTTATCTTATTTGGTCTTCACAATAACCCTGTGAGGCTGGTGCTATCATTTCCCTCATTCAACACATGAGAAAATTGAGGTACAAAGATGTCCAAGATCACGCAGTAATAATTTTCAGAAGCACAATTTGAATCTTGGTCTCTCCAAATCCATGTCCAGAACTCAATTCATTATACTACATGCCCACAGAAGTGATGGCAAGACAGTGGCTTGTGGAAAGGGGAAAGGCTCATTAATAGCAATTCAGTGAACCAAACTTCCTGCATGCCTGTGTGAATGAGACAAAAGTAAAATTCTCACAGTTTTCAAGCTTGACTTTTTTGGCCAATTTTGGGACAACCCCCCTGAGAGACCGGAGTCCCATCCTTTGTTCCTCATACCACACATTTCCCATACCACTGATCTCTTTCCGAGCTGTCAGGTAGAAAGGGGACTTGGCTTCCATCTGGGTTGGTGGCCGATGAATGTACATATACTTATAGAGGAGGCAATAGGGACACAGTTTGTGGCCTTTGGAATGTTCATGGTAGATCTGTCCATAGCACACTTTGGTGGCATTGACCCGATTCTCTCGTTTCACACTATCTGTCCGTGCGAAAAAGGGCCGGTTTTGAGAGTCTTTGAGCAGCTCAATATCACCATACATCAGGTCTGCGTGTTCCTGCAAGGTCCGCATGTTCAGATACTGGCTGTTGTATTTGACCACAGTAGACAGGAGAGCAATGGGACTATCATCCCCAAGGCACCCAGTCCGCCACATTTCCTCCTCATCGGAGAGGGAAAAGTAAACAATATTTCGGGAGCGGGCTCCTGACATCCCTGCTTTGCTTAACACCCGTAGCTTCTCCTTGAGCTTCTTGGTGGAAGAGCTGAAGGTGTTACTGGTGATTGAGAAGCCAACACCAGCATTCTTCAAGATGCGATCCAGGCCACGGCGGATAGCATGGAGGGATGTGGCTAGAAAGTCCGAGCCATCTGTTTTCTTCACAGTCATATAAAAATCCTCAAGGAGCTCATTCAGTTTCACAGCAGGAATCTCAAATAAGACAAATACCAAGGTTATTTAGGGGTATACATAAAAATCCAGCCCTTCCCACAATCCTAATCCACTAGAGATATTTTTAAAACCCTGAGATAGAGGTGATTCTCTTGTCCCTTACCCAGCCTTGCCTCTTTCTTGTTCAGATCAAATGATATTCCTTCTATCTTTCAAGAAGTAGCTCTTATTTAGACTAAACACTCACTCTCTACCTCGAACCTTGTCTCTACAGGACAGATACAGGAGATTTCTGACTTCAAGGATGGAAAATACCAAGCTCACTGTTAGCTGGCTTATTGGAGTGGGAATGGAGTGAATGCATACTGACAATCCAGCAGCAATAAGGATGGCCTGGGTAATTTATGTTGTATAAAATTCATGTTGCATAAAAACTTGCTCCTTTAGGGTCTTTCGGAAGGGACTTTTGTTGTTTAAACATAAAAAAATGCCTGTGTATCAGCAGGAGTTAGAAGAAATTTAGAAACTTTTCCTAGAGGCTGTCACCTCACTCACTCTCAATTTAATCCCTAGGAAATGAGAGTGAAATTGAGGGGCCATGTTCCAGTGGGTTTAGTAAAATTTAAAGGAATTAAACAGACTTGTTTTCCCCCAGAAAATGAGGCTATTTGCAAATAAGATGCAAAGAAAATGTACAGTTTATTCTGCTTCTACCTCTGCGTTCTCTAGATTTTGAAACATTTTATAAGGGAGGTGAGGAGATACCTAGAATAAGAATTTTTACATTTTGTTTTATGGACCCATTCAACAATCTGGTAAATTTCATGGACTCCTTGGGAGAAAGCTGTATGCACAAAAATAAAATATAGAAAATTATATATAAAATTATAATTACTCTCCTTTATAGATCCCGAGTTAAGAGTTCCTTCCTCTTTTCTTCCTTCCTCCCTCTTTCCTTCTCTCCTCCCTCTTTCCTTATTTTTCTTTCTCTCTTTCTTTCTTTCTCTCTCTCTTTCTCTCTCTCTCTCTTCTCTCTCTCTCTTTCTCTCTCTCTTTCTCTCTTTCTTTCTCTCTTTCTTTCTCTCTTTCTCTCTCTCTCTCTTTCTTCTTTCTTTCTTTCTTTCTTTCTTTCTTTCTTTCTTTCTTTCTTTCTTTCTTTCTTTCTTTCTTTCTTTCTTTCTTTCTTTCTTTCTTTCTTTCTTTCTTTCTTTCTTTCTTTCTTTCTTTCTTTCTTTCTATCTTTCTTTCTTTCTTCCCTCCCTCCCTCCCTCCCTCCCTCCCTCCCTCCCTTCCTTCCTTCCTTCCTTCCTTCCTTCCTTCCTTCCTTCCTTCCTTCCTTCCTTCCTTCCTTCCTTCCTTCCTTCCTTCCTTCCTTCCTTCCTTCCTTCCTTTCTTCCTTCCTTCCTTCCATCACCCTCTTCTTCCTTTCTTTTTTTTTTTTTTCATAGCTTTTATGTTATAGAGCTTACAACCAGATCTTGTGAACACTGGTAGAGTTTCCAAGTTACTTC
This sequence comes from Sminthopsis crassicaudata, assembly GCF_048593235.1. NCBI lineage: Eukaryota > Metazoa > Chordata > Mammalia > Dasyuromorphia > Dasyuridae > Sminthopsis > Sminthopsis crassicaudata. The sequence continues at coordinate 463,767,316 of NC_133617.1, forward strand.
TATTTTGCCTGGGAGACTGGTCTGTAAGGTAAGACAGGGAGGTATGGGGATTGTGTGTATATATGTATCTGTATGTGCATGTATATACTTATGATACAAACTTCTTGAAAAACAGAAGACCTGAAAGAGATTCAGCAGATATGCATAATTAATTTACTGCCAACTATGGATTCATTAGATTTTTCTTCTCTTGCTGAAAATCTCAATCTATCAAAGGCAGTTATGCCTTAATAAAGCCATTAGCTTTAATAATTGTAGAAAATGGGACTAGTATGTACTAGTCCTATTAGTTAGAGGTGACAAAATCAGGGAGATTAATTTAAAAAATGCCACTTCTTCCATAATATCTTCTCTGATCACTCCAATGCAAAGATTTCTCTCTGCATGTTTTACCCAAAAGATTCATGCTACTACTTTTTTTTTTGAAGTGGGGAGGGGAAAGGAATATTTCATTGATATAGGGAACTTAGTTTACAAACTTTAAGTGACTGAAAGGCTGTTAGGATCACATAGTCAGCGCATGCCAAAGGCAGGACCTGAAAATTTTCTTGACTTTATTGAACCTCCCTTTTTATTTACTATGCAATGTTGCCTTTGGCATTTGCTTTATCTTCACCAATATATTTCACACTCCTTGAAGACAGAAATCATATCTTATTCATATTCCCTCATCATCTCTAATAGAACATTTTATATATAGTAATGACTCAGTATATATTTTTGTACATTTTATTAATTGAATGACTTGAGATGAAATATGGGTGGGGAAAGAGACTAAGTTGATTTAAACTCCAGAAACTTTTTCTCTCATATAATCACCATTGCATTAAAAAAATTATAATTCACTGAGAAAAATACAGTGGTGAATATAATTCTTCTGCAAAGTCAACAGTTTTTGGCTATAAATAATTTTCAGATCACTTTGCAAATAAAAATCAATTCTCTGGCCCAGACTGACTGCCTCCTTAATTTTCTCGAAGTAAGTTTTGGTCAGTTATCATTCCTTGAGGTTATCAAGGTCTTCAATGTGTTATAGAAATGATGCATGAAACCAGTTTCCTTCTGGGAGCAATTCAAAGCATTGATTTCACATCATGGTTGAGGCACTTGGCTACCTTACAATTAAAATGATAAAGTGGATAGAGGAGCCAGTCTATGAAGACAGACGAAAACACAGGGAGATGCTTTGGTCTAGAGAATTCAAGGCTGAGAGGCAATTTGATAGAAGTTTACAATGTCATGAAGGGTATAGATGACATAAAAATGTGCGTAAGTGGAAAATTTTCAGAGCATTAGCACTAGTTTCTCCCTCCCCTTCTCCATCCAGACTCCATTTGAGCTATGAAGTTCTAAAATGGTAGTTTGTTGCATCTGGTGTCAGGAAGATCTGAATTCAAATCAAACCTCATGCTCTTATTAACTGTGTGATCCTGAATAAGTCACTTAGCTTCTGCCTCAGTATTCTGAAGTGTACAATGAGGATAATAATAACACTAGCTTCCCAGGATTATTCCAAGGATGAAATGATATATTCAGTGTGCTAAACACACCTTTTTTAATACATGGCACAAAATAGGTGCTTTAAAAATGCTTGATTCCTTCCATTAATAGCATCATTTTACTCAACAACTAATAAAACGATAAAAATTAGGCCAAAAATAAATAGACCAAGAATAGATATGTATTGAAAAATGTGAAGAGATTCCAGAAGGAGTAGATATTAAATATGTAATAGATAAGAAAAGAGAGGGGTTCTTGGAAGGCATAATTCTATGTTTTGAGGTAGATATCTTGGAACACAACAATATTCTCCCATAAAACATCTCTCAGAGTCAATATTAGAGATAGAAAATTGGGCAGTATTGATTGTACATCTGATATATTTTTTTATTTTACATTTTATTAATGTTAAGAAATCAGAAAAGTAGTCTAGAATAGTGAATAGTGGACCTACCCGGAATCAGGAAACCTGAAGCAAAATTTTAACTCAGGAAGATGAATCTTGACTATAAGTCTCATTGCCCCACCTAGCTGCCCTGATATACATTGGTATAGAGAATTTCCTAACAGGAAAGCTCTGTACACTCATGAAATTAGAGTTCTAACCAAAAAAAAAAAAAAAAAAAGAGTTTCTATAGTAGAGAAACAGTATGGGATTCTGGAAAAAACAAAAACAAACAAAAAAACCCCACTGTCCTGAGAGTCAGGGATTAGCTTCTACTTCTCATTCTGTCATTAAGGAACTGGGTAGCATTCAGAAAATCACTTAACTTTGTGTGGGTTTTAATTTCCTATATGTAAAAATGATGCAGTTAGATGATTGAGTTAGATGATTGCCTATTGACCCTTCTAGATATACAGCATCTTGATTCTATGTAAATAAACTGTTAGCAGTTTTACTGCAGTTTTTCCAGTCATTTTCATCTGACTCTTGGTGACTTATTTGGGTTTTCTTGGCAGAGACATTGGAGTAGTTTGCCATTTCCTTCTCCAGTTTATTTTATACTTGGAGAAATTGAGGCAAATAGGGTTTGTCAAGGGTAACCCTAACTTGTGTCTGAAGCCAAATTTGAATTCAGATTTTCCTAACTTGAAGTTCAACATTCTATCCACTATGTCACATGTTAAAAATTTCTGAAAAGGCTTTTTTTTATGTACACATAGCAGGCTCTCAATAATAAATATTTATTTAATTGAAACCTGAGAGCAAGGATATTAAAATCTCATGTTATCAAGTATATTTATCTACCTGCTCATTTCTATGTTTTATAGTCTAATAATAGACAATAAAAATCTGTATATATATATATATATATATATATACATATACATACATATAAACTGATTCTGATTTTATTCAAATTCCTAAAATGGAACTGTCTAAGGGCTTAGATTAAATTAGAACTGTTTCCCAATAAGTTAAGTGAATTGAGAATTACAAAATGAAAAAAGAGATATTTAAAAGGTAAGGGTGATAACAATCAGGGATAGAGGGGATTTTGGATGTGGGAAGGCAACATTTGATTTGGGTTCCAAAAGAGAAACCTAGGAAGATTTACACAAACTGATACAAAGTGAATCATGTAGAAACAGGAATAATTAAAAAGGTAAATAGAAAAAAATTAGTTGCAATAAAACTATTGAAATTAAATGCTGTGAAATTATAAGGATCAAAGAAGAGATATTAGAAGGTTTCTTTCTTTGCAGAGGTGGGCAATTAGGAATGTGGAACATTGCACATAAGATCAGACTTTTTTTTAATGTGTTAGTTTTGCTGAACTGTTTATTCTACTTTTCTATCCTCTCCCTCCCCACCTGCTTACTTCCCCCAACCCTCTTCCCTTTGTTATAAGGGAATAAAAACTCTGGAAGGATGAGGGAGGGACATTGAGAAATAGAGATGATATGAAAAAAGATATCAACTTTTTTAAAATTAAAAAATGGTTAATAATTCAACAGGTTAAAAAAGGGGAAAGAAGGTTTTAAATATAGAGAAAATCATGAGAAAAACAACAAGGAAACAGTGCATATGTGGTCACTGAAAGAATTGTACAGTTTGGTTGTACAATAAAATAATGGGACAGAAGGAAGAAAATGAGCTTTTAGAGCATAACTACATGCTAGGCACTGTGCTAAGCCCTTTAACAATATTTTCTCCCCTGATCCTCACCATTATAGTGGGAGGTAGATGTTATTATTAGCCCCATTTTACAGGCATTTTTTGTTGACTATTAAAAGATACTGTTGAGGAGAACAAGGGCAGGTAGAACTGACTTGTCCAAGGTCACACAGCTGCTAAACGTCTTAAGCAGGGCTTGAACTAATCTTTCTTTCTCTGGGCCTAAGACTTTAGCCACTACATCACCTAGCTACCTAGATAAGACCAGAGAGATAGTGTTGTGCTGCATCATTGAAGGCATAGTAGCTTGAATTTCTTTCTGTAGATAATGGATTTCTAAGCAGAAAAGCAGCCCAATCAAATTTAGGTAGATTTATAAAGAAAAAAGAATATTTTGAGGGTAGCAGGAAGGGTGAATTGGAAGAAAGATAAACTGCAGTTAGGGGAATACTTAAGGAGTTATCACAATAAGTTAGTGGTAAGTTAGTGGTAATGAGTCAGTACTACAGTACTACAGTGTACAGTACTACAGTAGTGGCCTTTGGAACAGTAAGGATTAGACAAGCTATTAGAGATTGTTGTGGAGCCGGAATCTTTAGGATTTGGTAATTGATTGAATATGGGAAGCAAGAGATGGGATGAGTCAAAGATAATTCCATAGCAGGAAATGGTGAATGATGGTACCATTGGCTGAAATAATGAAGTCAGAAAGAGGGACAGGGCTAGGGAAAACAAGAATTTACTTTAGACATGTTGAGTTTAATGTGCTTGTGAAACATGGAGGTAGATGGTATTAGAACTGAAGATGAAGATCAGGAGTTTAGAAGAGAGCATAGGACTGTAGATACAGATTTGGGAGTCATCTGTATGGAGGTAGCAACTGAGATTGGAGGTAAATGACATTGCCAAAGGAAAGATGAAAAGAATGTTATGGTCAGACTCTTAGGAGGAAACATTTGTATTTAGAGGTTAGGAAGCATATAAGAAGCTAGTGAAGGAGAGAAGTGCCAGTTAGAATGGGAGAATGAGAAACAGGTAAACATGAAGTCAAACCAAGGGAAGAGGAAGTAGAACGTAATGATCACCTATGTAAAAAGTTACAAAGGAATCAGAAAAGGTAAGGACAAAATCTTGCCACTTCTGTGATTAGAGAAAAGGGAAAGAGAAGACAATGGTGGTAATTAGGTATGGAAGAAGTGAACTGGTGGGAAACCTCAATTTTCCAGGTAAAGTAGGAGGCTGAGTGAATGTGGGAAAATGGGGGGGGGGGGGCACAAATTGATGGTAAGCAGAAATACAAGTGAGAATGGTAATTTGTTTGGAGAATTCTAATGTTCAATTCCAGACCTAAGATTCTTAGGGATGTGGTTGGTCCTGTGATATAGGAAGTGATATATACATATGTATATATATATATATATATATATATATATATATATATTCACTAATATAGAAACTCGTGAATGAGGAAAGCATCAAGCTTGTTCAATCATTTCAGTCACGTCCAATTCTTCATGAACTCATTTAGGGTTTTCTTGGCAGAGATATGAGTGTGGTTTGCCATTTCCTTCTCTAACTCATTTTATGATAAGGAAACTGAGGCAAACAGAGTTAAGTGACTTGCCCAGAGACACATAGTAAAATAAGTTTCTGAGGACAGATCTAAACTCAGGAAAATGAGTCTTTCTTATTCTAGGCCCAGAACTCTATCTATTAGCTACCTAGCTGCCCTTTTATCAGTGTAAATTAGTACTTTCTCTGTGACTAAGAGTTGCCTAGACTTCTTAAACCTATTTGAAAGATTGAATGATTTGTAATATGTATCAAAGGTGATACTTAAGCCCAGATCCTCCAAGGGCAGCTCTTTGTCCACTATACCATGCTGTCTCTGGGATTCTGCTGACATTTACAAATTGTTCAAGGTGTATTTAACTTTATTATTATTTTATTATTATTATACATTTTTCTCTGATGGCATCTAACCTTTCATGGGAAGTAGATTATTTGCATATATGTTGGGCTTTGACTTTCTGTTTATCTGAATCCCTTTAGAAATTTTTCCTTTAATGCAAGTTTCCTTGCTTTATTTAGAAGATGGAGAACTGGAGGGAAGCAAAAAGAAAGGGTAACATTGACAGTGAAAGGTCTTTTGGTTTTTTCTATGGTAACATTTTGATTTTCTCATGTGAGTAACGGCTACTGCCTTTTCTTATCATGGCAAAGGCTAGGGGAAGGCAGAATTACTTTCTTTAAACATCATAAATTCTGTTCTTTTTTTTTTTTTGAAAGGGCAGATACTTCTATGTGAGTTATTAGAAAACAATTTCTTATATAGCTTGGGAACAGAAGGATAAGGGCACATTCTACCAACTTCTTACCACTTAGCACAATGCCTAGCACATGGGTGCTTAATAAGTTCTTGTTGAATTGATTACTTGGGAAAATGGTATTATGACCTTCTTTTTAGCTAAGATTTAGCTTCACTCTAATTTAATGATTAAAGTCTTCATTTGCTGTTCCCTTCCTCAATCTATTATAATTTTGACCACCACAATGCTATATTTCTTCCAACTTTGAAACTATTTTCCTTTTTCAGAGATAGGGAAGAATATGCAGAGGATACATACAGAGATGTTTTCCTTCTGTTGTTTGGGAACAGGCTTCTGACCGTTTCAAAACAAAAGTTTTTCTTTTCATTTTTAAAATTAATTCATTCTTATGGTTTTAAGTCACTAGAGTTGAAAACAAGTCCTAATGAATACCTTTTCATATATATTGAATGCCACAGATTAATCAGCAGAAATGATGCACCACATCTTTCAAAGGGAAATGTATTGGACTTATTTGATATCTTTAAATTAATATCATTTGTTGCTAACTATTTAACCCACCAAATAAACTTTTAAAAATTCTCTGTTTTTATCTTTGATGGGTAATAACCCATTATTTTGACTGAGTCCTGAGAGGAAAGACAGTCAGCATTTACTAATTTTCCTGACTCCCAGAATCCCTTCAGCTAGGTTCCAATTAAGGGAAACCCCATGAGTGTTGCTTTAAGAGATGACACATTAACCTCACCATGGCAACCCAAACTGTTTTAGCATGATCCAGTAGTATTGTCTAGGTGTCAATCAAAGTTGCTATGGAAATTTTCATTTTGGCTGGACAGAAAACTACTTTGAGAGCCTAGAGGTGAGTTATGATCTAGTGTATAAATTTATTCTTACAATGGCTAGAATAGGAACCATGTATTCAAATATTGTCCATTAGAAAACAATTGGTCATGGGTAAGTTCCCTTACTCACTTCAATTTTCCACTCTGTCAATGCCCAAAACACCCTTAGTCACCCTCACTGTTGTTTTCTGTCCTTGTTCCCTTGCTGAAGAGTAGGGGAAAGAATCAGGGAATGAAGCTGGCCTGATTCCACTATAATTCAATGCTAACTAATTTCAACTTGGCCTTCCAGGCTGTTTGACAATTCTATATTCATTTCTCATTCATTCTAAAGCATACTCTCATAACTACTGGGAAAAGTTTCCTATACCGCTCAAATCCTAAATCCTACTCTGCTAGATGGGGCAATGGATAGAATACTGCAGTTAGGAAGATCTGAGTTCAAATCCTACCTCAGATATTTATGAGCCATGTGAATGCCATCATAAGCTTCAGTTTCTTCCTTTGTAAAATGAGAGATTTGGATTCTCTGGCCTATAAGATCCTTTCCAAATCTAAATTTATTATCCCTTACTCTCTACTATGATGAGGACTCATCTTCCACTTTAATAGAGAAAATTGGAAAATTGAGGATTTTATTTCTCTCATCTTCACTTTAAGATCTATCTTCCTCTTCATCCATCCTTTCTTTTTATCTGTTTCAGAGGATAAAGATATACTCCAAAGAGAATCTCTTTACCTATATTTTTAACACCATTTTCATCCATGTTTCTTCCTTTTTCAAGAGAAGACAATATGGTGAAATGGAGAGAGCATCATAGAATCAGGATCCTGGGTCTGAATCCTGGGGTTGATATTTATTAGATGTATGACCTCAAGCAATTCAATTCTCTCTGGATCAAAATTTCCTCATCTGTAAAATAAAGGTGTTTGATTAAGCAAGTTTCCTCCCAAAGAAGGATTCTGGGATTGACTTTTTTCCATCTTTCTGTGGGCTTGTTATTATCACCTCAAATACAAGTGCATATAACTGTGACATAAAAATTCTTCTCTATCTTCTTTCCCCCTTGAGATTCTCTAGTTCTATGAATGATATTTTCCTTAGCATCTTGGCTTGAAACCTTAATATGATCTATATTTCCTTCCTCCTTTTACATGCCCTAAAACTGTTATCAAATGAATCAAAATCAAATTAATCAAATTCATTCTTACTTTGATATCACTCCATTTTTTGTTGAATTCTTTATACTCCCAAAGCAACCACTTAGTCTTAAGTCCTTTCTTATTCTTATTCTTTCTATACTAACTTAATGTAAGGTTCTTCTTGTTTCTAAGAGCTAGGTCCTCCAATCTATCCTACACACTATTTTCAGAAGATTCTTCCTTCCATCCTTTACATTATATCACACTATCTTCTCAACCCTATGTTCCCCAACATCCTAAAAAACCCCACAATACCTTCTCATGATTTATAGAAACTATGTTGCTATGTTATTGTTATTGTTTAGTTGTGTTCAACTCTTTGTGATCACATTTTTTTTTGGTAAAGATAGTGAAGTGGTTTGCCATTTCCTTCTCTAGTTCATCTTTATAGGTGAGAAAATTGAGGTAAATAGGGTTAAGTGATCTGTCTAGGGTCACACAGCTAGTATAAGTGTTTGAGGCCAGATTTGAACTCAGAAAGTTGTTTATGAGCCCAGTATTCTATCCACTGTAGAATGTACACCTAACTGCCCATATAATTCAGAGTTTATGACTTCAAAATATAGTTCCAATTCACCTTTCTAGCCTTATATCCCAGTTCTACTTACACACATTTCCTTCTTTGATCAAAGTATTAACTCTGTCCTCAAATATGAGATGTTCTTTTTCACTTCCATCACTTTGCTTACACCATTCCTTCTGTCTTGATTGCCACCTAACTGTCTCTATCTATTGAAATCTTACCTACTCTTTGAAGTCCAAATCATCTCACATCTTTCATGAAGCCTTTCCTGAATGGCTCAGTCAAAACTGATCTCACTTTTTCTGAATTTCTGTAAAATAATCTATACCATTAACATCACATTAATCATGTAATATCTTTCATGGTAATTATTATGCATATGTTTTATTTCCTTATAAGATTATAAATTCTTAGAGAGCCATAACCATAACTATAGCATGAATCCCTCAAAGTGCCCAGTGAAGTATTTTGTACATAAAAACTGCTCAATAATTATTTGTCAAATGAACACATTGAATTGTCAAGCTCCTTACCTTGGTTATATCCATGTAGTCCTTAAGTCCTTTTGTCATACACCAATATCTCCATACATTAAGTGCATAGAGTGTAGCTTTTGTTGTGTTTGGACTCACAGCACTGATACAGAAGTCCTTCAACTCATCATTAAAATTAAATACAGGAAATTTGTTGAGCTTAGTAGAATATGCTATAAAAAAAACAACAAAAAGGAATTAAAAATAATTTATCATTCCCTTTCATGGAAAATGTCTTACTTGACTTACATGAATCTTGAAATGCAAAGTCACTCAAAAACATGAAAATCCTATTAAACAAATACTAATTGGAAAAATAAAATATGAGATCCTTTGATCCTCTGAGGTCATCTTGAGGTTGTCTCAGTGATGAAGCCATTTTGCAATATACTTTAACTAATGAAATGAGCTTTCATATTCCTTTACTTAGAAAAAAGAAAATAAAGCTATTAAAGAAATGAAATTAGAAGTATCACCCTCTATTCTGAGAACTGGTACAAGTAATTATAGATATTGATTAACATACAATATATATGTGACTTTAACTAGGTTGTTAAAATGTTGCATTTCTTTAGTTGTCTTCAGTAGTAAAAGAAAAAGCATTTGTTACCTCTCTACTTTGTTTAATTCACCATGCTAGGATATGGGAATAGTAAATATATACATACATACACACATATATGTAAACATATAAATTTATAAATATACATACATACTATTTCTATATAACATATAAAATTATAAGCACATATTAATATATGAATATATTTTTATATATTTTACATACAAATGTACAATATATGAAATCTATCCATGTAAACGTTTATACATAAATGTATTAGAAGGTCAGGAATAGCTTCATATAGGAGATTGAAGCTGAATTGATCTTTGAAGGTTTTACAAGATGGTAGTGAGGAGGCAGTGCAGTGCAGACACTGGGGAGGGCTGTATTAATATAGTGGTAGGGGATGGAATTCAATTTGGAGAAATTACAAGTTAGCCAGTGTAGTCAGAAGGCTAAGCTATGAAGGGGACTGATGTGAAATGTCTGGATGCAAAATCTGGAATTAGATTGTGAAATGCTTTAATTGCTAAACTGAGTTTATGTTTTGTTTTAAACTTTCTAATACAAATATTAGACATTTATGTAAGCAATATAATATATAAAATCTACCTAGGACTTACCCTCAAAGAGCTTATAGTCTACTTGGAGAAACAACATAAACAAAAAAAAGCACATAACATTTACAGAGTAAATGCCATTTTGGTGGGGGAAAGAGCATTAAAGTCTCAGAGAATCAGAAAATGACTGAGGAACCTTGAAGGGAATTGGACATTATAACTTTGTTTGATGACTCTTTGACTTTCAGTTTTGAACAGGAAGGGAGACATGTGCTTATCAAAGATGTTCACCACTGCCATAAAGAAGCTCCAGCAAAAAGGTCAAAGTTAAAAAGGAATTCTTTACAAATATTGAGATTCTCTAGAGCAGGGTTTCTCAATCTTTTTCCACTCATGACTCTTATTCTTCAAAGAAATTTTTATGTGACCCTGGATATGTAGATAAATAAAACAAGTGTACAAATCAAACATTTACTGATAATGAGTCATAATATCATGAATCTCACACTCAGTTATGAGATCCCAGATGGAGTCATAAACCACAGTTTAGGAAGCTGGGATCTAGATGTTTGCTAATGCCACTGTGCTGATTATATCAAGAATATGGCAAAGACCCCCAAATGAAATTCATAACTTCTGACGGAGACTTGGTTTAACTATTGAAGAAAACCAAGAATACGTTCCATACATGAAATACAACTGGATGGACAACCTATAAAATTTGTTCATTGTTATCCATATTTTTGATACTGTAAAATGGACAATAAGGTGGACCCTTATTGAACAGAAGGAGAATGGGTTGAATTTCCTTTGGGAAATTGCAAAGTTCTTTCAGTGATCTCTTTGTTTCTCTTGAGGAAGGTAAAACTCCATCTTTTAAACATCAATGTTTTTCCAGTGATGTATGGCAATGAATCATGAAATATTAAAGTCTCTGAATAATAAAATGTGAAATAAAATAGGATGAAACATAAACTTCTGTTTAGCAATTAAAGCATTTCACAATCTAGTTCCGGACTAGACATTCAAATATTTCACATCAATTCCCTTCACAACTTGTTGTTTTTCCCAAATTTGCATCCCATCCCCTGCCACTGTATTAATTCAGACCTTGTAATATCTGTAGTACACTGCACTGCTTCCTCCTTTATGGCAGCGAACACCTTTGATAAGCATGTCTCCCTTCATGCTCAATTCTGAAAGTCAAAGGGGGAAGCCTTCAAAGATTAGTTCAGCTTCTATCAACTATATCAAACTATCTGTGACCCTCCTAAGTTTTAGAGCTTTCTCATATCCTTCCTAGACTAAATCCATCGCACAATTGTCCTTCCCTTTGTTCTGATGCATACATTATCTCCATCTAGGTACTCATTTTGCCATTGGATTGTCTCATTAATGTCTTGTCTATAAGCTTACAACCTTGATAATGGTAGTCATGGTAATAGATACTTCTTTTGCATTACCTATAGTATTTGGCAGTAGTGGACAGCCAGTAGACTTCAGTGGTTTGAGACAGCTAAAGTTTAAAGAAAAAAACAGAACAAAACAAACCAGATTCAGAGTCAAAAAACTAGGGTTTTAGTCCTGGGTTTTCCAATTCCTATATGTGTGATCTTGTGATCTCTATAAGTTTCAGTTTTGCTCATTTATAAAGTGGGCATAATGATATCTATACTACTCAGAAGGGGTGTTAGAAGATTCAAAAGAGACTGCATGACAAGCTCTATATACTTATGGGGTATAATTAATCAATCTTTTTAGCATAAAAAAATGAACAAAGTCTGGGGATAGCTCTGATATTGTTTGAAGAATCTGAATCATTTAAGTATAGGATTTTTTCCTACTAAATTACCAAGATAACTGCCTTGCTTTTCCACATGGGATTCACCATTGTTTGTAAGACTAAATCAATATTAAAATATGATTGTTGAAAAAGGGAACACAGATCATCCTGCAAAGTGTGAATTGTTAGGTAAAGGGGGAGAAAAGTAATTCTTAACCACCTGTGTTTATTAAAAATATCCTAGCATTAAAAAAAAAATTATGGGCATGTCACCTTGCAGGAGTAAGGACAAACTGACATCTTTGAGGTGAAGTGAGTGAGCAGTTTCTTCATATGTAAATGGGGCATGATAATCCTTTTGTCACCTATTCCTCCTCTCCTCCTTCCCCCATTCCCAGGGCTTGGAAAGTGCTCCATAAATTCCCAAGTTCTGTAAAATGTGAGCTATTATTATTAAGATAGAGAATAACCTCTACAGTTTTCAAGAGCTAGGATTATTCAGCTCAATTCTTGCCTTGGCTGGAATCCTGGACTGATAATATTTTAGTTTCTTCATTTTGTTCCTGAAAGATGATGAACTTTGAAAACAAAAACACGTCTTGATACAGAAAAAAAATGAGATGATTTATCTATGTGATAGGAAAGAGAATCTTCTTAAGGCAGATTAGGATGAAACATATGGTTACAATATTATACAGGATTGTGATTCCCACTCCCCCATGGCCTCCATTAATCTAGTCAATCAGTTAAAAAGTATTTATTAGTGCCTGCTAGGTGCTAGACATTGAAGATGCAACTACAAAGGATGAAAAGATTCCCAACTCCCAGGGAGGTCACATAGTATATAGTCACAGATGGCAGAATGTAGATGTGACAAGGTATCTGTGATTCTTTTACAAAATGTGAACTGAGTCAGAAGGGGTAACATGTTTTGTTAAGCAATAAATTGACCACATCCCTGGGAACTTTATATCAGCAAGCTCTGGCATTTAATTCTGTAATTAGAGACAAATGCATTAGCAACTAGCAGCTAGGGAAGAATCCAGGGCTTCGCTTTGGAGTGTGTGTGTGTGTGTGTGTGTATGTGTGTGTGTGTGTGTGTGTGTGTGTGTGTGTGTTTTATCTTGTGTCCCGGGTTTCTTTTTTTTTTAATTAAAGCTTTTTAATCTTTAAAATATATACATGGATAATTTTTCAACATTAACTCTTGCAAAACCTCGTGTTCCAATTTTTTCCCTCTTCCCCCCACCCCCTCTCCTAGATGGCAAATAATATATGTTAAATATGGTAAAATATATGTTAAATCCAATATATGCAAATATATTTATACAATTATCTTGCTGCACAAGAAAAATCAAATAAAAAAGGAAACAAATGACAAAGAAAATAAAATTCAAGCAAACCACAACAAAAAGAGTGAAAATGCTATGTTGTGATCCTCACTCAGTTCTCACAATCCTCTTTCTGGATGGAGATGGCTTTCTTCATCACAAAATCATTGGAACTGGCCTGGATCATCTCATTGTTGAAAAGAGCCATGTCCATCAGAATCGATCATCATATGATCTTATTGTTGCCATGTACAATGATCTCCTGGTTCTGCTCATTTCACTTAGCATCAGTTCATGCAAGTCTCTCTAGGTCTTTTAAAAATCATCCTGCTGATTGTTTTTTATAGACCAATAATATTCCATAGCATTCATATACCATAACTTATTCAGCCATTCTCCAGCTAATAGGCATTCACTCAATTTCCAATTTCTTGCCACTACAAAAAGGGCTACCACAAACATTTTTGCACACGTGGGTCCCTTTCCCTCCTTTATGATCTCCTTGGGATATAAACCCAGTAGAGATATTGCTGGATCAAAGCAGGGCTTCACTCTTGAAGACTGTTGGGTAGGAGATTTTCTTACCTCTTTTCCTCTCTTTTTGCCATGACATCTAATAAAGGAAGAACTATACCAGATAGACACCTCCATCTAGGAATTCAGAGAATCTGAGTTATAGTTAAATGAGGAGAGAGAAACACTCTTCAGATAAACACAAATGCAAAGAGATAATCATTTGGGTCAAATAGGTGGCACAGAGTATAAAAAGCGCTGGGCCAGGAGTCAGGAAGACTCATCTTCTGATCTCAGATATTAGCTGTAGAGTTCTAGGCAAGTCACTTTACCCTGTTTGCTTCAGTTTCCTCATCTGTAAAATGAGCTGGAGAAGGAAATGGCAAACCACTCCAATATCTTAACCAAGAAAATCCCAAACGGGGTTTAAAGACTCAGACATAACTGAAATGACTGAGCAATAACAATCATTTGAGGCTGGAAGCAGACATATTTGTATGCTCACTATTTGTCTTTTGGTATTGGATGTCTTACAGCTAATCTGCTGATCCACTGGCTTGCAACTAAGGCAAAGTAGCCAACATTGCTGTAGGTTCCTCCCAGTAGATTCCTGACATAGGGACCCCACACCACCCTGGGTTTCTGTGCTGCACCTGTGTTTGGCTGCCACTCCCAACTGAAACAGACCTTTTCTAAAATTCTTCCAAAATATTTTCTGCTGAAAATTTGTTACAGTCCAAATATTTGTGAGTTCTGTCACTCCAAAACCAGAGGCTTGATTTGATGTTGATCTGAGGGATATCTGGGAGAGCTCAGATCTAGATGGGTCTTCTCTCTGCCATCTTGACTCTGCCCCAACCCCCAAGAGTACTTAATAAAGAAAGCTAGCTTTGGCCATTGAACATTGCACTGACATAGAGAAAAATGCCCAAAGAGTCCGATGGGGCAAGCTCTCCTTTAGAAATGCCATTTCCTGAGAATATCAAGTTCAGCCTAGCAATGGAGCAACATAGAGATCACTTCCAACAGAGAGCAGTATGAAGACATTATGAGAAGTGTAAAAGGCCTTGGAGCCCTATAGTATCATAAGTATGAGTTATTTTGACCACATATTTTCTCTACTGGTGTGCCTTACTAGGCACTCTATGTATGTGGCCACTCTTCTCACTGATGCCATGTCTTGGTGGAAAAGTACATCCTAGGTTTGGGGTAGCAGGATGTATTTTGTAGTGATTGTTCTGACTATGCCATCTTAGTAAATGCCTTTATTTTGAGTTAATTATAACTACATGCTGACTATTAATGGAGAGCACCCCAATGGGGGTTTGTAAGTGGGTACCTAGAGTAAGCAAGACAAATTGCTTCAATTTGATTTGAAATGAATTCTAAGTAAATTGTATCTATGCAGCTAAGTGGTGCAGTAGATGAAGCTGTCCCAAGTCTTAATGGTTTCATTCTTATTCCAGTGTCTTACTTGACTGAGTTCTACTTGATTTGGAAAGGATATCCTCTGCATTTAAGCCTATTCTTCATCTATTCATATTCTAATCTCCCAAAATAGTAGAAATAATGCCTGACCTCATTGATCCTTTGTACAAAAACTTTAGTGGGCTATGTTGCTTTTAAGATAAAATAAAAATTCCTGTTTGGTTTTAAGGACCAACATAATTGGGACTCCCGCTTATCTTTGCAGATTTGTCTTGCATTATGCCCTCTCAAATGCTCTCAATTCTAGCCAAACTGGCTGACTCATTCCTCATCCTGACATTCTATCTGTCATCTTCATGTTTTTTGTATGGGCTTTCCCATGTGCCTGGAATGTTGCCCTCTTCCAATCTGTGTTTTCGAAGCTGAGCTAAAGTGTTCCCTCCTATAATAGGCATTTCCTGATTTCCTCAATTAGTACACTACATACACCTAAATTCTGAAATGACCTTTTATTTACTTATATGTTCCAAGATGTTCTCCTCCAGTAGAAATTTGTTCCTTGAAGGCTGTTTTTTTTTTAAGAGTTCTTACATGCCTGACACATAACAGATGCTTGATAACTACTTGCTAAACAGAATTGAAGAGAATTCAAAATTTGAGAAACACTGTGCTCTCATTTGACCTCATAAGAACTCTGTGAAGTAAGTATTATGCACATTCATATATTATGGAATAACTAACTCCAAAAAGAGGCAAGAAGCCACAGAAAGAAGGAATGACACTCTTAAATAAAGTCCTTAGGATTGAACCTGGACTGTGACAGCAGAGTCTTGAGGGAATCTGGGCTGTAGACCACATAAGGGAACAACAAGATGATCTGACGTACATAAGAATATTGACTAGAAATAATTTTTTTTAAAATAACAGCCTCTTTATATAAAGTTCATGACACATAGTATATATGAGATTTGCCACCTGGATCATAGGGTCATAATTTTTAAGCCTGGAAGGGATCCTAGAAGTTATTAAATCCAACCCCTTTGTTTTACAAATGTGGAAACTGAGGCATAGGGAAGCAGCCTGTAAATGTCTGAGATAGGATTGGAACTCAAGATTTCCTGATGTCCTGAGTCCATCTCAATGGACCTGAGTCCATTGCCCTAGCCATTACTCCATCAAGTTGCTCTAAGATTTACTCTGGGATGAAATAAAAACAAAGAGGAAATATGCAATAAATATCTGATTTTCCTCTTTTAACTTTTTTCCTCAAGCCCATAGAAATACAAATTCATTTATTCAATTATTCAATATTTTAGCTCCCTCTGTTTTCCTTATACTATATTGCTAAGATGTGAAGGGAAATGAATTAGTGTGGATCATGCTCTTTGCTAGTAAAGGTTTAACAACTAGCTCTCTGGAGGGAAAGTTACTCAAGACACATTTTTAACTTTAATTTCCATGAACATTTTCTCCATCACTTTCTTATGTTTAACAAATCAGCAAACAATAAAAATAAACCCTGATTTGTAGGGTTTGCCAGTTTTGGAGGTATAAATGCTCTCACTGAGAATTTAACAAGCATGGGTTGCTGTAGCAAACCCTTTGTTTAAGGCTTTAAAAGTCCTGAAGGACCAACAATCTGAGCTCATACAGAAAGTACAACATTAGGCCCTTTCCACTGAGAAATCCAGTCAGTATATAGAGGGCTATCATATTGGTCTGTAGTACAGCTTACTTGGCAGGATAGTTTTTGTTGAAGCATCTCAAAGCATGTAAGTTACATCACACCCCATGAAGGGCCACTATTTGCTTATTAGTTTTGGAAGATTTCCAGGATATGGGCCTCCAAGAAGCACAAAAAAGCAGATCCTTAAGTCAAGCACATTCTCCTTAATAGCCCATCCTAAGAATAAGGGGAAACGAGAGAAATTTAACAAGAATCTATTTCAACTTCTTGGGATTCCCCCCACCATCTTTTCTGTTAGCTCTTGAAGGCAGAGAGGCACAATGGGAAGGCAAATATTCCAAATGTATCTGCCTATAATTCCAACAGCAGGTCTAATTATATGTTGACCTATTTGGCATTGTTTCCTTTTATATAGTTCTGTTTTCACTGACTTACTTAAATAATGAGATTTTATTGATCTAGAATAGGGGTGCTTAACCTAAAATCTGTATATACATATCATGGGATTCAATAACTTGAATGGGAAAAAATTGACTTTTCATTTTCACTAACCTCTAACAGAAAATTATCATTTTCTTCAATTATTTAAAAACATCATTCTAAGAGGAGGATTATAGATGCCATATGACTGCTAAAGGGGTTATTGACTTACAAAAAGCAGAGGGGAATAATGAATAGAGTAATGGACTTGGGTTAGTAAAGGAAAACCTTATTGCAAATCCTGCCTCTGATGCTTATTTGCTGGGGAATCATTTGACCTCTATCATTTGCACCTTAAGCATCTCCATAGGACTTAACTAGGGTGGGTTCTGTTTTATATTCCCAGAGCAGGAATTCCCTATATTGATGAAATCATTCATATTGGCGTGTGTTACACACACACACACACACGCCAATATGAATGATGTGTATATATATATATAATTTCATTTCAAAGAGCAAAAAGAGGGGAGAAGAGGAGGAAATAAACATTTATAAAGTGCATAGGCACCTTTCTAAGCACTTTCACAAATAATTTCATTTGAGAAGGCCAGTGCTGACCAGAACTGAGCCAGTAATACTGACAATGATTTGAATCTGATTAATTGACCACTAGCAAGAGAAGAATACCTGTGAATGTTGGGAAGTAACAACTGTTTTAAGCTATAGTAAGGAGGTCACACAATTCTGGGAGGCCTCCTAATCAGCCTGCTGAGTAGAAGAGTGGATTCAGTTTGGGAAATTTAACTGCTGTTCCTGTGATACTTCTGATCAGATGAAAAACAAATGTGGGTTCCTTAACCCCCATCCCAAATAAAGTATTTTGGCATTCAAGTTCCTAGTGTATTGTTCACATTAGGTATTTAATACATTTCTTTTTAGTTCCTGTTAGTGCTTTTTCTTTCACTAATTTAATTAACATAGGAAAGACATATGTTTGTAATAATAGTAGTTAATAATAGCTAACATTTGTATATTAAATTCCAGGCACTGTGCTAAGTGGGTAATTATTTTATTTGATCCTCACAACAACTTTGAGAGGGAGGTGTTATTATTATCCCCATTTTACAGATGGGGAAATTGAGGCATACTGAGTTTTTTCTTTTTTTATAAGAGGTTTTCTGTTAGCTTGTGAAGGCAGTGAAGAATAGTGGGGAGGTAAATTCTACAAATATACCTGCCCATAATTAGACAGCAGGTCTAATTACATAAACACATATTTATAATAGCTTTTTATTTTTTCAAATACATGCAAAGATAGTTTTCAGCATTCATTTTCTTGTGCTTCAAATTTTTCTTCCTCTCTCATCCTTCTTCCTTCCCTTGAGAGCAAGTAATCCACTGTAAGATTAAGCACGTGCAATTCTTCTAAATATATATCTATATTTGTCATGTCAGTGGGTCTAATTATAGATTGACCTATTTGGCATTGTCTCCCTTTATACTTTATGTTTGTCCACGGTCACACTGCTAAAGTCTTAGGACCCAATTGAATTTGGTACTTCCTGAATCCAGTCCCAGAACTCTATCCATTGCACTACTTAGATGCCTATCTTTCTGGGGACAAGGAAGAAGAAGATAAAAGATTAATAGGAAACAGAAGATACTCAATAAAGGTTAAAAAAAAAACACTTGCCATACCATGACCAGCCTTGATATAGTATCTCAAAGTTGTTAAATACTCTTCAGTATCTAATGGATATGGAAAGGACATTAAATACTCTTCCTAAGCCACTGAAGCACCATTCTAAGGGCAAAGGTTTTCCACTATAGAGCTTCAATTGATCATGACTTTTTAGATTAATTCCTCTTTGGGGGAGCAGTTGAGTGACTAAGGGAACAAGTAAATAAAGTCTAAATAATCTAGTTAATTTATTAACCTGTGCATCTTAAAAGTGAAGCTTCTTAATACCCTAAATAACTACTGACTAATATTTCCGCCCTGTATAAGACTGCATGCCATTATAGCAATAGTTGGCCAATGAACACTGAATGCAGAGTAGGAACACATCATTTCAGATCCCAGTTACATCCCCTATAAAATGGGTAGGGGGGGGCGTGCTTTTTGAACTAAGTCTTCTCTTAGGTCCTTCCTAGCTCTGAAAACTACGACCCCTCCTCCCCATCTCCCCAGCAAAGAAGTTTGTGTTCCATGGCTAGCATTGTTTCTTTGGGTTTTTGTAAGGTATGAGTTAAAGGCAAAGGCAATGATATTTAAATGATTTAGCAATTAACTAACTAATCAAAGACCCTAATTCATTTTGGATAGTGATTTGCAATTCTTTGAAATACTGGGCCACGCCCTACTAAGTAATGACATTGAATCATTCCTACAGAATGAAAAATAATGACATTTGTAAAATGAAAAAGAAACAATAATGAAATAAAAATATGATGACAGTGTGATGGTTCAGCTATGTAGGTGAATGATATTTAAAGATAACAAGATTGATCTATAAAGATCAATATATTACATGTTTTAAATTTCTGACATTTACTCAATTCTTTCAAATCTGTTATCTAACTGGAAATGATCAGAAATTGGAATTGACCAGGAATTCAATATGAGAGCATATCTGTCCTTGTAATTATATATTGGGAGTTTCCATTTCCACAATAAACTAGTTTTAGGAACTTATCACAAAAAGGCTCTTTGGCTAAAATTAGGTCATGTCAATGTAGTTATTGTGATTTTAGCTTTCTATATGCCTTTATTTAGCTATATTCCAATCGCTTCATAACCTACTCATGGGGCAACTTTGAAAGTGGAATTCCATCTTGGAAATGGAATCAATAAAAGTCTGAAATTTGACCTAGGCTGAACCCTTGCAAAATTGAGGCAGTAGGATGGAAAGACAGTTATGAAATTATCCAGTACCCATTCCCTGCCTGTAGTTTACTGCAAATATCCCTTCCCCCCAACATTTCAACAGCAAACATTAAAAATATGTAATTTGAACCTATTTGGGGAGCTTTCATTCTGGTAATGGATTAAGCCATAATTAGGAAGTGAAACTTCCTTTTATTGCCAATGAAAATGTACAAAAACAGTTTTTACTAATTTATGAATAGGAAAGATGGTCTTTTGAGGTACAAGATGAGCAGCCCTTTGGGTGCATTCCAATAACAACATCCTAATCTAAAGAATATTAAAAAAATCTGACAATTTCAGTGCCAACTAACGTATTAAATCAAGAAGTATGTTGTCAGGCTATTGCTTGATAGGGCTCATTAACTGCACCCAAATCACATATACTAAAACAAAACAAATAGTAGCCATCTTTCTAACCAAAGAAATGAGGTTAAAAGTAGTTGGTTTTTTTTAATCAAATAATCCTCATGACATGCTTTTGACAATTTAATTAATTCATAGTAACATGTTATTACTTTTGCATAGTTTAATATGATAACCATGTTGCTAGTTGGAACAGTTTAAAGAATAGCAGACCTGGAGTTAGGAAGATTAATTTATATCCTGCCTCAGACACTTACTACATGAGGAAGTCATTTGACTCCACCCACCTCCATTTCTTCATCTGTAAAATGGGGATAATAATACTTGTCTTCCAAGTTTGTGTGAGGATAAAAGAAGATCCTATTTGTGAAGCACTCTGCAAACCTTAAAGTGCTATGTAAATGCTAGCAATTATACATACACACATTAATGCACACACATGCACATTTATATATACTATCCATTAACAAATATTAATTATTTGTAATATTCTTCTGTTTCAGTTTTCTTGGGGGTCTCTGGGAGCAGCCTTAGTTTCAGTTCAGTAATCACCACAAGTGCAGCCAGGGAGTAAAGTCCAAATCCTTTATTGTCTCTTTCCAAGTCTTGTCTCCTTTCCTGCAGCCTGGTTAGCTTTCTTATAGTCCAGATCCTTTATTATCTCCATCTTGGGGCTGGGAAGCTTTCTGGAGAGCCTTTCAGTCTGGCCTTGGTCTTAGTGGGGGAAGTGCAGGAGTCTAGTCCAGCCTCCAGAAAGACTGAAGATTGAATTGAATTTCTTCCCTTGGTTCTGAGAGCTTAAGCTCCTGCCGGCAGTCCTTTGCCTTCTCTCTGAATATCTCTGAATATCCCTGGCTGAGGCTTCTTGCTTATATGCTTTACACTGAGTACAAACCAATCATTATATCACTAGGAAACCATTATTTGTTGTATGATTAAATCAATGATAAACTAGATTTAACCATTGTCTCCTCAATTCCACTTAGTGGAATTTTTGGCCCATGACATCTCCTTGTAGGATTAAATCAATCATGCTGAACCATGCTAAATTAGATAACTATTGTCTCTGTCAATTCCACTGACTTAATACCTTGTAAGAATCCTTTGTTTCAAGTTCAGAGTTCTGGTCCATGCACATTTATATATACTATCCATTAATACATATTAATTATCTATATAAGATATATTTAATATAATGATATTTGTATAGAAATATATTTTTATCTGCATCAGTGGATGGAGTGCCCACATCACCAAGATGAGAATATAGAGAATATATACACACATATATGTTTATTACATACACAAAAACACATGTATGAAAACTGAGATGAATGCATATACTTACATATGCTGTACTTAGATTCATGATGGATTAGTGATGTAGGCATTCCCTCCATTGGTGCTTATTTTTAAAAATCTATCTAGCTCTCTGTAAATATTATTACATTAAATTTATTTTCATATAGCTATTCTCTCTCTATATTAATATCTGTGTATATATTTGGTGTATGTGAGTAATCTGAAATGAGAATATGTATGTATGTATATATATATATATATGTATATATATATATATATATACATATATATATATATATATATATATTTAGATTAATTGATGAATCACTCATTTCAGTGATATGGGTCCTGGTGCAGATTTTAAAAATATGTAAATATAGATATCACTAAATTAAATATTTTTTATAAAGCTAATAATTATACTTATATCAATAGCTATTATATGACATATATGAAGAACCTGTGATGAGATAAATATATGTATATACACATATACATAAATATACACATATATCTCTTTGTATATATCTATATCCCCAATTATGATAATTAAATTCATTGATGGTATTACTTATCTCAGTGATGTGGGCACCTCTTCCACCAGAGCAGATAATCACACAATTTAGAGTGCCCACACAACTTAGATATCATAATCCCTCCAATATTTTAAAAGCACAAGATACTATCTTCATTAGTTGGTTTTGAAAATTATTTTATAAATAGAAAATCTGGAAGGAAAATAGATACGTATATGGAAATATAGACTTATAGAAATGTTGACAGAAAAAAGTATTTCTCATAACTTCTCTTAAAAACAAATGTCGATTTTATCATCATTTTTGAAATTCAGACTTTGGTTTAAAAATACTAGTCAGCAAAACAAATGCTTTTAAAATACCCTCTTCAGTTGTTTGTGAAGACACCAACTTTTGTTCACATCTATTTTATTTGGTCTTTCTACCTTTAGGCACTCTTTATCCCTCTATCCACCACAGAGCTATCAAAGCCCCTTTGTAAATCTCAAATATGGCCTTGTCATTTTCCTGTAATCTGGTAGAAACAGCTTTTTGAGTTTTGAGTTAGAGGACTTGGGTTCAAATCAGCCCTCTGATAATTAGTAAGCACATGATTTTGGGTTAGCCTAGGCCAGAGTTAGAATTTAGAGAAAGCTAAGTATTTCAATGGAATGAGAGCAGGGTCTGGAATCAGAAGGACCAGAGTTCAAATACAGCCTCAGACAATTGTCAGTTGTGTGATCCTGGGCAATGTACTTAACTCTATTTGCCTTAATCCACCTGAGAAGAAAATGGAAAATCACTTCAGTGTTTTTGTCAAGTAAACCCCACATGGAATCACAAAGAGTCAGATGAGTGAAAAGTTGAACAACAAGGCCTGAATTGTATATGTAAATATAGATATCACTAGATTAAATATATTTTATAAAGCTAATAATTATACTTATATCAATAGCTATTATATTTAAGAAAGGTTGGAGTAAGAGGATTCTGAAGTCCTTTATAATTTGGTTTCCATCTACATTTTCAGGCTAACGATACATTACTACCCTTCCAGTAGTCTACAATGCAGTCAAATTGGTTTTCTCACTATTCCTCAAACATGTTCCACCTCCCATCTCTATGCCTTTTGCCCAGGCTGTCCCTCATACTTGGAATGGCATCTTTCTTCACTTCTGACTTTTAGAATTCTTTGTTGACTTCAAAGTTTAGTTCAAATGCTTCCTTCTTCTTACAGATAGTCTTTTCTGTTCACCTTGCCACACCAAAATAACCTTGTATGTATTTTGTGTATATGTTTATGAATGTGATATCTCTTCTGACATGGGGATTTTTAGGGATTTTATTTGGATCCCTTCAAATTTAACATTGTAGGTGCTCAATAAATACTTGATTGCTCATTGACTAAGGAAATACTTTCCAGTTTGGATATTGCTTTAATAATCATCTACATTTACACATGTGTTTCTCATAACACTTCAATTAGGAACTGAAAGTATTATTAGTGCTAGATTGTAGATAAGCATATAAGATTCAAAGGTATGACTTTGGGCAAATCATTTAACTACTTTGAATCTATATTTAGCTTTAGATACTAACCATCTGAATTCTGCCTCAGTTTCCTAAAACTTTAAAAAGGGGTTAATAATAGCATCTACCTCTCAGGATCACAATGAAAATCAAATGAGATAATATCTTTAAAATGCCTAGCACATAATAGGTGCTTTATAAATGTTTATTGCCTTTCCTTTCCCTTCCTAAAACACATAAAGTGGAATTGAAATAAGATAAAAGAAAATAAATATGTATTAAATATCTACTATGTGTTCCAGGTACTGTGCTGCTTTACAAAAATGTCTCATTTAATCTTCACTTGGGGAGTAGATACTCTTATTATCTCCATTTTACAGTTGAGGAAACTGAGGCAGACAGGGTAGAGTGAATCCCTCAGGGGCACATTGCCAGTTAGTATCTGAGGCTAGATTTGAATTCAGGTCTTCCTGTTACCAGGCCTTGCATTCTGTTATGCCATATAATTACCTTCCCAATCAGGAGAGAAGGCAAAATTGGCCTTCAATAGGTTAGATAGACACTCTGTTTCATATTTTTAAGAGGACATGAATGAGAGTTATATAGGATAAGTGGTTATGTATGGGATATAATTTCTGTAGTTGTAGAGAAGTCCTAAATTGATTAAAAATACTGAGCCATGAGTATTTGAGCATTACAAAGTAAATGAATTGCCCTCCTTTTAATCTGAAAAATTAAATACTTGGCAAATTTTAAATATAAAACAATTTGAATGTTGAGGGTGATTTATTTCTGATAGCTCTTGAGCAATATGAAGCATTTAATTTTATTACTATCACCTGCTTTAATAAACAGTATGGAATTGTGGAAAGAGTGCTGGGGTTTGAAGTCAAGAAGATCTGGTTGAAATTCAAATATTGTTTCTGACATAGACCAGCTGTGTGGTCAGGAAAGCTAGCCAACATCCTTGAGTCTCAAGGCCTTAGAACTTCACTTGCATTGTCAGAGAGGGTTCTCTAAAATGGGAGTTATTGCATTATCTGAAGTTGCCCCCCGGTACTTTGGTCTCTATAACACTGAAATTAATTTACATAATATCATTTTATTAGATTGATAGAATAATTAGGGATAAAATTATCATGAAAACAAATACAAGCATATTATGGTTTTTGTACTTAGAAAAATATTAAAGACTAGAAATTATAGCTTTTTAAACTAATAAAGTGTATTATTTTATTTCTGCCCCTTTCCCCCAAGAGCTTAGTACAGTTCCTAGTACAAAGTAAGTAGTTAATAAATGTTGATTGCCAGAAAGTAATAGTTTCTTTAATTGTAGGGTCTTTCTTGACAGTAGACTGTCAATTTTCAACCTTCAGTCTTGAGTTTTCTTAAAAAATGTTAATTTGTTGAACTGGAAGAAACCAGAGAATGTACTTGCAAATAATTATTTGTGTACAAAATATCATATTCTCTTTTGTTGCTTTTTAAAACATAAACACACTTGTCTTTGTTCATACAAAAAGCAGGAGTGAATTTTCATATTAAACAACTGTTTTCTGATTTGATATTGCAATATACTAACAATTATTTTGGGACCTCTTTCTGGTCTCCCAAAATAATAAAAAAAATTTCCATATATATTTAATAAGAAAAAATTTAGCCACTTGTAAAAATTGGCTTTAAAAAAAGGCATTCTAACTCTTGTATCATCCAAGAATTTGGAAATGGATGCCTAAGACTTAGAAAGAAGAATCCTATAGCTATTCACCAAGGTAGTTGAGAAGCTATTGAATATATTTAGGCTCTTGCCCACCTGAACTCTTTCTATTACATGGGCTTCCCTGGATCTAGTGTTCGTGGTAAACAGATGATCAATTAATTTTAGCAGGAGTTGCTATTCCACCCTTCCCTACTCCTAAGAATGACATGGGTACATCATGATCCATGTCAAATTTCTTCTATGGCAGATCCCAGTGACCCACTCCAGTCTAGGAGGCTCAGTGATTAGATCTAAAATTTGTACAAACCCTGGTAATCTTCGTTGTTTGGTGGGGTGGTTGAAGTAGAAGAGGTCAATCTCAATGCTTATTAGGAATAATAAAAAAGAAGGAGATACTTTTGCTAAGTTAACTGATCTTTTCTATCAATCCAGATTTATTTTGTTCTGAAGTTTTCCATGTAAAGAATGTGCTCTTTTAAAATGTCATTTAACTCGTTTTTCAAAATTTTCAGATGTGATTACCAAACTCAGCCAATTTTGAAGGAAGCTATTTATTAAATAAATGAGGATTGGTCATTATACCTAAATACAGACAAAATAACGTGAATAATGCATGCACTTATCACAGAGACAATAATGACTTCATCAGCTGATTATTTTTTTCAATGATTTCCTTAATTCTAGAAGTTTAAGGCTGTACTAATACAAATATCTAAAAACAGTAGAAACTCACACTACATTAGTAGCAAATATACATACATTGAAGTCAAACAATTGTGCAGCAAAACTTTTATTTAAAATACACATATACACATCTACAGACATAAGGAAACAATGTGCTAGCATAATTGAAATGTGAAACACACATTTGCAATATAAAAAAGATGTGAACATCAAAAATGAAAATGAATCCAATGATATACTTTTAGCAACATCCAAAACTTTAGTCAGGTGATCCAAAAAAAACCCAAAACAACCCAACTGTCAGATTAATGAAATAAAAGTGACATAGCAACATATTTTATTATATTTAATCTCGAGCTTTCAATTCCTTCTCCATTTTAGTTCTGTTGTTTTCATATTCCCTTCATATACAGTAATCATAGCAGCACTTCCCCCCCTCAAAATTACTTTTTTTTAAAAAACAGAAGTGAAACAGGCATTGTATTATTATCTAACACAATGTATGTGTGTGTATTTATGTGTGTGTGTGTCCCATGTTGACTCCATTAAGTCACTAAAAAGCAATTTGACCTTTGGCCAGATAGTGAAATAAACTTCCCAGAGGGAGATGAATAAATGCCAACTCATAGAAAAATAACAAAGTATTTTTAAAATTTTTATTAAGATTCAACTGAAAATTATGATTATGAAAATCTTATAGCAGTAAATTGCTGTAAGAGAGGCAGTGTGGTCTGGTGGATAGACAGCCAGTCTCCAAATGAGGCTGACCTGGGTTCAAGTGTTAGCTCTAATACTAAGTTCAAGTATTAACTGGATGACATGGCCTACAACTTCTCTCTCAGTATTCCAGAACAATGGTGTCAAACCAAAATAGAGATCCCTGAAGACTGCAAATTACAAGTAAATATTACCTGTGTTGCATGGTATTTTAAAATTTATTTTGTTAAACATTTGCTGATTATTTCTAACTGATTCAGAGAAGACTCTGGAATTTGGGGGGCCCAGGAGTTTGACACCTCTGTTCTTTGAGACTGTAAGTTGCAGACAGTGCCAACCTACATTGATAGTGGCAGCTTCCTCACCTATACTCATATATATATATATATATATATATATATATATATATATATATATATATATATATATACCCTACCTCTAATATGCTGGACATTAATAAACACCTCTTTAAAAATTATACTTATTTAATTAATTAATATCATCTTGAACTTTTCCTAGCTAAATTCTGAAGGTTGAAAGAACATAATTAAATCACTGGGGCCCTGAAATCATACTGACAACTAATCTCCCACTCCCCAAAAGAAAGTCCTCATATTAAGATAATATAATGTACATTTTATTACAGTTAGTGCTGGATACTAAAATCAATGAAAATGAGTAAATGTGTGGATTTGAACACACTTGAAATATTGTAATAAGTTTCTTGCCACTAAGATTCAGGTGCTGATGAGTTAAAAGCACATTTTCTGATAATTATTCATGAAACATAAGTAACATAAGTTGACTATGGAGCTAATTTATGCCTGGCTTCAGCAGTAAAAAAAAAAGAGGTCTAGATCTCTGAATTTGAATTCGGACCTGGGAATCAAATGGTATGCAATAGTATTTGTATAAGAATGATATATATGTGTGGGTATATATGGACATATATATATATACATACACACATATAAAATAAGAAATATATATACAGATAAGTATGCATGTTTGTATGTATGTATATATATACATACACACATATGAAATTTGTTTAAAAATTTCTTCTAACCGAAAAGCGCTGTGGTCACATATTTTACATCTATAGGAAACCAAAAAGTTAGGGAGGCATGAAATATTCCAATAACAGATTTCTTGGTAAGTCTAACCTACTGTTAAGAATAACATTTTATTGAGCTACCCAGAACCAAAATCTGCTATCTAGTAGACCATAAAGCAAAAGAATTCTAGGGACAAAGAATCTCTGAAAAAACAAACAAACAAACAAACAAACATTTTGCTTGAAGCATTTAATCGCAAAATCTGACACTAAGGCCAAATAGCCATAGGAAATATTACTGAAATAATTTTTATTGTTTTATTTTTATTTGCCTGATTGAGTGTTAAACATTGGCAGCATCCTTGGAAGAAAAAAATATATAATTAGTTTTTGGCTCCTCTATTTTCCATCTTGATAAAACTAATTTTATTATGCTAGGAGCCAAAGCAACAATATCAATAGCAAAATCTCCATACATGGTACAGATGGTGCCAAGTAGCTAGCAGGGGGCACAATCAAGTACTCTACTAGATCAAAACCATTATCTATTTCTTGCTATCACACTTTTCTTAAAAGAAACTTGTTGCTACAATCCCTTTGAGGCTCTAGGTGATGTGGTGGACATTGTGCTATTTGGGGTCAGGAAGAACTAAATTCAAATACTACTTCAGACAATAGCTGTGTGATCAATGAAAAAGTCACTGAAGCTATTCACCTCAGTTTCCTCACCTGCAAAATGGGAATAATAATAGCACCTACCCCACAAAGTTGTTGTGAGGATAAAATCAGTTGATATTTGTAAAATGCTTTTCAAGCCTTAAAACATTCCACAAATTGTTATTAGTGAACAAACACAAAGAAGATTCTTCTTGTGTTTTGGTTCTATTTTTTTAAAAGGTTTTATAGGAATTCGTTCTTTCCGATTTAAATACATTTTCCTAGACATCAGACTTGATTGCAGTGGTTTTTTTTTTTATTAAAATAAAAATTATTTGAAAGCCTATAAGTAACTGGAATTTGACTCATTTTTGTTGGTATCTGAATGTAGCAGAATGAACCCCAACTGCCCCAAGTTCAGCATTTGTCTGAAAACTGCTTAAAAATAATTGTGCTAGGAGTTGGCATCAAAAAATTTTAACAGGGGGCAGCTAGGTGGCGCAGTGGATAGAGCACCAGCCTTGAATTCAGGAGGACCCAAGTTCAAATCTGGTCTCAGACACTTAACACTTCCTAGCTGTGTGACCCTGGGCAAGTCACTTAACCCCAGCCTAAAAAAAAAAAAAAAAAAAAAAAAAATTTAACAGTCATAATGCAACCTGGGATAGACTTGAGAAAAAGACTGAGAGAATCTGTCAAGTTTGAGAGCTCCAATACTTTGAATACTTTCTAACTAACTAAAATCACAGATATTTTGCAATTAAAACAAAATTCATTAGACCTTCTTAAATTACAATAATAAAGAAATAAGATCTAGCAATGATATATGCACTTTATAATATTCAGCTAGATCATTCAATCTCAATAATCCAGTTCCAAGAATCAATAAATTACGTTCACAAACTAGAATGATTTTCTTATACAAAATGTTCAATTGTAAGAAAACAAGACTGAGAAGAAATTTGGAAGAATTTTTGATTATTATTTTTTGCAGTCTGTTTCCTTTGAAAATGTTGAGAAACACATGGAAAAGATGAGAGGGAAAATTGCTCAAAATGCTTTGACATAATGTGGATTCATTCCTGTGGAACAGGATATTCAAAGTTTGGCACCGCCTGCTTACCACAGGGTTTCCTTCTTCGGAAGGCACTAAGTACTGGCTCAAAATACATTGTTTAGGAAATAGTATATACTATTATTAATTGGCACAGTCTCTTAGCACAGTTTTTCCATTCAACTACAGTAAGTGGTTATAGCAGCAATAATGAACATTTCTTCTACACAAACACTACCAAGGTAAACATGGAAGAGTACCTACAAACACATACAAAAATTTCAACAGTGATATCACTCAACTTTACACAATGCATAGAGATTGCAATGGTTTGTGGCAATGATTAAAAATATGACTTATTAAAGTGAATATTTAATAAGTACTGTCTTAAAAGATGAGTTGTAATTATATAAGTGGCACAATTAGAAAAAATTCCATTAGATATTGTTAATCTTGGTGTGACACTGAAACATTGAATATTAGCAACATTACTGTCATTTCATATGACAGGCTAGAAATTCTGTTGTAAATAAGTTACTATCCCCCTGAATTTAAGTTTTCTAAAGAAACCTAATTTGCAAAATTTAAGATTTAGAGAAAGAAGAATTAAAAACAACAAAAAGTAAAATGTACAAATGATTAAGATTTAACTTTGCTGGTGATTTCCTTGTTCTACTTATTAATGACCTAACATAAACTAGGTTAATTGCTTTTTAAAGCTCAAAGTTTAATGAAAGAGCAATCTAAAATATAATTTCTGATTCCAAAGTAAAATAAAAAACATGAAAAACTTGGTACAGGACAACTGGGCCAGCTAAAGGTTTTTTGACCAAAAAAAAAAAAATTATCATTCCTCAGCCATAAACCAGCAAAATGACTGTGAGATGGAAATCTAAGTAAATTCTTATATTTAATCTGGATTACAAGTCATAAATATTAGGTTTGTGAAAGGAAAACAAACATTATTTTCCACCTCTAAATTCTTTTACAATAGATCTCTCTTAACATGAGTTCATATTCTTTATTTTCCCCCTTTCTCTGTTGATTCAGCTAATCAATTTTCCAATTATGAAAACAGGAATTGAAAAGATTTGAGAAAATGATCTCAGACTCCAAGTATGATGAAAAGAAAATGCATAAAGGTCACTGTAGACTGTTTAATGACCTAAAATATAGCTCATAGCTGGATACTAGGAATACCAAATTAATTTCATAAGTTGGTGTTTTCAACTCTTAGACTAATGAAAAACCTTTTAATTTCATCATCCAATACCAGGATTATACAGTTACCTGCCTTTTTTATGTTTGTACTATATCACTTGCTCTTGGCAAGTTCTTCAGGCAATTCTCTGAGATTATAAATTGCAGAAAAAACAGTGACCTGCATTTTAGAGGACGTGTCCCATTAAGAGCACCCTGTGACAACAAAATCACAGTACCTGTCCCATTTTTATCCAAATCTGAGAGCTTGAGAAAAAGTATATTTTCCTCATCATCAAAGGTAAGATAGTTATTATAAATGTGACACAGAAGGATGACATTTAGATAATATGCAGTGATGTGCCCATTCAATTTCAAAAGGATCCAAGATTCATGAAGAATGAGTATTGGACAATGTTAAAGTTCATCCACAGAAACTGGTTCATTTGTAAACTGGCTGATGCAACCTGCCTAAATAAATTGAGGGCTTAAAAAGCTAGACTTGCAAAAATAAATTTTGTTGAACAATAATGAGAAAACAAACATGTTTGTAAAGTTTTAAAGTTTAGAGCATGTCAAAAGATTCTTAGGTTACATTTCTATATTTTCTCAATTTTTTTAATTCATTAAAACACTTTAAAATTAAATTTTAAAATATGTTGAATGGAGTTTTTCTTTGCACTTGGGCAGGTTTCATGAACCTATCTGTATGGGATAAATCTAAAGAAAGCATTTGTCCTTTTTATATGTGAAACATACATGGATAGTAGTTATCAAAGGTATCTTTGCTTTAATTTGTTTTATATTTTCAATTTTTCTTGCCTTTTTTGCAACATAGCTAATGTGGAAATATGTTTAGCATAATTTCATATGTATAATTGGTATCATATTTCTTGCCTTCTTAATGGATGAAGGAGGGGAAAGGGAGGGAGAAATTTGGAACTAACAAATTTTTTAAAAAATAATAATACTTTATATATCAATGGTAGCACACCAGAGTGTTGATAAGAAAGTTTTCTTCCTTAATAAATTATAATTTTATCTTTGCAAAGGTGAGATTGTGAGAACTTTTGGCAAATCATTTTGGCATTTAGGAATCTAAATTAAGCAACCTAGGACAGGTGATATTTATATCCATATTCATTTTCATCTGAGTGGGGTGCAATATTAACAGAATAATATTAACAGGAGAGAGATGTGAGAAGTAGCCTCTCTCTACATTGGACATCTATTTGCTTTCCATCTAACAAAGGATAAGGAGAAGTATCTTTTTTCTTACCAGAGAAATCAGATCTCATCCTTTGTAGACTTATATAAGATCAAAGCAAGAGAGAAAACCTTTGAGAAGAGGGCTTGAAGGTCAAGATAGTAACTTCCTGTAATTTCCTTCTTCCCCACTTCCCTCTCTCTCCTTCCCCTTCCTCCCCCCCCTCCCCACTCTGCCTCTGGCCCCCACATGGAATCATTCATAACTGCAACTTCTTTTCTAGGGAAGGTAATCTTTTCAATCAGGGCCTAAATGAAATATGTTTAACACATGAGGCAAGTTTAGAAAAATAAATAAGCATATGGTTTTGTTTGGTTGTTAATTGCTTTTAAAAAGAATCTAGGTCTCCTTTGGGACCTTCTGAAGACAGAGGGGGACAAAGCATAAGTAAAAAAATCTTTTTTCAATACAATGATCTAAGAGTCATTCTAGAGTTAATTCACTGAAATTGAATTTTAGGCTCATCTGGGGGTAAAGAAAAAAATGAACAAATGAAAATTAAATAAACAGGCTTTCCAGAAAGTCTTAGGGCAATTCTAATGACTTTTGGAATGCTCTATATAGCAAACACACTGATATACAGAGGGCATGTGTGTATCTAAGTCCTATATAAAAATAAAAAGTACCTGGGAATCCCCAAATCCCTTTTCCTCCAGGGAAGCAGTATGGTCCAGTAGAAATAGTGCTGGATTTGGAGTAAGAGAGCTTGGGTTTGAGTACAAATGTGACTCACTTGATTAACTTACACGATCTTGATTCAGTTACCTAACTTCTTAGTCTGTGTTTCTTCATCTGTAAAGTGAAGGACATGGACTACTTGGCCTCTAACATCCCTTGCAGGTCTATATCAATACTTCTCCTTGACCTTTCTGGATACATTGCTTCAAATAGTAACAGACTCAAAAAGTAAATTAAGTTCAGAATAAAATGAATAAAAATATATAAAAAAAAGAATGGGCAGTTTGGTCTACTAATTGGCAAACTAACATATCTGTCCCAAAGATTTAGAACGCAGGATATTTATTAACATGTATTTCTTTTTTCTTGTTTTTTTCTTTCTTTTTTGAAGCGATTAGAGTTAGTAAGTTGCCTAGGATCACATAGCTAGTGTCTAAGGCTGGATTTAAATTCAGATCTTTCTGACTTTGGAACTGGTGCTCTATCCACTCTATCACCTAGCTGTTCCTCTAACACGTATTTCTGATAGAGGGATCTATCTCCCCCTGCTCTAGCTTCTAATTCTATGCTAAGTTCTCACTCTCATTTCTTTAAAAAGTCTCCATATTCCTGGATTGTGAAATTATACCAATTTTGGCTTGACAGTGATCTAGACTCTATACCAAATTAAGCCAATTTTACTACTTTGGAAACTTCTCTTGATGGCATTAGAAATGAGGATATTCTTTTGCCTGGTCCACTGACTCCTTAGCAGGTCACTTTCAGAAAAGGATAGCAATATTTGAATGTCTTTAGAGTATAATGAACATATGAATATAAAAGAGAAAGTGGTGGTGTAATTTCTGGATATTAAAGAAATAACAAGACACCTTTCTTCCTCCCCCCTACTTCCCATGGTCTAATTTATGGATTTCTTAGTTTGCTTATCATTTGTGTGTGATTTATTTATTGGAATAAGAATAAAAGGAGGCCAAATTCCTAGTTAAGGCAGTAGTATCATGGTATCTTCTGCAAATGAACAAATTATACAATGAATTTTTAATGAGTTAGTATGCATAAACAATGTCAAATTAGATAAAACACTTTGTTTTGGCATATGCTGTTCTCCATTATTCTCTCAAATACAAATTAACTATTGTGACTCTGAGGACAGGGACACTGTCTTAGTCTTTCTTCT